>NC_064882.1:8242514-8543353 GCF_929443795.1 Astur gentilis
CTGAGAGATATCCCAGCCCTGCTGACAGGGAAAGCCAAAAGCTTGCTTCAGCCAAAATCTTGTCAACTATCTGTCTTCACATAGCTTATCTTCATATATTGTTGTGCTAGCTAAAATAAGTAACAATAAGTTACATAAGCTTCCACTTTATTTGAACTGTGAAACCTGAAGATAAAGGATTTGATCATCAGTTTTCAAGATCCCTGTCTAGAAGGTGATAAATTCCCTTTGTTTCCAAAATAGGCTTTTAAGGCTGCCTAAAAATGGCAGATGAACCCAGTGTACAGCAAACAAGGAGATTGTCAGTCTGAACTGTTGGGTCCTAAGGACTATGCTGGCTTGACAGGCTGTATTACCCTCCACTTCCTCGTTACACTTGTGCTTCTCTCCCGTTCCCCAGTAGAGGAAATAAATTAGGGGGAGGAATGAATATTTTGTGTGGGAACAAAATATAAAATGAGAAGAGTGTAACATAAAAATTCCAAAGACTAAGCTGCCACCAGTGTTATATTCTCCTCCTCTTTTGAGCATTGGAAAAAGTATTATCTAGAAAACATTTATAAAAGGTATCTCAGTTATTTCTACGGAACAGGAAAAGGATGAAAGATATGAAATACTATATTAGTGTCTGTGTCTGTTATGCATTCTGTAAGGAGGTTGAATTAAAAATGGAGGCTTTTGTTTCCTTCCCTCAGAACAATGGAAACATCTTTTGCCATTCTGGTAAACCTGGATGAGGTAAAAGCAGAAAATAAAGAAAAGAATTCCACTTCCTTGAGTACTCGGGTCCATCTGGAGAGTCTAGGGTTTTTTATGTAAGAGAAGAAATATATATATATATTCAGACTGTAATATATATATATTACATAACAGAAATCTTTTAGTTAACACTGATCTTCCCCCCCCCCCTTTACTATGAATAACATGCATGTTGCAAGGCAAAAAAAGAGTAAAAGGCCATAGTTTACGTTTCCTTATAAGCTCCAATGATATACTGAAATAAACCTTACAGTTTATTCTTCTTACATCCTCCTCAAACAAATCTTTATTAATTCTCTGTTTAAAATAGAGCACATTGTGTGTCCTCATAATGGGCCATATCCTGCTATCAATATTTTAACAGATCCCCCATGGACTGTAATGTGGAGTCTGCTAAAAAATTGATGACACCATTATGTTCAATTGCAAGTGTATTTATAATTAAATTATTTTTCTTTGTATTCATTCAGATTTCTGTTCATGAGAAACAAAAGTGCCCCGGTTAAACTAATTAATTGTGAACACAATGTGTTTTGTTTGTTTTGGTAATGTTTGCTTCAGTCTGAAAACCTGTGAAGAACATTCATGCTTTCCTGCTATGGATTAATACATAAAAGTTCAGCAGCTTAGTACAGATTCAGAAGAGGTTGCAAAAGCCATTTGCCATAATTCTAGGAAGCAAATGTTGTAACAAAATATAATACATGTACAAGTAGAGCCTTGTTGAATAAAGCTGCGTAATAGAGATGAAGGAAGGCTAGAAATTGCAGAACAGTAAACCTATGATAAAAACTGAAACGGAAGAATTTATGAAAAAAATCCTATTTTTGGTCTTCTGACTTCCGTAAGAGTTCACAGAGCTAGGGAAAACAGTCCATGAAATTTCAGCAAATTACTATGAAGTCTCCACTCAAGAGCTATCTGCTTCAGAAAAAATTCTCCATGCTATCTAAAATTAAGCACACAAATTTATTGAGCAATTTATTTAATGGGGAAGACTTTCCAGTGTAAGAGAAAGATTAGGGTAAATTTCTGGGTTGTATTATATTGGAATAAACCTTTTAGCTACTGTTTTCCTTTATTGACCACCTTAAATTCTTATTTCTGCTTATTTTCTACCACTGACAGATGGAATTAATGTATTGCTAGCTGGATTTGAGCCTGTTCTGTCTTTCTCTTTCGTTCTCTCTGTTTCTCTTGGTAGCTTTTTGAGTTTTTCTTTCCTTCCCTATCTTTAGTGCCCTGCAGTTTCTTTTACCATGTTTGAGCACTTCAAAATATTTTATGTACTAATTTTCAGAAGCCACCTGGAAGGTAAGGTATAACTGGGTAACTATCAATGCATAAGATGATCAAAAGCTTTGTGAAAATAATGTTTAGGAATTTTTTTTTTTTTTTTTTTTTTGCATGATGTATGCTAAATATAATTAAGGTTTCTAGCCTTTCACACTTCAGAAATACATATGTAAGTCTGTTTCCAAATGTTTTTTTTCTCAAGTGTTCAGAAACAGTATATCATTATAGTAGGTGTATATGCCTATATATAGGCTTTATATATACATTTTTTTTTAAGAGCACCTCATTTTGAATGGCTAGATTATTCTGTATCTCTCAGACAGGTTTTTTCAGCCTATAATAGAAATCAGGATAGGCCAACTGAGCAAAACTGCAGAACAGAAAGAACATACTGCTTCACCCTTCTGCAGTCTTTTAGAGAATATGGGAAGCATTGGGCTAGGCTCTCTGAAATGCTGACTACCTCTCAGAGAAACATTAGAGAGAGTGGAGGGTTCTAGGCATCTTGATTTTAAACAGAAAATCTCTTCTTTCTGGCAAAGTTTCTGACAAGAATGGAAAATGGCAGGTTATGAGTGACAATTATTGTAATGAGAATGAAAAACAGCTCCGTCACAACTTCCCCTCTTCACCATATTAAAGCTGGGCTTTGTAACCCTTCTTGCAGGGCATGGGAGGATATATATAGTATTCCTTTTTATGCTGCAGTGCATTCAAATCATTATTCAGCAAATATCACTGGAAGTCTCTGTTGCAGTGACAACATAGAGTTTCAGTGTTGATCATCCATAGTATGACTCAGTCTATGTACACAGATCCATTTGGCAAGTGTTTTGCAGAGGTACGTACTCCCAAACTCAGACCCTAGCTTTGTATGGCAACTTATTAATTTACAAGACAACAGGAGCCAAGCTAAATTTTCTCATCTTTACTTCTCAGCAGTAAATCAAGATAAACATGCAAGTTTAGGAACTGTTTCCCTTGCTTTGTACAGTGCTACAGGATCAATATAGTCAAAGTCAGTTGCTTCATGAATTCTTTGGTCTTGCAAACCAGAGAAGACATCCAGGAGTTTAAACAGTTTTCTTACTTATGCATAGAAGTAAGTTTATAAATGTGTGTATGTGTTTATGTATAGAAAATCATCTAATCCATTTATCCCAGGTTATAAATGAATCCTGTTTCAGAAAATTAAAGAATCCAATATCCCATACTAGAGGAAAGCTCCTGCTCTTTACAACTGCACAAACAAGATGTCAGTTGCTCAAAATGGGCAGAATGAAGAAAGGATAATCCTTCTCTGTTCCATATCCTGGCGCAGGAGAAGTGCTGCAGTGTGGGTGGTGTACTCTTGCCGTGTATTTTTGGGCACCAGTATGAGACATGCATCTCAGAAGGTTACAAAAATATTTGCAGCAAGGTCTTTTTCTGGAGTCTTTATCTTTACATAGCTCTTTCAGTCTGCTAGTTGGTGTAAATCTGCAATATGAGAAAATAGCTTGAAAAATCTAAAAAAACCTATATAAAAAACTAAATTTATACAACACAGTGCAAGTGGACATGGACAATCTGGTTTGATTATAGTTGCTTTCAGCAGATCTGCTTAAAAGTGTTGTATGCTGATATGTCTTACTGATAAGAGACAGGACGGTAATAGTCAGAATATGCAGGATTTTTCATGATTATCAGAGGCTTGAACTTAGCGTTGTCCTGTTTATACTTAAAACTTAAAGATGAATTTGGTGTTTATGCTGTGACATAATATTAAGTAAATAGATCAAAAAGCTTAATTACAGATTCAAGGCAGATGCACCACTGTCTGGTATTGTTGAGATGCAGATTTTGTACATGCACAAATTTTGCACTAAAATATAAAATAGATGGAGGATGACCTTTAATACTGCTTAGGAACATGCATTTCACATAAGCAGTTAGATTTCCTAACTTTAATAAAGGCACTAGGTTTCTGTAATAAAGCTGATCCTACTGGCTACATGATGATAAGCCTTACTTCAGTATCATTTAAATAAACCGTAATGATAGTTAAAGCTGAATCCCAACACCTACCTTAGCTGATTACAGTACAAAATCAACAAATAAGCATGGCTTCAAAGGAATAAAATTAAACCTCTATCACCTGCCAAACCCCTATAACTACTTCAGCAAAGCTGTGGGAAAAGGATTATAAAATAACTTAGTGAGATATGTTGTGAGACAGACAAGAGAATATTCCTTTTGAATTACATGGTAGAGCACAGAAGCTTTAAAGCTCGTAACTGACAGTTCAGCTAGTGTTGAATTGTCCTTGGCTGGAATAAAGCCAAGGGAACAGGTTCTGCATCTTACTTGGTCCTCTATCCTGAACAAGTACAGGTAGCCACATCCTACACCTTCTGATGCCACCACGTAGAGGGCATGCAGAGTTAGAAGAGGGCACAATTAAAGCCTCAAAGTTTCAGGTATTTACTGCTTCCCCTGTGGTAAAGGTCCTGAGATTGATTTTTGTCAGCTTGAAACAAAATTACATGCTCCAGATATGGGTAAAGTAGAAAAAATTCTAATAACCAGTCTTGTAATGATTATAAGAGAGCTAACACTAGTGTTATCTAGCACATAATGTTAACTCACCAATAGCAGTATGTACTTAGCGTTTTAATGCACCACTCTAGGAAATACTGTGGATTTTAACAGGACAGGACTTTTTTTTGTAAGAATCTGATGCTGATTTTATATATCAATCATGTCTTAAAAATGGATCCACGTAATCAAAGGCTTACATTCACCTTGTCATCTGTTACTCTAAACTTAGCATTCAAGCAACGCAGCAAAACCACCTTTGTTCTGAACTCAGTGGGATGTGAAATGCCAGTACAGCAAGAAAACACCATTTCTCCATGTAGAAACAGACCATCAAAGATGTCAGGATTAATTATAAAGTGGGCTGTCAGAAGTACTATCTGCGCTGAAGAAACAGATAGCAAACAGATTTCAAAATGGAAGTAAAATGCAATTTTTTTAATGCATTAAAGACTAGCTAGGAGTTCATTTCTGTGTCATGAGCCAAAACTATGCCATCTGGCAGAAGAAAGCTCTTCAGGTTCTAGTCACAGCGAATACAGTTGGCTCAGTTGAAGACTATGTCTATACTGCACATTGCAGTACAATGTAGAATTGCCACAGGTATGTGTAAATGGAGGAGCTTGAATACTGGGCGTAATAAAACCAAATTAGCAAAGATTTCTGCTTGGATTAATTCATACTACTTTTCATCATAGGATTTGTGCATTCAAATGCCAATTGGATTAGCTTCAATGGAACCGTTGCTATATTGCTTCTAGTATCCAGTCTAGTGCCAGCATGACTCTATGTAAAACAGCTGTGATATCCTGAACCAGATTTTGTGGGAACAATTAATATAGATCATTATCTTGAATATGTGCTACTGCAGTTATATAAGAGTCCATTTACCTCTACACTAGTAATCCCAAGAAGTCTGTTACTTGTCACAGGCCCAGACTGAGGATGTTGCAGAGGAATTGTCAAGGCAATATCTCATGGGAACCATTAACTTCTGCTGCTCACAAAAAAAGGAAAAGCACACTCAGGAAGTTAACAAATGGCACCAAGCGGGAGGAGAAATTTTTATGCTGGAGTGTACCTGTCCACTTTTGTGCTTCCAAAGACATTGACAAACTAGAGAGAGTCCAGTGGAAAACCACCAGAATGTCTGGCAGGCTGGAGTACATAACGTATGAGAAGCTGAAAGACCTAGATTTGTTCAGTCTGGAGAAGAGAAGGCTCAGGGGGGGTGTCTCATTGGTGCCTTTACTATTTCATGGAAGGCTGTAGAGAAGGTGGAGCCAGAGTCTTCACAGTGTGCACAGCAAAAGGAGGTGAGATAACGGACACAAACTGCATCAAGGAAATTCTGACTAATGAAAGGAACAAAATCTTTGGTCAAACACTGCAGCAGGTGATCCAGAGATGTTGCAGAGCTTCCGTCTTTGGAGATACTGAAAACCCAAGTGAACAGGGGCTTGAGCAATGATCTAACTGAAGTTAGCCCTAATGTGAGTGGGGACTGGATGAGGTAACCACCAGGGGTCCCTGCAAACTGAAGTTATTCTATGTTTTTGTGATTTTTAATGGGCCGTGGAGTTTTCTCTGGCCCTGAGACATACTTACTCATGTCCATGCATCTAAACTCTCTTACCCTCAGAAGGTGACCACATGCAGATTGATCACTGGGAACAGTCCCTGGCGCATGCTGTCAACTGGACTGTTTGGGAAAAGGTTAGCTGGAGCAAATCACACCAGGAAGTTCTGTAGCGTTTAGAACTGTGGAAGTTGATCAGTCATTGGTCAACCCTGTGGTCTGATTGCCCTCTTTAGTTATTAGCTTGTGTATAATCATACTAATGAGGGTAAATAATGTGGTTCATAATCAGATGTGATCATCTAAATGAGTTCATCCCATCTGTATATGTTTTATATACAAAACATTTAAACAGTTGCTATAGTGTCTCAATTCCATTAACAGGCTTTCTGCTATCAGAACGTAAAGATGAATTAGTAAAGTGCCCTGTAAATATAATTAATTCCTATTTAGCTGAAAAGAGCTATGTAGGTCATGGGTGTTTAGAATTCTGCTAATTTGGAAAAAAAAAAAAAGTGTTTTAATACAAATACGTGATTATGTGGTTTTCCTAAGACTGACTTGATTTGAAAAAGTATTGTCTAAACAGAAAGTGTGGTGATTCATTTTCGTTGAAATACAAAGGCCTTTGGTACAAAGTATGTATCCACCAGCTAGTTTGAAAGGCTTCTTTCTGGTTTTAAGTTGTCATAGAGCCAAATTCTACTTTCAGACAGAAGCATGTGGCTACCCTGCAGTCAGCAGATATGAAGTCATTGGAAGCTGTATGTAAACTTACAATGATACAATTTGGCTCAAACTTTTTAGTTTGCCTAGTTTTTTTCAACAAATTATTAAATAATCTCAAAGCTTTATTCTCAATGCTTTTTGATATATTTTGTGCAGCTGACTGATACTGAGCATGTAACAGTAATGAGTGGCTGACCTTGCAGTATGATCAGTAATCATTGTTTTTTGAGATGAAAGGCCCTTTGGGCTCAGCCTTGCAAAGTGTATAGTATTATGGTTTCAGTTCTGCCAACTTGGTCAACATATAATTGATATTAAACATCTGAGTCAGCTCACAGAAATAATGAGGTTGCTCTTGTGTTCAAAGATAAACACATACTAAAATGCTTCTCTGGGTATAGCACATACCTTCCCACAGGACTGGCTTTCTATCTTGTGTGCTTACGCATCAGCATCAACTAGGCTGCTACTCTAGTAAACTACAGTGTTACTCTTATCAGAATGGCTGACAGCAGCTTGGGAAATATGGATTATAGTACCTGTCAAGAATTTATATTACTGTTTTCTAAGTAAATTAAAAAAGTTATAACCACAACTGATACTGATATACAGGCATAATCAATTGTCTGCATTGTAGATTCATACAGCAATGATCAAGTCAGAGAGCAGTTCCTGTATGTTAATAGCTAGCTGATAGTCTAAGCCCATTTACAGTTATAATGAGAAAGATAAAGTTTTATTTTAATAGTGCTGCAGCTACAGTGCTATAATTATGTGATATACAGAGCAATGCTAGAAAACAGAGACTGTGCGGTTGAATTCTCTCTCACGGTTGAAGAGTGAAGACCGCTGTTCAGTGAAGATGCAGTCAGATCCTTCGTGGGATATATAAGCCATTTTTGGAGCTTTTCCAGAGCTCCACGTTGTCTTTCCCCTGTTTTACCTTTTATTTAGGAGATGCATCACTTTGCATCGGACCCAAACAAACTACTTAGGCTAAAGTAACATGAGGTCTTTCACTCTGTCTTATTACTTGCTGCTCTTACTGCAAGCTTTAAAAATGAACCGCATCATTACTTTTCATCAGAGTAGTTTATTTTATAAACCAACCACAACTTCATATACGATGACATTCAAATAACCATGCAAAGCCTGCTTTTTCATTGGGTGTTCCAACCGGCAGTGAGAAGATTTAGAACATTTTACTGATTTGTTTTGAAATCCATGTAGCTGATGATAAATAGATTTTGTGAGTTGCTCTGGTACAGGGTGCCTCTCTGTCCTCTTCTGCAGGGGCTGGCTGGATGTCCTGCTGTAAAGGTTAGGTTGCTGTGCTTACTCCTCCTTGAACGCATGGCTAGCAGAGTGGCCAAGGCACACTTCCTGAGGGTACTTTATAAATGCATTTTCAAATTTGAAGAGCATAATGATGAATTAGCATATTCACTACTGAAGAGGTTGCTGACTGAAAATTAGCAAGTCACAGACCTTTACTGCTAACTCTGTCATCCATTAAGAAAACCCTTGATCTCTCTCTCTCTCTCTCACTGTCATTTCAGAGTACACTGTGGGAAAGAGAAGTTCCAATTGAAATTTGAGCCAAGTAAAACAGGAGAAAAATGTTGTTTTCCGTGAACTGAAAAACTGGGTTACAAGTTTGCGTAGATGGAAGGGGCTCCAAAGGGTCAAACTTTTGAAATCCTTCATACTGTTTGACAAATATCTAAAAATACCAGTGAACTTAAGACTTCCTTTTTATTTTTTTTAAGCTTCAACAGTTCCGCTACAGTTTAGGGTATTTGCCACTAATTACAATAAAGAACTTCATATGCATAATATGATTCTTTTTTAAAAAAAAACAAACACCTTAAGTCACTTGATTAAGATACTAGTGTACTTACTCATTTACATGTAATATATATATATATTGAACATTTTAATATTCCCAAGTGCATTCCTGTGCCCCCAGCTACTATTAGTGGATGCTGATGACAGATCTTGAGAACAATTATGGAATATCACCCAGTTTAGCTGGAATGCACACAGTAAGGGGTCTGAGACAAGGTACCATACTTAATAGGTCTGTAGAAAATTTGGTGGAGATTACTAAAAATCAGTGAGAGAAACACTATAGCACATTAGTGGTAATGTGACATATTGAATGATGTACACTCAGAACATTTCTCCTGTGATTTGCAGACTCTAATTACATTGACTAATTGCATAGGAGGTTTCAGGGATAGAAAAATGAAAAATAAAATAATTATTGGCAGATCCTCTGGTAATATTGCTAGTGGACGACATGCATAAACATTAAGAAAGAGAACTTCTATGATTAATGTAATTTGCTTATATACTAAATGTAAGCAAGAAAATATGGCTGGGCAAGGAATTCAGAATCTGCTAGTATCCATTCAGGGTTGCAAGGGCAGTACTTGGGGCTTATTCTTAACCGGCCAAAGGTTGGACCAGATGATCCTTCAGGTCCCTTCCAACCTGGTATTCTATAATATGATTTTCTATCAATATATGGCTTGTGTCAGAAAACCCCTGGCCTAGTAACTCATTGGTCTTTACTTACACTAGCAGCTATGGCTGACCTTAACATCTTCCTCAAATCCATACTCAATGATCATTAAGGTTGTAACGACTCCTCCCCAGTGCCCCTGGAAAACCAGCTTCACTTCTGGTATCAGGTAAACAACGTTCCTTTTTGCCAAGTTTTTAGAATTTATGTGTAAGAGCTTACTTGAGCACAGGAAGTTTGTAAGCATTAACATAAAATTCCAATCCTTTTGACTTGCAGCACTTTCCTACCCCTTCTTTTGACTGTTGTAAGTAGACACAACTCGGAAAGAGAGAGGAGTCACCCACAGACTGGTTGCTGAAAGAATCTTACCATAAGGGACAAATGCAAAAGAAGTCTTTGCATAAGGGACAAATGCAAAAAATATTTTTCTAAGCATGTTTGCATACATTCCTGTTCCATCATGTACATTAACAATGCAACTTAAAATCATTTAAAATACTGTTTTGCAGTTAAAAGTAATGCTTCTTAAGAAAACTCAGAGAGCACAACACTGAAATTGTGATCAGAAAGACTGCTTTTCCTGTCTTTTTTAAATTTTTTATCAGGAATAACAAAACAATGCATTTCTTGTCAGGTCGTTTGGCTTGGATTTGTATACTGTATTTTATTTGACTGTCTCCAAACATTTAACTTTTTGTCATTTTAATACTTCCAGAGCAGGTGTGCAATGATGCCCACAGATTTTGTATTTTGGAGGGCAATGTCTTATTTTTTTCCTCTCCACTGACATTCCTGGTTGAACTATGTGTTCAATAAATCTAAGGCAGATTACTTTCTGCCTGAACATCAGAGTGCGCAGAAGAGTCAGCACAGCTGACTGTGAACCCTGGAAGGAGAAGATGCTTTGATTTTAGTACACCTTGGCTGCTCACAGGGCTGTAGCTGAGTTAGTACTAACCTAACCATCTTAGGTACTGACAAAATGTGGCTATGGGAGCAAGAAACTCAGTGCATATTGACATCACCTGACAAATTCAGTAAATACCTGGGAGGCGACACCAAGTTCTCTGTTGCCATGACTACACTCACTGCCATCTTCTAAAACCAGTGTCGTTATTTTGTTTATCTCTGCAATGGAACAAACCTGAAAATAATAACAAAAAGTAAATTTCATTTCACATTCTGCTTGTTCTCTGGATTATGAGAAGTTATGAAAGTATAATTTGTCTTAAAAAAGAAAAATCACCATGCAAGGCAGCAAAATGCCAGAGTTGATTTCCACTTCTGCTTAAATTGTATAAAAGGTTTATTCAAGATTTGCAAACATTGTATCTTGAGTACAACTGGCTTTTTCACTTGTAGCTATTCAAACATGTCATGATTATATATAATAGGAGTAGCATTTAAGCCACATAAAAATAATCAGAATCTGACAAAGTACTAAGTAAACTTTATTAGTCCTTTTGACAGAACAAGTGAGACTATCCAGAAGCTTTCTTAAGATATTGTTTAGCACAGCATTTTAGAGAAAGAATTTACTGAAGCTTATGTAGTAATATGTAGCCAGAGAGTGACATAAGGCCTTGCTGATGACATAAGATGAGAAAATATAAAAATATACAACTGATTATAAAAATGTGGTAGAGGAACTGCCTTCTAGGTTGATTCTGAAGTGTCAGGCTTGAACTGTTCTTACAGACTTGTCTGGAAAGCAACTATGGGAATATAAAATCTTATTACTTCTACTGGACAGCAGTCATCATTGGTTTGCATATTTTGTAGCTAATTGAGTATTGTATCCCAAAACTTGAGGACTAGCTAAGAGAGCAAGAAGCTATGACCAGGACACAGAGACAAGGGGCCCACTGCGACAGTGTTTTGCCTTCCTAGAAGCACTGTGAAGGTGGGACACTCCTGCCACAGCAATGGTGCACTGCAACACAGAGAATACATGATTACCTGGTTTTATCTTTTGTAATATTAGCAATAGTCTGAGAAATTTAATTGTAATCATTCAGAAGAAAAAATAGTAACTTTTCAAAGTAAAAAAGCTCAAAGCTTCTTCTGGAGCTGATCTGTAACATGCCTCATTTGCTGCTTTTGTGACTATCCATCTCCTAATTAAAGTACCAAGACTCAATTGTATTAAGAACTATTTAATTCCATAAACTCCTGGGAAACTGTATTTTAGGGGATGATCAGTATATGTACAAGAGCTGAGGATAAAACAAAGTACCAGCCATGTAATCTACTTGCTGAACTATTTAGGGAAGTCCAGAGATGCCCTATCACCAGACAAACTCAAGCTTGGTGGTCACACTGGAGGATATCAGGTATCTATATAAGTCTCTTCAATCTTTATGGAAAATCCAATGGAAAGTTTTCTGAAATATTCTGATTCTTGCTGGAACTTGGATTTTTTCAAGCCAAGCTCCTGTTTCCTAGGGCTATTGTCTTTCAGTAGAAATCAGCTTCTTTTGGTAGATCAGCCAAAACTAACTAGTAACCAGCTGAGTAGTTACACAAGTCTGCTGGTATATGAAGTAAGTGATGAAATATATTTCTTTTACCAAAATAGGAATAGGTGAATAATACTATTAATAGAAAGCAGGTTCTTCTTTTAGCTATGTTTGGCTCGGGAATGAAATCCAATTTATTTATCTGACTTGAATATTTAAAGCCTTCATGTGACATCTCCTTAGCCTCAACCAAAACTTAACTGTGCTGTTGACCTGCTATAAGCATTTGCTATTCAGATGAACAAGTTTCAAGAGTCTATGCTACATTAAAGCAGTAATGTAAATGAAACAGCTTACCAAGACTCAGATTTAATTAGCTAACATCCATGCAATACTCTGTGTCTAATGTTTCCTATTGTTTGGTGCTGGGACTTCATGATGACTTTTAACCATAAATTCACATAGTTTTATAATAGGAGGTGAACATACCAAATGAATTATTAATAGAACAGAAAAAAAGAACTAATTTGTTATACATGGAGGGAAATTTGTGCTTATATATAAGAAGATTAACTCTATGATTCATTGGGGCATATAAGGAAAATATTTACAATCTGTTTGAAGGGTACTGCCTCAGTAACAGAATTCAATAGGTAAAAGAAAATATTCTCTATTAAGACAGCACAGAGCGCCCATAACTTATACCTACATTTTCTGTGATACACTTCTCCATTATTTCATAACTTTTGCTTTATCATACAAGGAACGTGAAAAGTCAGGGCAATATGCAATAAAGAGAATACACTAATAGCAGTGTTATACTGCTATTAATTTTAATATTAATAATTAAATACACATTAAGATGAATGCATTTCCTCTGCTGATTTCACATCTAAGTCTACCACTGAAACTTGAATTTCGTACCCTATCCATAGCATAAAGTATTTCAGTACAATCTGTTTCAGCAAAAAATTTGACTCAGGGAGTCAGGTTTTGCTCTGACTTTGACAGAGTTGTGCAGTGGATATGTCACCGTAAAACTTGTCTCAAGAAAGTTCCAAGTGTCATTTAGGGAATTTAAAATAACTATAGTTGAATCAAAGAAGAGCTTTGATGGCAGCTATTATGACAAGTTATTTAAGTGAAAAAATTACTGGTGAGAACTGAGGAAAGGTTCTCACGATAATTAGATGTAATAATAGAAGTAGCTGGCAGAGCAACATAGCATTTTAATTCCCTACAGTTATTTTTGGACTTAACTGCCCCCCCCCCCCCCAACCCAACAGATAATAGTGAGATCCAAAAGCAAACAGTATGCCTCTTCAGAGGCAAGGATATAAAATTGGCTGGTTCACATCCACAGTTTATGAGACTGCTCCATTACTGGATCATTGGTTAAAGGACAATGCAAGGCACTGGGTCAAAGATAGTTGAGAAGAAATCCAGCCCCCTAGCAATGGCTGTTAGCTGTTTCATTTAAGATTGACATTGTCTGCTCCAATGTAAATAAGCTTCCTGTGAACAAGGATCAAATATGAGACTTACTTCATGCTTCCAGTTATTAACCAAATATATCTGAAAATATGAATCCCATGAGTATTTGCTAGTTAAAATGTAATGTTTTCAGTCTTGCAAAACTGTTAGTCAGAGACAGCAAATTCACTTTTAATGTATAAATTAATGGTATTGGCTGGAGCTCCATTCAAAAACCCCAAATCCTGGAATACTCCACCAGATAGCAAAGGTTACATATACACCCATAAGCATACAAGCAATGATTAAGTAACAGCTGCCACTGAGAAAGGAGAGAGGCATGTAAAAAGTTGGAATGGCTAAGAACATAAAATATTACCAGCCTGTGTGGAAACAAATTAAGCAGATTTAACCCATACTACCGTTTGTTTTCCTTTGGTTCAGCCAAGATATATGATTTTTATTTACAGAGAATGAATTTGAGGTTAGATCTATGAAGAAAATTAGTGAAATACATTTAGTAGCTTTGGGGAGATGGGGCTCATCAGTGACTGGTACAGAGTGGAACAGCTTGTACTCCTTCTGCCTGGGGTTGTTGGGCACTGCCAGAATTATGGTGATCATATTCCAGAGGACAAGCCTTGGAAATGGGGTAATGGGAATATACCTAGTACTGCTTCCATTGCCTGTGCAAACATCCTTATTGAAGCTAATAGCGGAAGGCGTATACAATAACTTTGATGATCAGACTATATATCTATCCATGACATTTCTCTGTCAGAGGATCAAAGGATTATACTCCACAAAATTGTGAGTGATATCTATTTTCGTATCTATATTTTAGAATATGTAGCAATGCATGCCAGGATTTCTCAGTTTTCGTTTATTGTTTTGACATCAGCAAGAAAAAGTGGGTGTCTTACACCACCATAAGACAAACAACAGATGATATTGCATGGTCAATGTTGAAACTGCATTGCCAATAAAGAGGCTCGTATTTGTACTTTTGTAATGAAGATAAACCATAGCATTTTTTAAGTGTCCCTTTTGTTACTTGGATGCCAGACTGCCAGATTTACAAGTAAAAACAAGGTGCGAGAAATATCTGGGATTCTTTTCCCTTTTCTTTTTTTGGACGAAGTCATTAACATCATTCAAAGTTTAAAATATGTAATATCCTATATGTAAGAAACAGATTTTCTAGCAAGAAGGTGGCACTTCACAGATCTTGATAGAAGTCCACTGAAGATAGCAGAAAGCACCCACTGCTTTTGATGGGAAGTGGTCATCTGATCTGGGAAGCAGATTCAAAAATACACATATTTTCCTTTATTCTGAATTTACTAGTATTGATTCAGTGAGGGTGTGTAGAGGGGGCCACAACTGTAAAAAAGGCTGACGGTGTAGTTACTGAGTAGGTTGTCCACCATAAAGCAACGTTCGGTAGCATTATAATAAAGCCATGAAACTCAAATGGAAAAACATTCTCTGATGAGGAATACAAATTCCACACTGGCCAAGAAAGTGTTAACAGGCTGCTGTACGTTAAATTATCCCTGTCCTAATTTACCTGTGAAAGTTATTGCAGAGGAGGAGTGTCAGTTCACCTGATAGAAGCTGGAAGTCTCCTCAGCTGGTGCCTTTATGGAAGTCTGGAGTGTGATGGGCATGGCCAGGTTTTCTTATCAGACAGCTACTGCCAGTTATGGTTGCATATGTATATAATGTTTTTGTCGCTGCATGGGACTGGTCTTTTTGACACAACAGAGTTGTAGTGATCCAATCGTGCAGGTCCACTTCAAAGAACTGAAAGCAGATGTAAATAATACGCTTGGAAGAGGTTGTCTGTGGAGCCGTCTGCAATTATTTTTTTACAAAGTGAGGTGACCACCTCCACCGTTGCCAGGTCTTTTATTTTTCCCACTTTTGGTCGGCCTTTGTTATGACATTCAGTCACATAAGGCCAAAGCCCTGTTGTATGGCAGCTGCATCTGTGCTGTTGAATGTGACGCTGAGCTGGTGGTCCTGGAAGGAAGAAAGTGCTGTGAGGAGGGTGTGCCACTTAGGCTGGGCAGTCCTCTGAGAAGCAGGATAAATTGGTCCGGGCACAGTGGTGTGCTAATGCACGCCTCCAGTATCTCAGATAACAGCTTCTTGCAGTGATGCAGGGTCACATATGTATGCATTGAGGAATTTTTAGAGTCAAAGCATTTTTGAGTCAATTCACTTTGGTGCTTGTCCACTGCAGGAGGAAAAACATTCTTATTTGAGTGCTGAGACTTCTTTTATGATGCACAGAGATAGCTAGGGGCTCTTCAAACAAACAAACGAAAGAACCCTGAAATAGCTCTAACCTGCCCAGCTGGGAACATTGGTGACCAGATTGTGTCTTAAGTACCTAAAACATTTTTCCTGTTTGTGTTGTTCAGTGTTCAGCTGCTGCCAAGCCTGTCAGAAGTCTGTGCATCCTGAGACCTGAATGGTTTTGTACTAAATTTCTTGTGGCACCTGAAGTTCTGTTTCCAGATATGTCAGAAGCATCTTAGTGGGTCTGCGGGTGGCTAACCTCCAGATCCACAAAACCTTACAGGGGTGCACTTAGACTACACTTGGATTGGCTAATCTTGTGGCCTAATAGGGCTGCTTGGCATCAGGCCCTTAATGTCCATACTATACAATTCTCAAGGGGTTTTGCTTCAGACAAGATCCTGTGGACTGAACGGTCAATTGTGGTCAGAGTCCATTAGGTGGTTTCTAGGGTCCATCTTCAGCTTGCATTTCATCCAGAAGGAACCCATTCATGTACTCCAAGGCTGTTCTGTGATATATAAACGGTAAGTGCAAGCAATCAGGAGATTTACTTTAAAAGTGCACACTTGGTATGAACCAAATATGTGGATGTACCTTTCGGTATCAAAAAGTGTCCATACCCAAAAGTGGATGAATTATGCTACAAAGTGTAGCAAGTTTCTGCCAGATGATGAAGAGCTGGATGAAAAGACAGGACTTGTGTTTCATATAATGAAGAATTTATCATACTAATAAAATAAAGCATGCTCTATATATTTTTTCTTTTTCCAATAAGGCTTTGCTTTGAAAAAGTTGTTTTAATTTTCTGGACAGCTAGAGATATATTCAATGATCTGCTAAAACCTCTTTGTGCTGATATAGGAAATAAAACTGTGCTATAGAAAAATACAAACATATGAGAAGAGTCTTCCATTTTCTAGTTTGGAACTTCTTTTCCACCAGCAAAATTAACTAATAAGCTTATTTAAATTCTAACAAAAAAACCTTTATTAATAGAGGTTTCTGTCCCATTAACCCGGATAGGAATGACTATTCTCTTTGTATAAGGAAGAGTTCAGCTATAAATCAAATTAGAGGAAACACTGGTCAAGCCATCTCCTTACTGCATGGCTGAAGAGATGGTGAGTGTCTTGCGCAATATGTCTTAGATACAAATCTCCTATCAGACAATAGTGAAACTGGACTTCTAGGGCTCCTCGAATTCAGAACTCATTTGTTTTAATCTACAGTGGAAATATTCAGGTATTTTTTGTGGTAACAACAATGAAGCCATAGAACAGCAATGCGGAAAGTACAAAGTGTCATCTCTTCATGTGAAGAGCATTTCCAGAGATGAATTAAACACAGTTCCTTTGCCCAGCAAATGAAGGTTTGAGTTGACCTGTATATAAATTCCAGTTTCCTTATGTTCTACAGATTCTTATCTGGTGTATAGCCAAGTATTTTGCATATCATTTGAACAAAACAGCCTGCTGGCAATGCACCTGCTCCTCTATGCAAAGACCTAAATGAAGAAAAGATTTGCACACAAGCTGTCAGTTTGAGTCCGAAATCTTAATACTTGAAAGTCTCAGGTGCTTAACAAAAACAATTCTGCCATGTTCCAGCAATGATTTGAGTAAACTCATACTTCACTCAAAAGAATCAGCAAGGAGTTTGTAGTAGTCATAAACTCTTGCAGCTAGTACCCTAGGATGATTTTTAGTAAGAAGGATTCTTCATATTATGTAAAGAACTTGCTATAAATTCTTTGGATTGATTTGGTGGCAGAGCTGTTCTCCAGTCTTCCCCAGCATCTTCAGAAAATGATTCTGTATCAAAAGTGGCACTACAAAGTTTCAGGCAGCTATTACCACTATAGAAGGGGGCTTTTATTGTTGAATCACTGCAAATATATGTAGTTTGGAAAAAAATACATCATTTGGTAATGTAATGTGAGTTTTTCCTACTAGTAGGGATTTTTTTAAACAACTACCTGGTGACCATTAATTCAACATTTCATTTGGGTGTGACTTTGTCCTTGTTTGCAAGCAGTTAGTATCTTAAAATCTGTTTGCCAAAACAAACAAACAAACAAAAAGCATGACCTCATTTCAACCCTCAATAATGGTGTGGCGAGCTAGAGGACATAAAGATATTTAAGGCTTTAACTTGACAAATTATGCACCCACGATTGCAGGTTAAATGTTAAACAGTAGCTGTGAAAATGGCCTTTCATTAAGGTTGTGTTTTACTTGGTAGATATTCCATGTGTGCCATCATACGGGGAGTAGCTCACCATAAATTTCTTTTGCTTCCTATTGGCTATAAGGCTGAATAGCCTTAACAGTTATTTTATACATAGCTCTGTGTCGTGGTTTAACCCCAGCCAGCAACTAGCACCATGCAGCTGCTCGCTCACACAAACACACGCCCCCGCCCCCCGCCCCGGGTAGGATGGGGAGGAGAACTGAAAACAAGTAAAACTCATGGGTTGAGATAAGAACAGTTTAATAATTGGAATTAAAAAAAAATAATAAAAAAATAATAGTAATGAAAAGGAAGATAACGGAAGGAGAGTGAAACATAACCTCACCACCTGCTGACCAATGCTCAGCCAGTCTCTGAGCAGCGACTGGTCCCTCTCAGCCAACCCTCCCCAGTTTATATACTGAGCGTGACGTTCTATGGTATGGGATATCCCTTTGGCTAGTTCAGGTCAGTTGTCCTGGCCATGGTCCCTCCCAGCTTCTTGTGCACCTGCTCGCTGGCAGAGCGTGGGAAACGGAAAAGTCCTTGACTTAGGGTAAGCACTACCTAGCAACAACTAAAACATCAGTGCGCTATCAACATAGTTCTCAAACTAGATCCAAAACACGCTATACCAGCTCCTAGGAAGAAAATTGACTCTATCCCAGCTGAAACCAGGACACTCTGCTACCCCAGTCTTGCTTAAGATTTATCTTGCCAAGGATGGAAAAGAGCATGCTGGAATGTAGCAACTAACAAAGATCTGAAGCAAATCCAGGGCAGACCAGGCATTGTATATTTTTAGTGAGTACCACAGGGCACATAAGAGTTAGATAATAAAACCCAGGGGTAGGGGAGTTGATCTGAAGCGCAACTAGGCACATAAGTTCTATTTAAATCCTTAACTGTTATTTTCAGACAACTTGCTCAGTCCCTCAACTCCATTGCACATTACTTTTGACTTTAAGGTCCTTGCAGACACAACCATGCTCCAATAGCCCAGATCTATCTCTGTTTTTAGCCTTGTCTCCAGCCACTACTTTCATGTGTCGTGTGACTGACGATAACCCTCCTCTTCACACCCGAGGGGCTAGACCAGAAAGTCAACCTAGTGTCAGATCTTCCCGAGCCTGGAGGATTTCCAACTCAAGTATTCCACTTTGCATTAGAGTGCTGTTCCCACAAGCTATATGCTGTGTTATTCTGAGACAGATGCTTTTTTTCCCCTGGTTGAACTGTGCCACAGTGCAGGAAACTCCATGGGATCAGAGAGTCCTGAGATTAAGGCTCTTTACATTAAGCAGTTGATTAATGTGGACTGCTCTGAGAGCAGGGGCCAATAACTTAGACTGGACTGTATTATAAGCACAAGTCATGGCCACAGTTATGTGAACTTTTTTTCTGGACCTGGGGTGTTTTTTTTAATTCTTTAAATTTGCAAATCCTGATTCGTCTCAGTACAAAACTGGTGTTAACATCACTTGCAGCCTACATCCACTCAAAACAGAGTAATAGGTAGTTATTTGTCAAAGTTTATAATATAATGATATTTTAGGTTTAGTGTGCATTGTGCACATTAATGGCAGGCAAATTTGATCTTGTCACATAGCTGACCAGAGGAGAATTTGATTTGAAAATTACTGTAAAGATTTCAAAAAATGATTTTTTCACCACACTCTAATGGGGGTTGCAAGTTTTTACACCAAAATAAAGGTTTTTATAAATTGTTATTTCCCTACAGAAAACCAGAGATTGCCTTTGCTAGTCAGGATGAATTGGGCAGTACAGGATTTCAAACTTCGCTGATACTGTTTAAATGCATCTTTGAAACTCAAAATCTTGGCTTAAGTGATGTTGCAACATCTGAAAGACCACAAGCATGATATTTCTTGAAAAAAATCTGTCATTAGCAACAATCCAGATGTGATTCCTCATGTTACAAGTACTGATAGAGGATATGGAAGCGAGGCAGAAAGAAGTTCGGTTTGTATTATGTATGATAGGCTTCGCTATTATGACTGTAGTATAGATATGCTTATGCAACTGTAGTTGTGGCTTGTTTTAGCTGTAAACACTCTGCTTTTGCTTGTGGACATATTGATTCACTCTGAGTCATTCCTTCTCTGTCAGAGTTGCCAGCAGTGACAATTATTCTGAAAACAGAACTGGGATCAAGGCTTCCACATTTGTTTTATTCTGTGGTTTCCGAGACAGGCAATCAGATACAAGGAGATGTATACCAGTCCAGGTAGTTTTGATACTAGCTTGATTCTCCTGGGGGAAGCTTGGCTACAGATGCCACAATGGCACTTCTAATGCTTCTGATCCTTGCTAATACACTCCCAAAGGAGCCCAGAGCTGTAATACAACCTGTGGGCTGGAGCCAGGCTATTGTAAGCAACATGCTTTTATAATTCCTCTTAACTTGATCAGTTTATGAGTCTTGAAACCAATTAAGGGCTTTTTTTTTTTTTTTGCCTGGCACAACTCTGAGTGGAGGACTGTTCCATACCCTTGCTGCTCTAACAGTAAGAAACTTCCTTCTGATTTCCAGCCTGAAGTTATGCAGAGCAAGTGTGGCTTTTTTAATTTTCCTCTGCTTTTAACATAACTCTCATATAACTTCAGTAGTTCTTTTCTTCCCTGGTATTACATTAAACACATCAGGCTGCATGTCTATAAAGAGGACTCGGCTTTTATCTTGCAAGTTTAAGTGAACCAATCTCATCTATATTTCTCTAGACATTCTTCCCCACCCCATACTAATTCTAGCACCAGTTTTGTCTACATGTTTTAATTAAAATTCAATCAGACTCAAAAATGGGGTTTTATCTTGGTACATTAAGGAGTTGGGTCCCATTGGTGGTCAGTTGTCCTTGCATATCTCTGCTGTTTCACAAGCTTGCTCTCACATCCATCATACGCCAAACTCACTGATTATGCAGCCATCAAGAAACTGTTGTGCTCAGGCTCATAGGGAAACTGAGGCACATATGGAACATTATTTCAAGCTGCAGTGTATGCATAATGGTCTTTCATATCCACTGTCAAATAACACGTCCAGGGTTTTTTCATTCCACGTAACAAGCATTTTAGTTCTGCAGAAGAAAAGTTTGTTCGGATGAAAAGCAATGTGCTTCGGACCCATGTTGCTGCATTTCACTCTGAATCTATTAATTTATCTCCAGGCTGCCTGCATGATAGTTTGGTACTTCTGCTGCTTTAAGAAAGTCTTCAGATTTTGTCTCACTTCATGAAGCTCTTTCTCTCGTTACTTATCATTTTACCATTCAGATTCAGTGGTTAGTCTCCTCTAAATTAAAAAAAAAAAAAAAAAAAAAAAAAAAAGAGCAAAGAAAGTAACAGTATTGAAGAATGTCGCTGAAAATGGGTTTCAAAAAACGGCATTGTTTTGCCATCCTTGGGGGATACATGTTCTAAAATGATCATCAATAGAAAACCTGCCCTTTACAGCTGCACTGTGTGTGAGTTTTACAACGAAAAGACGGCAAGAAAGTATCTTTTGATCCTTACACATAAGTAAAAAGAGATATCTATTGTATCTGTCAATAGAAAAAAGTATGTCCATGACCAGTGTGAGAGAACATGATTCTTACAAGATACTCTCTTTACCGACAGTTGATGCACTTCATGGAAAAATCTTAAAGGGTCAGGGACAGGAAAGTTAATACTTATCTCCATATTGATGAGTCCTTTCAGATTTGCACCAACATCCCCTGAGTCCAGTGGACTGCCACCTCATGTGCACAGCATGTGCACATCTTTGTACTAAAATGAAGGGAGTTCAGTCTGTACTTCCTTTACCAAAGTAATTGCACTGTACTGCAGCCAAACTTGGGCAGAATACTGGCATTTTATCAAGTTATATATTCAGCATAATGAAATTCAGTGAAAAATGCAAATTGCCATCTTTGACAGGATGGAGGATATTCAAAGCCTATGAAAAGCAGAGTTAATGTGAAAGCCTTGATTCTTGATAATGCAGCTAGCTTGAAAATTTGGGCAGAGCAATGTGAAAAGGAGCTATTGCCTGACTTTTTTAGTCAGTTAAGCACATAAATACTTATGGACTATGTTCCCATGTTTCACACATACTTTTATTACAGCTCAGGGTAAATGCAGAAATGAAAAGGAAAGCTGTAAAGTACAAGCTGGCAGAGGAAATACTTGCTAGTGTAACTGGTGAAAAGACCAAATCTTATGTGGCTAAAGCACCAGCTTTTCAGTTTCTGATTCCTTGTGGAGAGTTGCAAAGTTCTGCCTCAAAATGTGAAGCTGAAAGTTACAGATACACCAGTGCTTTATCATCAATACTAGCAATAAACTAATATTCAGGAAGAGAGCAAAACGTGGAGGTGAATGTAGATAATGCTACATCAGTACTGATTTTTAAAAAAATCTTACTATTTCTAGCAACATAAATAGAACAAAGCCTCAGTGGAGGAGGTTCAGAAAGAAAAGAAAGGGGAATGTCTGCAATGTATCTTAAGGCTAATATTGGATATGGTCATGTATTTCTCTCTTGCTAGGGAGGACCCTGAATTGTGGAATTCAACATGAACAGAAGAAGTACATGACTAAGAATGTGTTCTTGTGGCAGTCAGAATTGTGTTTAGGACATTATGGTAAAGTTATAATCTTTTTCCTACTTACAGTTACTTTTCCGGACCACAGTCACTATATGCAATTAGTAATAGCTCACCTATAGCATAACTTAACCACTCAGATGGAAGGAGTAAGTTTGTGCAGAGTAAGCAATGTAGTAGAACAGCTTGTACAGTGTTAATAGGCCTACCATATGCATTTATGAAAACATTCTTTTAGCTGGGTATGCTGAATATGAAGTCTTGTTTCTTAATGCTGTCATTTTGGATTACATGACGAGTAGGAGATAAACTCAGCACACAGGAATTTTGCTAGCCCAGAACTGAGCATCTTCAATTCTATGCAACAAAATACCACTAGCTGCTCTATAAAATGGGAGCAGTCATTACCTTTCCTGTAGATTGCTGCAAACAGCCAGAATGTTTTGTGCTGCCAACAACATAGCATTTTTCATAGTTTAAACCCCTCCTCAAATACTAGCAATCTGATATATAAACAATAGGAACTTTTTAAGAAAAAAAAAAAAAAAGGCAAATCCATACAATCTCATACTTGGAAAGCAGTACAGACAAGTTAAAAAAAAATAATGTTGGTTTTAGAACTACTTTCAGTTAAGCCCGGCACACAAGCCACAGGCAGTTCTTCAACTTCATCCAACAGGCTTTGGATCAATGCTGTTTATTTGTGCTATTGTTATATTTTTCCTCAAATTGACACTGTAAATAAAGCATGATTCATTGCATAGGGCATTCAAAATTTATTTTTTCTGATGACAATATGCTGCAACAAGTTTTGTTTGTTGTTTTTTTTTTGTAATGCAAAGTCTACTCCAGTGCAAACAGTAATTCAGACTTCCCAATTAGACATCTATATTAATTTGATAGGACATTCATTTTTCAGTTAACTGCTTTGTCAGAGTCTGGGAAGGAAGCACTCATTCTCTAATACAAAATATTGAAGTACAAGAGATCATCTTCAGTGTGATCTCAAGAAGAGCCTTTTTTTACATTGATCAGATTATTCAGTGTTAAAGAATGTTATATGAAACTTTACAAAATCACACTATTATTTTTTTGAGTATGGTGGCCCACAGTAGCAGAACTCATAGAGTGAACTCAGGAGCTCAAAAGTGAGTTTATGAACACTATGGGAGTTAGAGATCCTTTCCATATGGAGAACTAGAATTCATGAATGCAATTTTAATTAACAGTTATTTTTTCCAAACCAAAGAGGAATATGACTTTGTTTAATAACACGGCCATTCTGGCCTGTCTTGCATATTTGTATGGAGGGAGAGAGCACAGAACCTCTTCGTGCAGTGGAAAGGCCAGGAGGAATTGATGATCAGTTAATTTATTCCTCCTGTGCAGTGTTTTATAGTTCTGTGATATGTGGCCAGCACACTGCTAACAGCTATCAGAGTTGTTAATTGCTGACAGAGTATATCAGGTGCTACTGGATTTTCTTTTTAAGTTTTTCTTTTAGAAGTATCAGTAATGCTCCTATGTAATGATGCATTCTCTGGTCTGCCATTTCAGCACTGCTCTTCCTGCTATCATTCAGAGAAGTTCCCAATTTGTCACATTAGGTTAAGCATCTGTAAATTACTGACTTTAATTTTCAGCGGCACTGAGATGAAAACATTGTCGCGTAGTTCAGAATAAAACTAAGAAATCCGATACCAGAAAATTGCCACTTGTGAAGCTGTGTGGTATTGTACCCTATTACTGTCACTTCTGCAGTGTGGAGAAATAATCTGTTTCAGTGATCATATGACTACATTCAAAAACTTGATATGTCCTAATGTCTTTTAGCAAGTAAACATTCTCAAGCTTGATACAATTCCTATAACAGTTCCTGATAATCACTATTGAGAGTGTACTTGTGCACAAGTGTTAATCATGGAAACTGCTGTGGAGTTTTCCTTTGACAGACTTTTGCCATAGGTAAAAGTGGAAAAAGCAGCATTACTCATATAACATATAAGAAGCCAGATAGCTCAAGTGACTAGTAAATTGATTGTGTGTTGGTTTTAGTTCAATACAGATTTATTCCTGAGAGAATACTTAAGTATTCTGAAAACTTACATACTTTATGTGTGAATAGACTGATACCCTATATAACAGAGTATCTATTTGTACACAAATACAATAAAATCGAGCCAGTGGAAATTAGAACAAAAAAATAGGAAGAGGGACCATTTCTTAGTTTGCTTGAATTATATTGCACCCAGTACGTATTGACATCATAGTTGCCAGAACACACGTATTCCTGCCTCTGAGCTCTCCACCTAAATGAAGAACAAATTCAAACATTCAGGGAGAAGAGACAAATAGAGGTTTTAGGTAAGGTAGTCCTAACAATGTAATATTAACAGATATTAACATCTTTAAAACGTTACACATGATGCACTAATTGAATAGGTACCAGTAAGCAGTAAGCAACAAGATGGCAAATACATGGAGCAGATGTTTGTAAATCTTTGGAGAAATGGGAGATTTTTTCATTTTCTATGCAACATTAACCTCCTTTTCTAGATAATCTTACATGATCAGGACTGGCAAACCCTGCCTCCAAACATTTTATGTCTTTCAGAAGTAGACAAACAGAGGTTCTCAAAAAATGTTGTAGTACTGGACTTTTCCAGACTTCAGTGACTTTAGTTGTAGATTGACCCTTCTGCACCCGTCATGGCTTGCTGTCTTTTTCACGTGGAAACTCAGACATGAAGGAAGGTCAAGTAAAGGAAAGGAGTAGTAGCGTAAAACTGGTCTCACTTCACTCACACCCTGTGCGCCTTAGGGCATGCATGTGGACTCTGCATCTGGTGCTCCGTAGAGCACACAGGTTTATTCCTAACTTCTGTGACACTAATGAGAGTGCAAAGCACCTCTTTACCTAAGTAAGAGCCAAATACCTTTCAAATCTGCAGCAAAGTACTTGTTTACAGAGAACATTTGATTGACCTGCAGATCTTGATTTTTTAAAATGAGTTTTGAAGGGCAGTGAAGGTGGGTAGGCCTCCATTCTGCGACACTCAGTATTTTTCGGCACTTCCTGCCCACTAGGTGCCTGAAGTTGGAAAAGGCTGTTACCTTTCCTACCAGTTATCTCTTCCTAAAATTCAAAACCTTATAAACAACATATCTAATGATAACAGGCTAGTCTTTAGAAAGGGAAGTAGACTTTCACCTGTGAAAAATCTACAGCATTGACTGAAGAGGTCTTCTGGCACATTCCAGGAAGGTCCTCTTAATTCTGTGGTACGGGAGAGTCCACCGAGGCTCTGACCCTGCCTTTCAAAGGGCAGCGTCTGGGGGAGAGCTCTGCTTGGAGAGTACCATCTCCAAGTGAAGTGAGCTGTGACCCCACAGCCCTTGGGATGGTCTGGGGTGAAATCTGGGACTCTCCTTCTAGCCAGCAGGAAGGGCTGACTGTGACCATAAATAAAAGCATCTTTCTGGGATACCTAGTGCCCCATGTGTGATACAGGGGAACCTCAGGCCTCTGGGAGAGCTCCACTTAGCTCCAGGCTCCGGGAGAGAGGCTAGGTCCCTAAGAAAGCTGCAAGCTAATGCTAAAATAAACTAGGGTATTTAAACACCAGAGTTAAATGTTCAACTTCTAAATAGTTTGTGAGGCTGGTGGTGGATCCCAGTATGTTCTGTGCTTTGTGAGCTGCCAGAAACCAGTCAGAAGACCAGTCTGTTTGTAATTGGGTCTTCTGTGTTTGTACACAATCAGTAAGTACTTGGTGTGATGTGGTTTCTCTCTGGGACGCAAAAGAAGTTTGTTATAATTTTTTTAAAAAGAGATGGAGCAAAACTAATAAATGTTTACAGACAAACTTGCACCAGCTAACATAAACTGCCTTAGCATCACATCTTTCATTAGATCACCGCAGCTCTTCTGTATACAAGTTCCCAGTCAGGTATTTGTAGGAAACTGAAGAGTCACTGTAAAATTAATTCTCTTCACTGTTCAAACATGTAACTGAGAATTAAGAGGAAACCCTTATCATGGTCAGACTGCCCTGTGAGACAAGTACTATTTCATCAAAGGAAAAATTGAAAGCGTATTCCATTATTATCCCTGTAAACATATTCTGAAATTACCTCAAAAGAACCTAATTGTTGGAGAAGTTGATGACAATCGACTGCCTTCAGAGAAATGTGAACCATTCAGCAAATATTCATTTTCTTTAAAATCCCAAGTTGTTCTGTCTCATGCAGCCCTTGTTCAGACTGTGGTCCAGACCACCCTTAAAAGCCTGTTATGTTTCACTTGATTTTTTTATTACTTGTATTTTGTTGACACAGACATCAAACTTAACCTGAGTTTAATATCTGAGTTTAATGTCAATATCCTTCTTTCAAATAATCACTGAGTTGACAGGCATCAATAATTTAGCAAGTATCTGAGAGAAATATTTAGGAATATGTCAATATTATTATTGTTCAAAGTCTAAAAATCACTGAGGGCAGGGTAGATCTGATTTATGTGAAGACTGAGATGAAGAGAGTTATGAGTATCACCTAAGCTAATGATGTTTGTTCAAGCAAATTATACAGCCATTGCATTTCAAACATTCAACAACAGAATAATTTTGTTTCCATTTGGGCTATGAAGGCAGGATTACTGCTGCTTCACCATAGTTCCATATCCTGTTTCCAGTGATATCTAGGCTATTCATATATCTAATTCTTTGAATTGTTCATTTACTGTGTTAATCCTTTAACATTCCTGGTAGTAGTAACTGAAAATACATTACAATAGAGTTTTAATCACTATTATAATATGTCATTTTTTCTGGCTAGATTCCTTAAGCATGTCAGCCTTAGCTTTGAATGAGAGAAACATTTAAAAAATTAGGGTACAATCTACTCTGTACAACAGTGTGTACAACAAAAATGTGAAACAACAGCAAACAAGAATTTCTTAGAGCCAGCATGTCCATTAATCTGATCTTTTACAGTAATGTGCAAAGAAGATTTGGGAGTCAGTGCTGAAAATTACATTGCAGGCTGATCATACAAAGGCAGTTCAAAGACAGTTCTTCTTCACCACTCCAAGACAATTCCATTCTGGATTGTCAGTAAATCCATCTTTGGAACAACCTTAGAATCATGCTCATGCTCACAGTGGATCAAAATAGGACCAAATTCAAATGCAACTAAATATATACCAACTCAGCAAAACATAAACACATTAAGTGATGCCTTAGTTCTTACATTCAGACCTACTATGCTTTCATAATTCAGAGCATTTTGGAAACCCATAAACAGACCTTCATTACTCTATGCTTTTTGTATGCAAGGCAGTCTTAGGTTGCAAGGTTATTAGGCGCCTGTGACAGTCAGACTCATTGCTTTCCCTGTCACTACCACTCTCTCAGTCTTTGCCCTCCTCACTGAATGGGATTTTTATGAGTCATCAAAAGACAGAGGATGTAACAGTATGTGACTTTCCTCCCCACTTTAGTTTGCCTTCTGTTCTTTCTTATTTCTCTGCTACAGATGTGTACGTTTTATCTGTTCTATGCCCATCTGCAAATCCCTTAATCTTCCAGCTTTCTGTTTGGCTCTTTTCTGTATTATAAAAGCTATGCTTAATCTTGCCTGCCTTTAAAGAAAAAAAAACCCAAAATGTCTTAACTCTCTTTTGTCTCTCTGCCCAGGATGGAACTTTTTCTTCACAAGGACCAACCTAAACAAGTCTGGGCCACTATGAGCAATTAAAAATCAAAGGTTTAACGTAAGTCTCATTTTGAGTTTGTGTAATTTCTGAACTTAGCAGCTATCACTCATCATTTGGTTTTTTTCTCATATCAGAGCCCTTGAATGTTCAGTAGTATTCTAGGTAGTGCTCCATTCAGCTACCGCCTCTCAATTTCAATTAAAACAGCTTTTGACAGCTTTTGACAAAATCTCTAATGTCTCCCAACAGAAGTACCAAGAAAGTGTCATTTTCTTGGTCTTTGTTATCTTGGCATATGTACACTTAAATATTCTATTTGTGGGATACTAATTCAGACTCCACGTAACTTTCTTCCTTGGATCTCTGTTCTTGCATATTCTGATCCCTCTTTTCTCCTTGGAGCCTACCCATGATCTTCAATCTGGACATTTACTTTGGTTTGATAAATCTGACTGTTTATCAAAAGGAATTTGAAGTCTTCTACAGTTATACCAAAATTATTCATATGTGTTCCAGGACTGTATCAAAAGTGACATCCTGTCATGAGAGAGCCATCCTTCCCCATTCTCTATGCCCTGCTTTTTGTGAGAAAGAGGTGTGCGGACTGGAAGGATGCAACAGTGCATGCCAGCCTGCTGCCTGTGCAGACGAATAATGGTAAAGGCCTCTGGGGCACATCACAGAGCTGACCTCCCCAGTCTAGCCCATCGATTAACTTCCTGCCTAGTAGCCTTGTTTTGAAGTATGATACACTGTGCACCAACCACCCATCAGGGAAGCTGTAAAATTGCAAGCTTGGTTCTTTGATGTTAGGTCAGTCAAACTCCTCTGCCCACATATTTCATTTCCATATGAAAGGCAGAAGAAAATGTCTGCAGTAATCCCTGAAGCTAATGAACTATGGAAAGCAACCACATAGATTTAGAACTATCCAGTCATAGGAACTGCAGTACCTTTTGCCTTTCATTTTGGTATAGAAACCCACTATTAACAGAGAAAGCTTCCATTTCCCCCTTTTTGTGCACCTCCAGTGTCAGTGCTGGGACCTAAACCTGTTCAATTTCTTCTCACGGTGTATTCCTTGTTCCCTTTTTCTGCTTATACTGAGGACCTAAGTGTTTGTTTCCAGCTAGAGAGTGGGTGACTTGTGCTGAAAAGTCGGTCTATTCTGCCCAGTGTCAGAGGACTATGCATAACAGGAACCATGAAACACCTTGCTTGGTTTCTTGCTTTAAAGGGTTAGTCCCCAATTTCATATTGAATGCAACAGTACAATAATGTAACAAAAAGCATAGAAGGTTGCCTTAGATATAGCTTTGAAAAATTATGAAAGGAGTTTGCTTTTAAAATGTTTTCTTTGATTCCAAACTTACCAAGCAATAAAATTTGAGAAGTTTTAAGAGCTTTCTACCATAAAAAATGCTTGATTCTAATCTAGATATTATTGCATGCTCTTCCTGAAAATGTCTGTATAGTCTGAGATTACCTTAATTATTATCTTGTTCATTTTATCAGAGATTCCCAAAGCACAGAAGAAGTGCTAGAAGCATTACAGAATGTTTCCACTCATCTGCTTTTTAGAGGTGCTTACCTTCTGTAGTCATCGTCAACTGCCAACAGCTCCACCCAACATAAGTGCGATCCAGTGTTGCTTGGAAGTGTTCCTTGGAAACTTTCAGATTATGTACTTAGTCCTGCATGGGAACAAGATGTTACCTTGCCCTTGAGTAGGACCGTGGTTCCTCAGCATTCAGGGGTTGATAGTCAGAAGCCCTGAATCACCAGAGCCAGAAACTGCTCAGTCAGCCTGGCCCACACGGTGCTTGAAGTTGTTCATGGAGCATTTGGTTGCTTCCGTGAAAGGCAGCACCTCCCTCTGTGCTCCTGTATTTGAGAGTGACCATTTCACATTCAAAAGTAGCAGTGGCAGAATATTTAGTCTAAAAGGTAGTACCTTGCTTTTAGATGCTTAAGATGTAGCAGGGGCCATACATGTGGGGAGAGAAGGAAAGAAATTTGTCAGAAGCTAGAGGAGCTGCTTGCCCATTATGAGCTTTCATAAATTCCCCTGGCCAGTCAAAACTTTCCAGGGAGAGTTTTCTTGCCTGCAGTAACAACCTAGACTGCTCTGGACCTGCAGGAATGTACAGTTTCCAGTGAGGTACCCACAGTGCACATGGATAAAATGAGGCTTTCAAAGGACAAAGGAATATATGCTTTTATTAAATGCACAAACGCCACCATCATCTTTGGCATGTGACAGCATCCATCAATTGGTTCTGAAGCCATATGGATATTGGTAGGAAGAAAATTAACATTTTTTATTTTTTGATGGTGCTTTTTTGCTTCAGCTACAATATATATTCCTTCATTCTAAAGGTATTTTTGCCCACAATAAATTGTTTATATATGCCTTTTCTTAGAATTTCTTCTCCAGCAACCATTTGTTTTCAGACATAAACTAAATAGAATTAAAAGCACCAAAGGAAACAGACCAGAGACAGTTGGGTTCTTCAGTCTGCTGGTTAGTTGCTCAAGTTTATGCTCAATTTGTGTAAGGTGCCTAGGCTATAAGGCATGATTGTTAAATTTCTGCTGCTCTACTGAATATATTGGACCAAGCCTGGTACTATGCCAACCTATATCAGCAGAGAATTCAGCATAATATGCTCAAATGATTCTTTTAACAGTTTGACTTCCATTTAATCAACAAAAAAGAAAAGCAGGACAGTTTAATAAACACATAGAACACCAATGTTATGAATAAAATAATTCAATTTTGTATTAAAACTCATGTAATTGAGTTATGTCTGTTCACTAGATTTCTGCCAAAAGCCGTCAGGCAGCAAGATGCTTTGCAGTAACACAAACCTAGCAGTTTTAAGTTGTCAAGGAGTTTGATGCGGTTACTCCATGGGGATATTTACATAAATGAATTACGTGAAGCGATTTTTGCTATTAAAAAAAAATATTCAGAAACTGCAGACGAAACCTATTTCCTCCACTTGCAGTTTCATTATTAAAGCTGCAAAGAAATTCAGTCTCCATTTCTTAGCTATTATGATGAACATTTAGGGCAAGGAGAGAAAAGGAGAGAAAGACAGCTGTGAACAATAAAAATCCATGCTCCTATTTATAATGCAGCTTCCTCCATTGCACGTGCCCTTAATTTACATCTTGATATAGTCAGGAAGAAAGTAACATTGCTGACAGCTTTGTCTGCAAAACCAGACTTCTACAGGAGGGTAACAGAGAAAAGAACCTGGCCATATTTCCATGTACCTTGCAGCAGGGGGAACACCATGCTGGGATCTGTGTTCACAATCAGAGAAGCTGTAGAAATTATGGTGGATAAGTGGCACTGAGAAAACTGATACAGCAGAGCATGCTTGAGCTCTTAAGGAAGTAAATATCAGTTTGATATAAAAGCAGATTTCAAGTTCTCATCCATTTAAATCAGGGTTTACCATGTTGAAGTCTTTTGTTCAATCAAGAAGACACACCAGTTTAACCATTGAGCCATAAAATCACTGGGTCCCTTGCTCAAGTATCCAACCCCTTGCTCAAAGCCAGATCAACACTAAATTCAGTGCCAGCTGCTCAGGACTTTGTCTGGTTGGGTCTCAATGTCTCTGAGGATGGAGATGTCACAGCCTTCCTGAGCAGAAAACCTGTTCCGGTGCTTGAGCATCCTTCTGGTAAAAATGCTTTCCCTGTGTTTGGTCAGAAAGTTCCCTCCCAATTTCAGAGCATTCTGTCTCATTCTCCCATTATGCATCACTGTAAAGAGCTTGGCTCCATCTTTTCAGTAGTTTTATCAGAGGTACTGGAAAGTTGCTAATGGCAGAGCAACCTTCTGTTTTCCAGGCAGAACAAATCCAGTTCTCTCAGCCTCCCGCTGTAACTTGTGCTCCAGCCCCTGACCATGTTGGTGACCCTACCCTTAACTTGCTGCAGTTCATCAATGTCTTTTTTGTACAGAGGGAGTTCCAAACTCAATGTGGTATTCCAGCTGTAATCTAACAAGTGCTGAGTAAAGGGGAATCATCACCTTGCTTGATCAGCCTGCTGCCAGGGAGCACTGCTGGCCGGTATTTAGGTTGCTGTCTACGAGGCTTCCCAGGTCCTTTTCAGCAAAGCTGCTAACCAGCCGGGCAGTGTCCAGCCTGTAACGATGCAGAGGGTTAGTTCATCCCAGGTACAGGACTTTGCATTTTACATTTTTTAATTCGGTGTATGAATTGTGTGAATTCTGTGTCTATCCATTTCTGTAGTCAGTCTAGGTACCTCTGAACAGCTGCCTTGTCCTTTAGTGTATCATCTGCTCCAGCAGTCTTATATCATCCAAGGTATTGGTGAAGATACAAAGCAGGAAAGTTCACAGGATAGAACCTTGAGGAAATCCATTTGCAACTGGATTTCCAGTAGAGACCATTAACCACTACCCTCATGACCCAGGCACTTTTTCACCGATTTAATCATGCATCCAGCCAGAAAATGAGGTTCTATCTTGGATACCATGGAAGATGGTGTCAAAATGGCCTTGCTAAAGCCAAGATAGACAGCATACACAGCTGTTTGCTCATTCACACATCTAGCCATTTTATTGTAGAAGGCAAACAGGTCTGTTTACATATTTTACTCTTGGTAAACCTATATTAACTACTCACAGTCACCCGCTGAGAAGCTTGATTCTTTGACTTCTGAACATCCATGTAAGCATAGGCATTGCCCTGTATTTGGAACTAACATTCATTATATACCATCTGAGAAGACTTAGTGGTATCAGTGGGTTCTAAAGGAAACAAAATCATCGTAGAATTATAGAATAATTCAGGTTAGACAAAACCACTGGAAATCATCTAGAGCAATTCTGCCTCCCCCTACTGAAGCAGGGTCAACCTCAAAGTTAGATCAGGTTTCTCAGGGCTTTGTCAGATAAATTTTGAACAGCTCTAGGGATGGAGATTCCACCACTTTTATGGGCAACCTGTTTCAGAGTTTGCCCACTCTCACTGTGAGAGAATTTTTCTTCTTATAACTAATTGGAATTTTGCTTGCTGCAACTTGTGACCATTGCCTTTTGTCAATACAGTTTATTATAAAATAACCAACAGCTAGGTAACAAAAAATGCTGATCACAGGGCTGTGTCTGAAAGCCACAATTTTAGACTCTCAGCTCCTAAAGTTGATGGCTGGAAGGTCCACATGAGATCCACAGCCCAGATTCCTCTCACAGTAGGTCTCTCTCTACCTTTCAAAGTAGGGGTTACTCTTCATGATTTTGAAACAGTTTATGGGGTCGAACACTTGTAAGGAATGTGAAAGTCTGCTCTTTGCGTTCCCCACCTATGGAGTTGAAATACATACCTGTGAGAAGACTACCCCAATTGTTAGGCTGTATTAATTCAGACTTTAATTCTCACTGATTCAGAAGAAAGGATGCAGCGTGCCTCTACAGCATAAGGGATAGGACTCTCATTTAGGAAGTAAAGTTGAATTTTGATTTCTGCTCCTGGGACTACTTTTGCAGTTTTATGAAAAGTTCCTGTATTCTAGTGTTGGAGATCTGTTCAACTGTTACAATTATTTTTATATCAGATTCTCTTGGACAAAAAGTAACATCTTAACTCCCTCAGTCTGGAGTTTGGGCAATGGAGTTCTGTACAGTACATATCTACTTGAAATGACAATAGTATATAAGTATTTTTCAGGGTTGTTTGAAAACATTGCTCTTGTGATAATTTTCTTCCATTAGATACACAACATGATTTTCATGAAGTGGTTTTACTTCTTTTCTTTCCTCTTTCCTGTTTAGCTTGTGTTTGTCATTTTACAAGTCCATCCTGAACACCCTTCCTCTCAAAGAGGGTAGGAATCCTTCTTGTCAGTTTATCTTCAACAAATCATCAACATTTCTGTTTCTGTTCCCAATTCTAGCTATGGATCACTAACTAATATAGCTTTCTTCTGTATTGGAAAATATCATCTGTCTGAAAGGGGAAAAAGGACCTGATGGTCCACACATCTGAACATTTTTTTTAATCTCAAATCGCTTATTAAGATCTCATAACATTGTCATCTGTCCCAATCCATATAAGAGTTGACAGCTATACAGTATTTAAGATCCTTCTAAGAGACCTGCTTTGTTTTGTCTGCCTCTGCAACTGAATTGCTTTGTGTAGTGGTCAAATTTTGCTATAAATCTGATCAGAAGTGATATTTTCACAAGTTCAACCTGGAACAAATTTCCAGACATACTCATTTCTCACTGAGGTAATTCTTAACCCAGTGTTATTACAGACTATGTCTTTCAGGGCTTGGCTTCACGGTTTGTGAACACCTACTAAAACATCAGTCAAACCAGATTTTCTTTCCTACTTATGCTTGTATATGCTTCAGCCCATTTTCTCTGACTGCAACACAGCCATTAAGGCTCTTAGATAAGCCCTTCATTCTCCATAGCATTTAGTAAACTGATTGCATTGCTTGATACAAATTTCTAGACCTTCCACTAGCTAATATTTAAACAAAAAAGTGGAGCCATTATTTACCCTCGACAACCTGTAACAAACAATCAATAGGTCATCCTGACATTGTACACCTCCATTAGAAAAGATAAACTGTTCCAGAATATTGTGTGAAGGGTCTGCTTCTACTCTTGACTATTTTACACCAACAGAATTGGCTAGAGACATTACTACCACTTCTTGTAATCTTTCTTCAGTACATATGATAGAAGCCATAATTACTACTGCAGTGTCAGTGGTTACTCCCTGATCTCTGTCCAAATAGAATTTTCTCCCAGTCTCGTCCTTCAGGGTGTTCTTTTTTTTAGCAACCAATTTCTAAATTTAATTTCTAACTTGCTCACCAGCCAAATGATTTAAATGGCATAAATATTTCTTCATATTTTCTGTGGTATTTGACCATTTATCTGTTGCCTAACTTTATTTGTCAAAACTCTTATTTACTTAAATTATTGGCTGTGCCATACAGCTGTCCCCTCTGGTTTGTGTTGTTTCTAAATTGCATGTTGCAGATTCAAGAAAGAGTATGCTTTGTCTGGCAGAAGTTTCCCATTAAAACAATAGGAACAATGTCACTGTCTACTATGTATTGATATTATGAGGACTGACAAATGAAAGAGATGCATTTTTTCATCTTTTTAATACTTCTAAAATCTTGTTTTTAAAAAGTAATTGTCTCATTCTGTTTCTTTACACAAAATATAGTGCCTTCTATCTTACTAGCAAACCTGTTAAAGATAAGAGCCTCTATGTTTTCAGATAAAAATTACATGACTCTCATGATCTTCCAACTCACTTTACAGTTCTACTAATTAGAATGTGGCCAGAATTTAGCTCTTGAGTCGCAATTGCATTTTTAACCCAAACATTTCTCTTATGTGTATCCAGTTTTCTACTGTGCCACCTATATTTGCTGGTTCAGAGCGATAGTAACTAGTGAGCTTTATGATCAGGAAGTAATTTTCTGACAAAATTCTGTCTTCATTGGTTCTCATTCTATTTTCAGAAAACCTCTCACCCAGTTTGAACTGGGCAAACTAATAATCACATACTGTGTCTGACAGGGAAAGACTCTCATGTGTCTATCCCAAGTATAGATGCTACTGAATAGTTTATTTACAGATTGTTTTTACAGATGAGGAAATTTTACCTGTCCTATGTAAATGCAGAGAATGAGAAGTGATGTCAAATACTTCTTTCTCTTCTATTTTGGCTGTTTAAATGCAGACTAAAAACCAGGTAATATCAGTCTAAGTACTATAACTCTGTAGCCCCAGTTGACTAGCTAGAAGGAGTAGACATACTGTCTGATAGCTGACCTGATTTCTTTCTTGTCATTTGGCAGCATGTTGTTTGGAAGTGGAATAACTGTAAATTTTTATACTGTAATTTTGAAGAGATTCTTCAAGCACACACCTACCAGCTGTGCTTGCCTGCCTTATGAGGGTCAGTGCCTTGGGGAAGCTCAGACCAAATAGACTCTTCCTTACATTATGGACCTGAGGGAAAAACGTGGATTTATCTTCCAGCTGTATAAACTTCTAGAAGTGGAAGCAGGAAAAGACCATTATACTTTTGGTACCTTGGTATCTATTCTTCTATCTGTAGAATTACCCAACCCATACATCAGGGACTAAGAGAAGAGCAAGGTGGAATCAGATAGAGCAGCCTTCATCATCTCCTTTTGTATTGTAGCCCCTCTGCTGCCAAGATAGTAGAAAAGCTAGGGTTTTATAAGTTCTCATCCACAGCAGAAGGATCCCTTCCAACAATGTATTTGCCATTTCTGTAATGAGGCCAAGAGAGAGACTGTGAACAGCATTGCACAAAATTCTCATGATACTTAGAGAAAAACTCTCACTGTCTTATCACTCATCAGTATTATCTCCTGGCTGTGCTGGTAATTAACTGATCTCAGAAACCGGACAAAGATTAAAGTAGAACTGCAGAAGAAAACAGTTTACTACTGGGGCATGAATGATGTCGAGAACTGGTCATTACAAGAATGGTCTTCCCAGAAGGTATTTCTTCCTAGACCAGTTAAGGGTCTCTGCTCCAGCAATTTTCAATTGTTTCTGCCTGCTCACACAGCCACGGCTGAAATAACTATATTTCTTCACTCATTCCTGAAGGAAATGCTATTTCTCCTATATACAGGATTCCAGTTTAGCTACAGTGACTTGCAGAATTTAACTGTGCTTCTGTACTGATTTGTTTCTCATGTATTCCTTTAAAAAAAAAAAAAAAAAAAAAAAAAAGAGGGAGAATTTAACATCGCAATTTTTACAGTTAGTTCAGTCAATGACAACGTGATATGTGAGCAAACCCTGTAAGTGCTTTCTCCCTTCCCTGCAACTGTGTGATAGCTGTCCAGCTCTGCTGTAAGTATTCGCCCTCAAAATGCCACTCAAATTGATGTGACAAACTTCACCTTGTGGTCAGCCACAGCATTGGCTTGCCACAGGATCCATTTGTGTCTAGTATAGAACTGGTATGTTCAGAAATCGGATGTCATCCTGGAACTATTCCCTAGATGAGCACACCAAATGTGAGACTCATAAGGTTATATTAACCTTCCCACTCAAATTACAACAGGGAAAACTACATCTCTGATTGGAGGCTAAAGAAGGGAGGTCAGACTACCTTTTGGGTGGTGTTAACATATCCCTGTAATAACTGTTACAGAAGAACTTAAATAGAATATTCAGTGGAAAGGATAGGAGAATAAGAAACATAACATGTTAAAGAGAAAAACTGTACTTGGTTTCCCCTCATAAGAAGAAATAAATTTCCCTATCACAGAGGCATATATCTTGCTAAATTTCATATTTAGTCAGATACTTAGAGTGGTCTATCTGGCAATCATTCACAGTTCTTAATGTGTTTGTCTTGATAACCTCCCTGTGAGAGAAGAATTGTTGCTATCCCATTATTGCAAAGAAGGAACTGGGGCATAAAGAAAATGTGACTTGTTCAAGATCACACTTAGTGTTTGTCATTCAGGGCACTTGAACTCATTGCCTGTGATACAATTAATTGCTGAGGCAAGAAGGCAATGGTAGTGGCATTATTACTTAAAATTTTCTGTTGCTTTAAAATTAAATTTCTGGGTTTTTTTAAGATTTTATATTTATTTATGTGAGGCTGCATGCAAGAGGAAGCTTCAAAGACTTGCATTTTTCTGGCTGAAAATATACAACTGAAAAACTACTTATTCGTTAAAATTAACTGTTAAATATCTGAATCTATTATCAAAATTATTTCTGTCAAGCCTAATTATGCCTCCCTCCTTTGAAGATGATGGCAAAAGAAAGCTTTTTTCCTTTGGTTATCTGATGGCAACCCAAGATAGATGCAAAAACCCAGAAAAAAACTAATTCTGCTTGCAGGCTGTGTACTAATTTTGAAAACATAGGAAAGAAAAGAAAAGTAGAAAGTGTTTTCAGGATTCCTCTGTTCCTCTAAATAACAGTGTATATTCACAAATCTCATCTCCAAATATGGTATATTTATTACTATGTGATTTATTCCTTTACAACACTTTTAGAACATTTAAAAGTTTGCAGAACATATTGATGGATGTGTATCTCTGAGACGCTGTCTGTCTTCAAAAGTAGCAGCTGCGAAGATCACTGGCTTTTTTCACTGAATGGGAGTGAAGGGACAAATGCACTGTTGGTTAGATGGGATTTATTGATGTGCCAAAGGACCACTTCAAATTCTGTGATCTCTTTTTCATACATGCCTTAAAATACAAATATATCTCTTGTGTGTTTTTAGAGCAGTAAGGGGAAGTTGGTCTATTTCCTTTTTGGTGTGACTGGAAAGGCAAATCAGTTTTTGCTTATTTGGAAACCCAGAAAAAAATCTCAGCATTGTCAAACTCAATGAAAGGTAGAAACCCCATTCTTGCCTCTGATAAGAGCAAAGAACTTCTGCTCACACGAGCTCGTTAATATGGATAACACCAAGCACATTGGTCAACTGTGTCTTGATGGAACTAACTGAAAAATCAACTCCTGCATATCAGTCTTTATAATTTTTATTTAAAACCAACACTGGCCACTGAAACAGTGTCTTATGTAAAATGTAGGCAAGTGCTTTCAGCTTTAGAGGAGTAGTGTAAAGCAGAACGTAAAAATGTTCTACATTGTGTTCTCTGAGGTCTGTCTCCCTGTCATTTTAGTTTCTTGGGTTTGTATCATGTTCAGAACAATGTCCTATTTTAAACATATTAGTCTTCGTGGCATAGAGATGAAAATTAATATAGCCATAAGTCTATTTTACTTCCCTACCTTACTGGCAAATGGACTTTGTTGGAAGAAATGTGAGTATTATTTTAAAACAAATAAACAGATTTTTGAAGCTATGAAATGTGGGGAGGTTTTCTGAATCTGAAAGAGCCAGGAACTGCCAATTATTCATTACCATGGGACTCCTACTTCAGACAAGATATGAAGGTTAATCCATTATGAAACTTTTTTCTCCATACTTTTCTAAACAGTATCTAAAGACTAAAACAATCATCAGTAACTCATTTTGTGTGGGTAGTAGAGGAGGAGAATTTTTTTAAGTCAAGTATAAACTCCTACATATAATGTTATTAGGAAGGTTAAATACATAGTGACTTTCCAGGTACAAGTAACCGCAAGAAGGAAAATGGAATGCTGTTTCAGAACATGTATTTTGCTTTGATTTAAAGGAGTGAGGTTATTCAAAGTCATAAAACAAAAAGTAACTTGCTTTTCAACTTCTCAGAAAAGATCATTTGCTCTCAAAACAAGCCCATCTTTTAACTGTGTATAAGACTTTTACATTTGCCATATTAAGGGAGAACAATTGCCTCACACTTGCCTTGCTCATCAGTTTGTCTTGAGTCTGCTAATAACTGTACAAAAGGTTGAATTTCCAGTGAGGGCTACTGTTAATTTCCCTCATGTAAAGACTCGCCAACAATCATGGTTGATCCCACTGTGTATACTGAATTGCCATAATACTCTAATTCTCCTCTATTGCTGTTTGGTCTCCTTATGGGACAGTCATCCCAATGAATTGTCTGTTTAAAAAAAAAAAAAAAGAAAGAAAAAGCTTTTCTTGTCCTCAAAGGAAAGGGAAGCCAGGATTTTCTTGCTTTTTTCCATGGACAGCATTCTTTTGGCATGTATCCAGAAACAACTGTGGCTTGTAGACGATACATGGTTTCATTATGCATCCAACAAAAATAATACCATCACATCTGTCAAAAACTTGAACACATACAGATGTCCACAGTGACACACTAGTTGATAATTAAGATAAAAGTATTTCTTATCTTTTTTTTTAACTTCTGATTGTCCTCCACAGGATTAATTTCAAATAGATAAAAATTTAATGATAGTCTATATTTGCATGTTTTCTGAACACATAACAAAGTCCATTAAGTGGATGTTACACTTGAGAATTTAGAAAAAAAAAAAGAAATATCATTCTGCAAACTTCTGCTGGAATTGAAGAAGATGGGGAAGTGACATTCTGTTTTAAATTTAAATGTGTCTCATTTATCTCCTAAGATAATTGTGAAATTTTATGGGGTCTGTCTTGCATATAGACTTTTTTCTGTCTGATTATTTAGTAGACATATATAGCTTCATTAACTTCAGTCATTGTCTTACTCAAATCAGGTACCTGAAATTCTGTTAATATTTGAGCTGTGACCTTATGAGCCAAAATAAATGTACCTTATATCTAGATATGAAGTGAGAGTGTTTATGCAGAATAGTTTAAAATATCACCTAATTATTTTATCACATTAGTTTAACATTTATGTAAATTTTCCAGGTCTTAGAGGAGGTATTTTTTGCTTTTCCCAAAACAGGATTCCACTTAGCTTCAATACAAACATAAATCACAATTCACACTCTCATTTTGTGGAACTTTCATACAAAAGTGTTAAAAAATGCAGACTATTTGCATTTTCAGTTTCACATGGCAATGCGATCTGTTACCTAATTGCCACATTTGGGAATAAATAGAAGACAAGCAGGCACAGATAAATAGATTGAGGTAATTGAAGGGCATTTTGAAATAGGAATACAATTCTTCTCTATCTCGTTACAATTAAATTTCATTGTAAGTTCATGTGTTCAGAACCTTCCTGGGGAGAGTGTGTAATAGACTGTGACGTGAGGCTAGGGGCCCTTCAGTGGTCCTATCTTCTACAACTGTTTCACAACCAGGGAAAACTTTCTCAACCAACTCCATGCCTCAGTCTTTTGGACTAAATACGCTTGGTTCTGTTCTTACTAATGATAAGCGCCTGTTTGCAGCTATGGTTTGCAACTTATGCAAGCCTTAAGAAGCATAGCTGCCACATCATATCAAACTGATAGTGTTCAAGTAGGTTTGAACTGAAAAAAAAGCAAATATATCTGTGCCTGCATTGTTGGCTTACTGGCTTCATACAAGCCGAGTATTTGTGGTTCAGGTGGAAGCCATTTCACTTTATTATTGTTTCTAATGCCAGAAGCAGTTGCATTCCAAGAACTGAGGGGAAAACTGTAGTATTGCTGAGAAGTTGGGTAGAGTGATGGTTTGAGAATATTTTGTTCTTCAGAGTTGATTTTCACTGGAGCCTGGTCAGTGTGTTCCTTGTTAATACTGCATTATCTTACATGAGCTAGCCATTCATTGTCCAGCGATGGCTTTTCATTATGAACTTCCAACCTGATTAGTTCCAATGTTACGGGCTTTTTCATGTTTTCTGTGGCCTATACTACCATATTACTAAATTACCTACATGAATAATTACCCTACTTTACTCCCATTATCCTTGTCGTGTTTGGGTGGAAAATCTCAAGCAGAGTGGCAGAAGCAGCCTGCTCTGCAGAAATTATAGCACTGTACTCTACTATAGTAGCATAATAAAGTAGTTCAGAGCAACCTGCCAAACTCTCTAACTTCTATTCTTATGTCTAGTAGGTCTGCTCTGGCAGTAAATTTCAGAGAGACAAACTACCTTTCCTTTTGCTCTTTGCAGAGATGTGCAGCCAGCTAGATACTTATTGTGCCCTCTGGGCTGCTCTCAATTAGTCTCAATGGTTTCTGTTAAGATTGTAATGATTTTTTTTTCTGATTTTCAAAAGCTTGACATGCTAGAGATTTGAATTTCATTTTGAATTTTAAACAGATGACATAGCTTCAAGATCATCTGAGGCAGTTGCACAAAAGAAATCACAAATTGAAAAACTGGTTCATAAAATCATTTTTCAAGAAAAGAAAACTTGATGATTCTTCTCTACTGAACAATCAAATTTTGCAGGAAACAGGGAAATCATAGTATGTGCAGTGCATCAAAGGCAATGGAGCATCTGGAAGTATTTTTTCATGAACATTTTAAGGGAACTAATGCTCATGAAAAGTATTTATAAAGTATTGGGGTCAACTCTTCTTTTGTGAAGAGATAGAACCTGACCTGACAAAAAGTATGAGCTGGTGGAGCTGCAGTCCTGGAGTTTATGCCAGATATAAACATATTCTCCCAAGTGCATTCAGCTGACTTTCAAGCTCATTTCTGGGGTGAGTACAATTATTTGTGTGGATGAGGATCTGAACCCAGAAAACCTCATTTAAAAGCACAGGTGGTTGTTTATGGTTGCTGTCTGCATCCAGTGTACTACACTGAATCAACTCTAATTGACAAGAGAAGGCTGAAGCACCTTAATGAGCGCTGTTGCCAGAAAGAGTTTTCCAACTCTCGGTTAGATTATGTTTAGGTGAAACTGCTGCTCGTGATAACAGATGCTGATTTTCACTGGAGCTGACATACTGATCTATGATCATAGTATTACCTTGTCTGCTTGGAAGATGCTCCTTTTAAAAAATACACATAGATATATGTTCAATTTAATGCTGAACTTTTTATTGCCATTCAGTAGGTAATAGCATAACCTTTTTGCAATGGGCAAAGAAGCACAATATGAAAAAACTTCTAGAGACGGAAAAATGACTGTATTTTCTTTCCCATTGATCCCTCCTTTTGATGAATTCCCATGAACAACATGAACTGGGAGGTGGCTCTGGTGTAAGATTCTGTCACAGCTGTGACACAAGAAAACAGCACTGAAATGGTGTGATACTGTATGACCTGTGTAAATATGAGGGTATCTTCTGAATTTTACCAGGATCTGTGAGTTTGAGGATGCATATACTGTCCCTAGTTTCACTGGACGAGAGCTTTGTCCCAGTGCTTGGAGAGCTCAGAAGAAACACAACACAGAAATCCTCAAGCAATTTTCCCTTCCCTCTGCTCCTGCTCCTGCTCTCTAGAAGAGACGAGTTGATCCAACTGTTTATTTTGGAGCCAAATATAAAGCTGCATATTACCAAAACCATCAAAGGGGATTTCCAATACTAATTTGGAAGTTCAACAACCCTTTATCTTTAGGAAATCAGTTTTTCAATGACTAGCTGAACCAAAACATATCTAAAAATTGTAATTTTTTAAGGTGTGTCTAAGGGCCTTTATTGCATGGCTTACTGGGTGAATTTTGACAGAAAAGATATAATTGATCAGTGACTCAGTATGTCTTTTCTCTTTATTTAGATACAGCTATTTTCTTAGGTGTTTTTTTTTCTTCTTTTCTTCCTGGAGCCTATGAACTATAAAGATGACAAACTCACTAAAAAATTTGAAAGAGCATGAAATTTATACAAAATAGAAGCTCAGAATGAAAAACATTTCCTGGAATAAACACTGATAGCATAGTAAAGCAAAATTGTGGAAATTTCTGGAATGCCCATCCCCAGTGCATTGCTTTATCGTAATACATTGCAATTAATCTATTATTTTAGATTAAAAAACATATGCTTGTGTGTCACTGTGAACTGCTATATGAAAAGTATACTTGATCTCATAATTTTCCTTTTTTACAAAAATATTTAGGGATTTTTACCTATACTGTTATTTAACATATAGCTTAGTTTTCAAAGCTGACTAATGGCATTTTTACTTTTTACCTGATCTTCAGAAATGAAAGTAGTGAGTACTAAACAGAACAAAAAAAAAAAAAAAAAAAAAAAAACTTTTAAAAAAGAGAAACAATAAAAGAAAATAATTTAAATTATATCCACATAACAAGAAGTATTGACAGATAGAACACAAAAATAATTTGTACTGACTTCACTTCTAATTCCAAAATAACACAAAAATAGATGTAATCACTGCAAAATAATTTAAATGGAAATGTACACTAGGGGCATTGGAAGCCCAACAGTAATATTGTGCAATACAAGATATAATTAAGTCTGCTGGTGTAAGAACAATTTTTGCTTCAGTAGACTGCTTCCACTGATTATTTCCCTATATGAGTGCTACTGTGCTATTATGTCTTAATTTAGTTATATTAGATTTGAAACCTGATTCCAGCACAAATATACAGAAATAGTGTAATCTGTAAAATGCACTCTTCTGGTTAAAGAGCAGAGATAGATTCCTTAGCTAATTGTTTTGGGCAGAAGCAAATTTTTTAACCAAAATCTGTTCAGCAAATGAAAAGAATTGAAGGAGCCTGCAAGCACATTTCTGTAATCTTCTCACCACGTATAGCATGCAGATGAGTAAGACTGTATGTAAAGTGGAACATTTAACCTCTTTGCCCTTTCAAACCAGCAGTGGCATAGGAGAGAGGGAGGTTCTGCAGTAAAAGTTAGTGTTGTTGAGTTGAATCATGCAAAACAGGATGTTCAGAGTCACAGTCTCTGAAATCCTCCTGCCATGCTGAGGGCCAAATGGAGACAGAAAAGAAAAAACTGCAATGCATGATTGAGAAAATGAAGTAGGGTCAGATTTACTGGGAACTGGGAAAAAAACCCCAACAACTTTAGAAACAAAGGGAGCCTGCACAAAAAGGGAATAAACACTTCATATAAAGCAAAGTGGAAACCAGCTGCTAATACTTAAGATCTGGGGGGGGGGGGGGGGAGAAGAAGAATGGAAGAAAAACTTCAAATGCCATTTGAGATGATGGACCCCCTAGGGATTAAATCAAAAGCATTCTTCCAACTTTTAGTAAAAGGGGTGGTCCAAAATATGAAATTTGGCAGGTGACATAGGGACTATTTAAAGACACCATATAGGAAGCTGTCATCAGACGCATGCCACCTATCCTAAAAGAATAAAATTAAGATAGCTAAACTGAAGGTAAAGGGAAGTTATCAAGAACAAGAAGGCTGCCTTCATAAAGTTGAAGTCCTGTCCAAGTGTGAGTATCAGACAAGGCCACAAGCACTGGCAGGTTAAATGTGAAATTATGCCAAAGTAGATTTTGAGAAAAAACTTGCAAAGACATAAAAAGTAATAATAAATTCTTCTTCAAACACATCAGGAGCAGAAAGCTTGCCAGAGAAGCATGAGAGCCAATAGATAAGCAAGGCATAAAAGCATTTGCCATGGACAAACTTGGGGAATTTTCCACGCTGAAACCGTTCTTTTTGGAGGAGGTGTTAGAGAATCTGTCACAAACTGAAGTGTCAGTGGAACAGATTTTAGAACAAATTGACGGAATACTCAAACCACCAGGGCTGGATGGCCCCTGCCCCAGTTCTAAAGGAATGCAAACATGAAATGTCTGAACTACTAGCCAGAGTATATAACTTCTCACTTAAAGCCACCTCAGTATAAGGTGGCAATGGGAAGGGCAAGATGACTTTTTAAAAAGGGATCCAGGGAATAACACAAAAGTACAGAGAGACATCTAAGTTTTAGAACAGCTTCAGCATGATGAGTGATTAACTGGTTCAGTGCTACCCTGCCTGGAAAAGAGGCAAATGACATGACACTATGCAGAAAAAGCATATTACAGAAAGCATTCACCATCTTTTCTAGTGCTTGAACGAGGAGACATCAAATTAAACTACCTAGTGGCAGATTCTAAAGAAAAAAGAGTGATTCTTCAAACTATGTTTACTTAACTTACAAAGCCCATTGTCACAGAGTTGGGCAGTTTTGTGTCCAGATTTGGCAGAGATTTTCACTGATTGAAAAGCAAAGAGAAAGATCAGAGAATAGGAGACCAAGATTTACAAAAAAAGATTTGAAGTCTTGTTGTTTTAAATAAAAAGGAGATCACTGAAGGAGGACATACGTTTTCAAGTACCTGAAAGGCTATTGCATAGAGTTAAGGAACTGTTCTCCGAGGACAAAAAGGAATAGGCTTCAGTCTGCAAACTAAGTAATAGCAGGAATATCACAGAACTGACAGTAATCTTGGGCAATGCTACACTGATATGAGGATGGTCTATATGCTTATTAAGGGATATTCTAATCTTCTATCTGTTCTGTTGCTATTTTCCTCTCCATTATTTCTCCTTTTACTTTGGCTTTTTATAGGTATTCTTTCATTCATTCTATCCATTTATCTAAGTTGGTGTAGTACATTATAACCCATTACTTCCCAGATCTGAAAAAGTATGTGTGATGTGTGAACTCTGTATGTGTGTATTCTGTAATGTAATGTAATGTAATGCAATGTGTGTATTCTGTAAGATAACTGTTATCCATGACTGATAGGTACAGTTTCTGCAATCTAAACCATGCAGAGAAGGAGCACTAAAAAAGGGATCCTCCCAAACCAATTTAAATAGTAAGGAAGTATATGCTTGTCAGATGAATGGTTTGACTGGCTAACTGTTGTATTACACAACGATTTGGGCATGCTTTGATAAAACAGTCCAAGTATTTCCATGTAAAAATTCCCCAACCTAAAACAAAAAGTGCAGTATTTCAATCAATTTGTAGTATATCAATTATATTTCATCTGTTTTCTTATCCTAGGATTTCTATTTCTGCACCAAGCAATCTCAGGTAGCGCCATGTGGTGCTCTAAAGCAATGAGCACATGCCTTAATACACTAGGTCTGATGTAGTTTTAGAAAGCAGGTAACAACGTAAGAAGAACATTTTGAACAAAGCATTTAAAATTTTGGCCTGAGGTGGGTTTTTCTGTAAAAAATGCCAAAAATGTTTCTGAACGTAGGCCCCTAAAAAAATAGATTTACTTTCAAATATCCTGGATTTGACAGACAGTGAAAGACATTCATAGGATCTGTGGGTGCTGGCAGTGAAGCCAGACCAGGCACTTCTAATCTAGGTGTCTAAATATGGATTTAGCTGCCTCTCTTGAGGCACCCAAATTTGAAAATGATTGGCTGCAATCCCCACTGAAGCGGCTCACACCATTCTCTACATGGTCTGTGTGCCGTGGTTCTAGTAGCAATTGTTTTAATTGGAAAGAGTTTAGTTTTCATTTCTCTGAGAGAAAACTAGCCAGTCCCAATTATGGAAACAAGTCTTCAGCATAAAACTTTTTAAAAACCCAGAAATTCTCCTGGGGAAGTCACAGGCAGGGCAAAACTAGCTTTTCCAGAAGAGCTGACAGTTGTTTACATTTTAATGTGGAGGAATCCAGCAAGTCTGCAAGTTTATTTTTAGTAGTTGTAAACTGAGTTACTTAACTCCTTTTTTTCTGCGGCTGGAGCTGAGACATAAAAATGATTAATACAATGACAAACTGGTGCCTGACCTTATGCTAGAGTTTGGATGGTGATGAATATTTTGTTAATCAGAAAGCAGTAGGATTCTTTTGCATTATATTTCTTGCGATGCCTCATCTAAATATTTGCAATCTGACGGCTTCTGTGCTTAGAATAGTTCTGGTTGCCACAAAAAATACTGGGTTGCTATCTCTGAACAGGATGAATCTGCTTCTCTCCTTGTGGAGCAAAACTGGCAAAGAAAATTTTGTTACCAGTGTCCTGGTTTCATCACTGCCAGCACAAGTCCTGCCAGATCCAGCAATGAAAGCTGTGGCAGTTGCTCTGTCAGTGGCCGAGAGCGAGCTAGCACAAGGCAAAAGCCATCTAAGCCTTGCTGCAATAGGAAATGTGAGGGACCTCCTCCATTTAGTGTCACCAGCGGTGCAGGATTGTGGCCTGAGCTCCCCAGCATGGTGCCAGGGAAGGCACCACGGGTGGTGTGAGCTGCTCCCTGCTAGCAGAAATCCACTAGTTTGACTCTGCTACTCCTGTGTGCTTGTCGGAGAAAGCAGTTCGCTGCAGCAAATTCATTCCTTTGTACATGTGAAGTGCCTTCCTGTAAGATGGCAAACTTGTAAAGCTGGTGTAAAATTGGAATTGCCTCAATTATAAATCACAAGAACTCAGTTTGGAGATCATGTTTTCTAAAAGAACAAGGCTGCTTTTTCCTCCAAAGCCACCATTAGGGACTGCATCTGGGGAACAGTCAGGACAGTGACTGTCAAAATTATTCCACCAAGGGGTCATACCAGAAAAGTGTGTTAAACTAGGCATACAGGAACGAACATTTCTAAATGATCCACAGTGAGGAAAATAAATGCTCGTCAGGTTTCACTGTACTACCATGTGTCTGTGGTCAAAGAAATAACTCTAATCAAAAGAAGAGAAGCAGTCACATTAATTTAAAATGGATGGCTAGTAGCTGCATGGTTTGGCTTCTGTTCATAACTAAGATGCAGACTTCGGCCCTTTTCTCTGGCACATTACTTAACCTCCGAGTCTGTTTCCACATACGTCTCTAAAGCCATGCAATTTAATTAGCTAGCCTCCAAGGGGGCTGGAACAATACTTATAAAATATTGGCAGTTGCTTTTGATCTGGGAGGCACAGCAAAAGGACAAAGAAGTATTTACATGGGTTTTGAAGAGAATTACAAGCAATCTTTTTGTTTGGTTTTAAACTGAAAGCCAAATTACATTACAAAGCATTGAGCTATTCTGGCAGAAAGCACAGAAAAATACCTAGCATGTTTGGTGACCGAAACCTTTACTGACACTGTCTCCTTACAAGTCTTGTATATTTCTTACTGTTATAAATAAATATAGTCAAAGTTTGTCAGAAAGAAATGCATTGGAAATCATGCTTAGGTTAGGATAAAACTTCTAAAGTGTCACTGGTTCTGTACAGATAATCACATAAGGATTCTGGGCAGAATTTTGTATGGATGGCATAACTTATACAGCCTGTTAAAGGCAATGAGGACAATTTGGGTAGATCTGGTATTGCAGTAATTTTCTTATCTCACTAACACAAATTCTTTATTGGTGAGACCCATATCAGTTAAGTTATTCCTGAATTACTGCTCTGTGACAGAAGTTAATATTAACGGGCTAATATTATCTGTGTATTTCTTTCTAAAACACATGCATTCTGAATAATAAAAGAGTAGGCAAACTGCCTTTAAGGTTCAAATATTAAGCCACTGTGCCATGTGCAATTTGGACAAGCAAATACACAGTATTTTCAGAGGAGTTCTTTGTCTTTGAACTTAATAGTGAGATGTGAAAGGCAAGTGAAGAAAGCTGAATTAAGATTTTCATTAGAAGTTGGGGTGGGGGTTCTTTCTTTGCTTAATCAAACAAACACCACCATCTGACTTGCTTGGAATTGCCAACAATGAGAAGCCAAACATTTCAACATAGCCTGACAGATACTAGCAACGCCATTCAATATAAACATTGTCAGGCCACTGTCTTTGGACTGTCATCTTAGTCCCAGAGTCTTGTCTATTGTCCCATGCAAGTGGGTTTCTACAGATCTTTGACTGGCAGTGACCTAAACAGGTACCTTCCCACAACTTAAGGGAGGGGGTGATGGATATAAACTTCAAACTTAGAAAAAGCTGTGCTCAGTAATATTAAATTAGCTGCCCAAAATAACAGCCAACCCAACAGAAACCTGATTGATCAGGTCATGATAGATCATGCATATCCATGTAAATCAAAGATTCTCACATATAGTCTGAAAGAAGGAGGGCATACCTGGCTCAAAGGGATAGAAAACTCTTGATCTTATTTAGTGAAATAGCCTCACATCACAAAGTCTAATTATTAATATTTTAGACCTGCCTGAGAGGAGGGGAGAGGGACTGCATTTCTGGGTAGTACAGGACAGAAGTTTTGATGGGAAGGACAGGTTGCTATATGCATCACCAAGCTTAAGTTACAAGAAGTCTAAATCTGTACCTGGTTTAGTACTTCATTCCCAAAAAGGGAAACTTCAAAATAGGTGTGTTGTAGGATGGATTTAATAATTTCCTCACTTCCAGTCAAAGGACGTAGGCAAAGATGTCTTCTCCCTGTGACAAACAGTGCAAAAGGTTTCCCTGTGTAATGCCTCTTAAGACACACCACCGACCTGACCACACAGGACATGACAGTCAGTAAGAAAGCTTTCTTTGTAGCTTTTAGCAAACTTTCTAATTGAAATATTTCATGTCTATTTTCTTTACAGGAGATTAACTGAGGCCTTTGTATTCAGGCAAGTGTTTATACATCAAATGCAGAAACATAGTATTCCCAAATGATTGAGGTGAGTTTTCTTTAGAAAAGGACAAAGAAGGACACAGTGTTTGTGGGAGCTATACATAATAAAACTATCTCTTTAAGTTGAAAAGAACCCCATGGTCTCCCTAACATACTAATCATGGGTGACAAATATTAAGATATTAAATTCTAAAAATAAACTGACAGATGGAATCTATGGGATTTAAATTAGGTTTGATCCTGTAACGAAAAAATTACAGTGCCAACTCTCAAATGCAAAGCTGCCACGCCTGGTAGAAAAATCACTTCTCTGAGGCTAACCTAGGCAGCACTGAAAGATACTTATTGTTTGGAATGCAGATTTAGCAGAACAATAAAAGAGAACATTACCATATAAGTGCACAATTTAGGGTTTATCAAGTGACTCTTTAAATTGCAAGACAATGAGAAACAAATTACTAGAATATGGATAAACTTTCTCATTGGACAGGCTATCTTAATCCCACAGGAAATATTACAAATGCACAAGATAAGAGTTATCAAACTAATTCTGTAGTCTTTTAATACAAGAGCACCATCTTCTGCATTCGTAACTGTTTAATGTCTAATTATTGTCTTTTATAACTCATGTACTTTTAAGATGAGATCACTTGAGCCATAAAAAGTTGCTGAGATTAACCCTCTGCTACTTAGCGCACAGTTTGTCCCTTGTTAAAAGAGAGTGTAAACATTCAGAAGATGGTAGTCAAGACTTATTTAAACATACATTCACCTTTTGGAAGAGGGGAAAGAAAGCAATTTCAGAAAATTTTCTGTGAGAAATGATAAATTTTAGTATTCTTCTGTTCCAAAGCCTAAATACCCACAGCAGCGAGGCAATAGTTCAAATGGGGAAGCAGGGTTATTATTGCATGTTTTTGACTTGCTGGTTAGAGAAGAGTGTAAGACAAAATGGAATACAAAAGAGGGCAAGGTTTAGATGGTAGGCTCACAAGTCAGTCACTCAGTAGACTCAGCTAGTGTACTTGGAAAAATTAGGTGGACTGTTAGACTGAAGAGCTATAAAACCTGAAAAAGGGTTTTTCTGCCAAAAAACATTTTTGCTACTTTTCAACTATGTTATCTGGTCTAATGATTTTAGTTCTATCCATAAAGCTTGCCAATGCCTCCCTCTTCACCGCTTTTATGCAGCAAAGCCACTCCATCCCAGACCATATTGGGGTAGGGGGTGGGTGTAACAAGACTCTCACTTTGCTGGGCAGCAGGGACAACTGCACAAATTCTTCGTAGACTTGTTTTGTTTTGCATAAAGTCACTGGTTAGAGACCATCATTGTTATAACTGGGAAATGATTTTTTTAGCTGCACCTACAGAGATATATAGCTTTTGGTGTAGATGTTGTTAATAGATTAAGAGGCAATAAGTTGGTACTCACATCAGGGCTGAAACGAGTGATGTTTTTATTAGGCAGATAACTTTCTATTCTGCAATTCAGTAGTTCAAATTATATTACAAACTGGGCCTCTTTGGGGATTTTTCATTAAAATACTTTATGCAATTATTTTTTACATTTTCCTAGTTCTCTCTTATATTTCTCCATGTATGTGACTGAAGGGCCTATGTGCTACAAGAATCCCACTAACAAATATTAGAAAATGGTATTCCTTAATAGCATACTCTCAGTAATGTTACTTGCAGTAAGATTTGCTTGTATTTTAAGTACAGTGAAATGCAAAGACTGTAAACAAAGGTCAGAGGAAATCAGCTTGCCAATGAAAATCAAACATGGGCCTCAGTCTTTCCCCTAACTCTCATAAGCCTGAGTGGTTTTGCTGTTCAAGGGTCCGAAGGCTCCACTGGGTAAGAGCTTTGCTGTGTAAGGCACTACACCGACACATAAGTAGACAGTTCCTGCCCTGGAGAGTTTGTCTGTTTAACCAGATTAAATACATCTTGCATTCCCTTTTATGTGACCTTTCTTCCTTTCTTCATTTTACATGCTTGTGTAATGTACCATGCTGAGGACAAGTCTCTGTGATATTTTTATTTTGAATCAATGTTTAAGTGAAGTATTGCCTTTTGGGTCTTAGGAAAGGATGACATTCTTAACCAATACATAATGCATGAATTTTTCATGACTCTGCAGCAAGACATAGTGTCACATGCTGGCACAGCTACCAAGCAGCTTTATTTTTATTTAAATATGTGGACAAAAATCAAGGTTCCTCTGAAACAGAAGAAACACCATTCACTCTCTGCTGTGTCTCTTAGTGATAAAGGAAAAGCAAAATTACTTCACCAGGAGAACTTGTTTGCTTGCCATTCTAATCCTTCTGCTTCACTGAAAGGGCAGGTGGCATCTTTCAGACAGCAAGGTGCTGGTATGTGTCACTTGTCTAAGGGAAGGTGAAAAAAGACTTACTTTTAAACACTGTAATTGAAAGCACTTTAACGGAATCTCTTCTATGGATATTTTCAAAAGGAAGGGACCACAAGGGAGATGACTGTGGAAAACATAATCATTGCACACCAAGCTCTCCTGCTTGCTTTTATGTGTTGTGCCCTTCAGCATATATATGTGCTGTCAGCAGCTATGTTTAACAACAGGGCCATACATTGTAAGAAAGATCCTGGTGTCAGGATTTGTGTTCATTGCTTCATTTCTCTGCCCATCAAGTACGTACATCATCTATATTCTGATTAGCAAGAGGGTTTGCACAGCTTTCTGGGAAAGACATGATATAAGAACAAGCACAGTGTTAACTGGTAGCTAGAGATAGGGAGTGGACTAGGAGCACTGATTTAGTGGAATTATGTGGAGTGTAAATAAGAGCATAATTGGGACCCAGGGGATTAATTAAATCCTGGAATATATATTGAGAAATATATCTCCTGAACTTTAAGTCCCACTGAAATAAAAATAAAAATGAACAGATTCCTTACATCTAGAGCCCAGTTTAACTCCTACCTAGCTCCACATTCTAAAAATCTACTCTATCAGGTTTATAAGCACCTTTAGTGTTATAAGATATCAAAGATTTGAAGAGTTAATCTCTTCAAAGAGATTAACTAAAGACTGCAAATGGAATTTGCAAGCAGCATAAATCACTGTTGATTACTGCTAACCTTTCAAATGTCTAAACAGGAACAACCTTTCTCATATATTCTCCTATCTTCTCATACCAATAGAGGTTTTGCCTGAGTACTAGCCCAGAAAGTCTGTGTAGGTAGAGATGACATGAATTGCTCAAAATAGTAGTGTAAAAACTATTTTCAATCTGCTGAAAGATTTTAAACCATAGTTCTGTGACCCCATTTCATTCTATATCCTGTCTATGCCCTGAGGGTTGTCTCCCTTAAGGAGAACATTAGCTTCTGGGGATATGTCAAGATGAAAAGGCCATTGAGTAAGCATCAAATGTGTTTGCTCACAACTGTTCTTCCACAAAGAAATGCACTGACCTGAAGCAATATAATCCTGGAGCTTGAAGCACATTAGTTGTACCCTCTGTATCAGTAAAGTTAAATAGCCCAGCTGGGTCACCACACTGGGGCAGTTCTGCTGCTCTCAGTATCAGGACTATTACCAGGGTCTCTTGGCCATTCTCCATTACCTAAGGAGATACATGAGGCCTTCCATCTGAGAACAGATCCTTGACTTTAGCTCCAAAATTGCTAAAAAAGACATTGCAAACTCTAGCACTGTATAAAAATCTTGGAATTCATGGGTGAGTTTATAATTGGGGAGCATTGCTCTGAGACTTAAAAGAAAAGAAAAATCACTCATTTAGTCACAAATTACTCTGTAGTTTACTAAATGTAGATAACTGGCTACTGAATTACTAGGATAAAGTTCAGTACTTCACATAAATTAAATTCCAAGCCTGTAAGTACTAATACATGCACAGGTTGCAGTTAGTCATTGCCTGCTGCAACAGAAAGCCAAAAAACATAGGGCAGCTGTTAAAGAGATGGCAGTGTGGCTATTCCATTTATCTGCTAAAAGATCTCTGTTAATGATTCTCATTTTCTTGCAGTACTTCTTGTATTAACCTTGAATATCTGCTAGAAGCAGAAAATACATAGATCTACTGTCTGCCAACCCTACCACTTGCATGCAGAAGTTCAGTCTCTGAGATTGCTGAGGTTCCTTCTAGTCTAAAAATTGATTTTTCAGGAGCCTATCTGAGCTTAAGATTAAGTCATTTCTTCTGCAGTCAGGTACTTGTAACATAGGAGAACAATGGAACAAAGGAAATGGAGATTCTACCAGGCGTGCATGGTAATAGCTCTTTCCTGGGTTCCCTTACTAAGCACTACAATCATTACCCAATGTTTTCCACTGTGCACATAAAACCAGGAAGGACTTTCTAGGGAAAAATACCGTGATACCAGCTTAAGAAAAGGTAGTAACAATATAAGTAGTTAATGAAATATCCACACCCTGAATACCATTTGGCAATAGTCTTTCACTCAATTCTGTCCTATCATAGTGCATACATCTCCTTTAATACAGGACTTCTCCCCAACAGCACACCATACTGATGGCTTGGTGGCTAGGGGGAACATCAGTGAGCATTTCTGCAGCCCATGGATGAGCACTCACTGGTTGTCTTCTGATGCTTATCATCAGTCAGTGTCGGGGGATGCAACAAGTCTACGGAATTCCTGACAGTTCGAGAACAGCGCGACCTTGAGCAGCTTGTAGTATATCCTTGAGAAGTCTGGAAAGATCCGAGAAGACCAGTACGAAAACAAGATAGTGATAAGAAGAACCGTCCTGACAAACTCACCAATCATGAATTGTTAGTTACTAACTAAGCCAATCATATACTAACACATACTCTGAAGAAGGGGATAAAAAGGTGTGTTAGAACAATAAAGTAGCCATTTTGCGTGATCTATTACTTGTCGTGTCCATCTCTACCGCAACAAATGGTGACCCCGATGCGCCTGAGCAAACAGATCATCTAACGGTGATAAATCCAGCACTAGAGAGAAGTATACCAGTGGCGACGAGAGCTGCGAAAGAGTATACCGGCAGCGAGAAAAGCTGCGGAGACGGAGCCCGGTGAAGCTGAGAGCAGTGGAATCTGCCTGGTCCGGACCTGAGCCTAGACACTTAATAAGGTGAGCCACCGGGGACTAAACTGTTAGAATAGGGCAGAAATTAACAAAAGACAAGGAGACGATTTTGTCTACCTGGAAAGCCCTGTTAAAAAGAAAAGGGGTTAAAACCCCAGAACAAAGCCTGAAACGGATTTTAATACAGTGTAAGGTGCAAGGCTTTACAGCCACAACAGTTACTGCATTCAGTGTGGATGCATGGCAAACAGTGGGCTGGAAAATGTTTGATGAGATCTCTAAAGGACAGAAAGAGTTCTGTAAGTTGGCGATCGTATGGCGTCTATTACGTGAGACCCTGAAGGAATGGAAAGCAGAATGTGATGCGAAAGATCAGCAAAAGAAAGATGAGAAATCAGAAAATGTTATCAATGAAAAAGTTTCTGCTCAAGTGACAGCTGCGGCCGATGCTGCAATATCAGCAGTTGCGGGCAGAAAACCCCTCACAAGCAAAATCAGATCATACCCTTATTCACCTCCTCCTCCTACGCCATTAATTACTTTACCGGGCGATGAGGGGCCCTCCTCACCTACTGGTGCGGCGGCAGAAGGGGTGACTCCATCAGCCCCCCCCGAAGAGAAAAATGTGGCGATTAACACTGAGCCGGAAAGCCAGGGCCGTAACGAAAGCCAGGGCCGTAACGAAAGTGAGGGCCGAAAGGATGGTGAGACTCAAACCGAATGTGAGGGCCGCACGGAAAATGAGAGCAAAAATGAAGCTGAGGCAGAAAAATCTCTAATTGACGCTATGCGATCCCTGCAACTCGCAGATAAAACCATACCAAAAGAACCCCTGCCATGGACTCTCCCTCCGTCCACGGTAACTGTGGCCCCGAGATCCCCTGATCAATTTTGGGAGGGAGTTAGAAGATATGCTGCCGACTCCGGCAACTGGGATCTAGTAGAACGCCTCAGCCCGTGCTCTCTAACACCTGCATTTCTAAAGCCTCTAGATAACGCATCAGAGGCTCCTGTTACATTTCCTGTTTTCAAAGCTGCTGCGGGCACGAACCAGCACGATGAGCACAATCCCATAGGCTGGAGAGTAGTGCAGGATTTGCAGAATAAAGTACAAAAATTTGGAATCAATTCTCCTGAGGTAATGCAACTTATTCGTATAATTAGCACAGATCTGCTGTGTCCATATGATATTACGCATCTAGCACAAGTGCTGTTTCAGCCCGTACAATTGCAAGTATTTCAATCCACCTGGAGGCAGATGGCACGCGCGGCGGCGCTGCATAATTCACGACTGCCACAGGGTGACCCGAGATTAGGCCTTGGAGAGGATGCTTTGCTTGGTGAAGGGCAGTATAGTAACCCTCAGCTACAGGCTACATGGCCTCCGCTGGCTCTCGAACAAGCACGAAATATAGGCCTTATGGCAATAAAGCGAACCATGGATATGGCAGCTCCAAAGCAAAAATACATCACTATCCGCCAAGGCCCCACAGAACCCTTTTTACAATTTGTAGAAAAAATATCTGCTGCCCTGGAAAAACAGGTAGAAGATGAGGTCTTAAGACAAATGCTATGCAAACAGTTGGTAAAAGATAATGCTAATGAGGACTGTCAAAAGATCATACAGGCTCTGCCAGGAGATCCTTCTGTCCCTGACATGGTAGCTGCATGTTCTAAAGTTGGGACACTGGCACACACAGTGACCACCATAGCCAATGCTATGAGAAATTCTAGAAAGTGCTCTGGGTGTGGCAGTGAAGGGCATGTCATGGTAACTTCTCCATACAAAACATCACCAGGTAAACAACCGGTGCACCACTCACCGGAGATTACTTGCAAGAAATGTGGGAAATCAGGACACTTTGCAAAACAATGTCATTCCAAATTTCATGCTAATGGACAGCCGCTACAGGAAAACCACAAAATGAGTGTGAGAGGGCGCGCAAGGAGAACAAATCCCCTCCCGACAGCCGGCCAATTCCTCTCTGCGAACAATTGTCAGCTGCGACAGCTGGCTTAGCAGGGTTGGATGTATCCACCGCCGACACAGTAACTCTAGCCACGAAAGACGTCGTTAAGGTCCCTCTTAATGCAAGGGGTCCTATAGGACGGGGACTGAGTGCATTGCTACCGGGAAGATCAGGTAGCACGTTGAATGGAATAATCGTGCATGTGGGAGTTATTGATGCTGCTTTAACAGGTCAAATTTGTGCGATGATTTCGACCCCCTACCCACCAGTACCAATCCCTAAAGGTACTCGCATTGCTCAACTTGTTCCTTTTTCAAGTTCTATTTCAAAAGCAGAACAGCGACTGCGATGCGCTGGAGGCTTCAGCTCCACGGGACCCCCTCAGGTCTGCTGGTCTCAGACTGTCTCATCATCCTGACCACATATGACGTGCACATGGTCAAATCATGGAAGATCTCCGACTACAGTAAGGCTTGCAGGGCTCCTGGACACCGGAGCTGATGTGACTATTATTGCCGATTATCTGTGGCCGTCTACCTGGCCAACAGAGGAGGCTGGTATGGGAGTAGTGGGGCTGGGAGGATCCACACGTGCAGATAGCAGCCACTCCAGTTCCGATTGCCAATCCTGAGGGCCAACAAGCAGTTATTAAACCATATGTGATGGCAGCTCCCCTCAATTTATGGGGGAGGGATTGCTTGTCGCAGTGGGGGGTGAGAATTACCACAGATTTTTAACGGGGGCCACTGTGCTGCAGGGTGTTAGACAACCCATGCTTGTTTTAACTTGGTTAACAAATAACCCTGTGTGGGTGGATCAGTGGCCCCTACCACTTGAAAAAATTAAAGGCCCTGCAAGAATTGGTAGCAGAACAACTAGCTGCCGGACACATTGAACCATCTCACAGTCTGTGGAATGCGCCAGTGTTTGTGAAAAAAAAAAAAAAAAAGAAAAAAAAAAAAAAGAAATCAGGAAAATGGCGATTTTTGCATGACCTGTGGCAAATCAATGCTGTCATGGCCATGATGGGGGCTCTGCAACCAGGCATGCCTTCACCTGCCATGATCCCTCAAGACTGGGAAATCATTGTCATGGACCTTAAGGGTTGGTTTTTTTTTACAATTCCACTAGCTTCACAAGACAAAAAAAAAAAAAAAAAAAAAATTTTTGCATTCTCTGTGCCTTCTATCAATCATGCAGAACCAGCAAAAAGATATCAATGGAGAGTTCTGCCACAGAGCATGAAAAATTCACCAACCACTTGTCAATCGTTTGTTGCACAAGCTCTGTCACCTGTACGGGAAAAATTCCCTACTAGTTATAGTTATCACTATATGGATGACATTCTGTTAGCGTCAGACAACAAGGAGCAGTTGAATGGCATGAACAATTTGGCCACGAATTTGCTACAACAATATGAGTTAGTTATTGCCCCTGAAAAAGAGCAAAAAATAGCACCCTGGAAATATTTGGGAATGACAATTACAAATAAGCAGGTTGTGCCCCAACCTGTGAAACTTAACCCTGCAGTTAAGACACTCAGTGAAGTACAGAAATTAATGGGATCCTTGAACTGGATCAGGCCCTATCTTGGACTGACCAATTCGCAGTTACAACCTCTATTAGACTTATTAAAAAATTCCAATGATCCAACAGAACCCAGAATATTGAATAAGGAAGTGTTAAATGTAATTCACAGGGTGGAACAATGTATACACCAGAAATTTGTTTCTCAAATTGATCTGTCTCAATTGGTACAATTCTTTGTACTAATTGACAAAACTGTGCCATTTGGTGCTTTGGTGCAGTGGAATTCTGAGTGGGATGACCCATTACATATTTTAGAATGGATGTTTTTGTCATTTCTGGCCACAAAAAACTGCTCCTGGCTTGTTTGAACTTATTGCTGATGTAATCATAAAAGCCAGAAAACGATGTGTAGAACTAACATGATGTGATCCAGCTACTATTGTTTTACCTGTTCAAAATTGGTACTTTGAATGGTGTCTGGCACACAATTGCAAGCTGCAAGTGGCTATGGCGGGTTTTCAAGGACAGATCTCGTATCATCTACCGTCGCACCCGCTCCTGAAATTTGCTCGAGAAATACCATTTGGTCAAAAAAGCTTAAGCCAGCCGGAACCTGTGAAAGGCCCTACTGTCTTCACAGATGGTTCTGGAAAAACAGGTAAAGCAGCAGTAGTATGGTATGAAATCAACAACTGGAACAGCAAAGTAGTGTATCAAAATGGTTCTCCACAAATAGTAGAGCTGCGCGCACATGGCACACTGAAGCAGCAGCTTCAAAAACAAAAAGGGGGAATGATTGGGGAACCACCACAGGCATGTTTAGATAACGTGGTTTATGTTCTTAGCTTTCTCTATTATGGGGATAATTCTTCTCTACCTCCTTTTTTCAACACTTCTCTTTTTTCAACACAGAATTTACAAAGAGGCATCAAAGTACACATTAAAGATTTAGTTACTGGTCAGTGGAGTGGACCATGTGAGCTGTTAACCTGGGGGCGAGGTTATGCTTGTGTTTCTACAGATACAGGCCCACAATGGACTCCTGCTTGATTTGTACGACCATCATCATCTGGAACATCCCAGAGGGTGCGGCAATATTAATACCACCTCAACCAAAAACTAAGTGTAGGTCACCTTGACCAATATAACAGGTCAAGATTCTCTGTGCATTGCAACCGCATCACAAAGTCCATGAACCAATAGAGAGGATGACTATGACTCATGCAGCGCGCCTGGCCAGCGAGCGCATGCGTCATAGGTTGCAAATGAGGCGGATTTTTGGCACCCGCTGGCCACGTGTGCTGAAATCCGTTCCTCTAGAAATGTATAAATACCGGGATTTTCCGAAGAGCATCGGACTGGTGTACGGCAAGGCCATCGTTGCCTCCGTGGGGACGCCCACATAAAGCTGGCACCTACCGATTGCTGGGCTGAATTTGCGGAGCAAGACAGCACGAGAATGTACAGATGGTTCATCTACCTCACAGTCCTCGGATGGACGTAGGCATGGATACCACCGCAAACCAAAGAAAACATCTGGATGGCCCTGGCTGACGTGACTGGACAAGATTTCTTATACCTTAGTACAACACCACCAAGCTATCCCTTTTTCACAGGTTTAATAGGGGGTTACACTGACATCGACAAAGTTTAAGAACTTATTGATGGAGACCCCTGTGCAGCAGGTCATGGACTCAATGGATGGGAATGCCTGGTTTTCACGGATCGGGCATTAACCCTCATTGCCACCCCAGGAATCACAAATTCTGGGGTCCCTGAATACAGACTGGTGTAGTATTATCAGATTTACTGCTGGACATTGATAGTGTCAGACATGCTATGCTATAAAATAGAGCTGGAATTGATTTCTTGCTTTTAGCACAAGGACAAAGATATTTGAGGGTTGGGGATTGTCTGGATGGTTGATATCTCTGCTCAAGACTGTGGGGCTAGTTATCTTGATTGTGATAACTATGCTTCTAATGTTGCCCTGTCTTTTCGGCCTTCTGCAAAGGGCCCTGCAGAGGGCAGCCAGGATATTTTTAGCACAAATACAAAAAGGGGGAATTGTCGGGAGATGCAACAAGTCTACAGAATTCCTGACAGTTCGAGAACAGCGCGACCTTGAGCAGCTTGTAGTATATCCTTGAGAAGTCTGGAAAGATCCGAGAAGACCAGTACGAAAACAAGATAGTGATAAGAAGAACCGTCCTGACAAACTCACCAATCATGAATTGTTAGTTACTAACTAAGCCAATCATATACTAACACATACTCTGAAGAAGGGGATAAAAAGGTGTGTTAGAACAATAAAGTAGCCATTTTGCGTGATCTATTACTTGTCGTGTCCGTCTCTACCGCGACAAGTCAGGTCAAGTGATTTCTGTGCTATAGCTGCTGATTTATACTGAGATCCACACTACAGTCCACTTTATTGCTGTCGCTCCAGCTTGAGCAAAGTCTCTCTTAACATCTCTGCATAGCATCTTTGCAGCCTCAGTGAGGAAGTGCCCATTACATGTCGAACCTCTGAGCAAAATCCTTGATGTGTTGGTTGCCTCTTTCCACCTTTCTTGTTCCTCCCTCCCTCCTATCTTCCTTCTCTCCTCAGCTTGATGCTTGATTCCCCAACCAATACGGCCACTGTGTATGTTTTTGGTAAGTCCCTGAAGTGTCGCTAGTGAGTTCAAAAGCATGTTCCAATTTATTTGCTCTGGCTTTACTTATTCTTGACCCTCAGGAGTATTTAGAAAGGCATACCTTTCTAAAATAGGTATGCCCTTTTCTGTATCAATTATCTTATCTTTGAATGCATGGAAGCCCCATGATACTAAGCTTTATCCTGGTCCATGTTCTGAGATTCCCAGGCAGCGGTTAAACCTCCAGCTTCTTTTCATTTTAGTGGATGTTTAGGAAACTCAGCAACACGTATCGTGGAGATAAACAGGGAAAGCTGATGATGAGGGTGATTCTGTCCTCTTCCTGCAGAACATTAATATAAGTGTTTCCTGAGAACCACGGCTTCTATCTTACATGTTGAAAACAAACAATAATACCAAAAATGAGCTTTTGTTTCTCAACTGCCCATCTTCTTAACCCTCATAAAGTGGCTGATGCATGGCATTCCTGAACAATGAAAAATCATAATAATACTTTTTAAAGCCAGACCAAAAACCTTTGATAAGAAATTTTCTTGAGACTGCAGCAGATGATTACATGTATTAGACTGTCGCTACCTTCATGGGTTTCCCCGGAGGTGCAAATCAGCACAGCATCACTGATTTGAAAGGAAACAGACTGCTGTAAGCTATCTGCATTGTTTACCAGATAATTTTAGAAAACAGGAGGAAAGAAGAGAATATTCAAAACAAAGGGCCTTCTCTTGCAAGGCACTGATGAACACCTCCCCTTATGTCCCTCACATTCCCTATCAACTTCAACCCCTATAGCTTTCAAAATTGGACATGCTCCACAAAAGGCAGATACTTAGCACCGCAAAAAATAAATCAGGTACCTGTCAAAGTCCTTCAAGTTCTAGATAGCTTTATAGCAAAAATTAATTATAGCAAAAAACCTTGTAGTTTTCAGTTTGCTTTTTAAAATTTCCCCCTTTTTGTAATTATGGCTCTCCTTGGGTGTTTGCTTTGGGAAGGGAAAAAGTGGGAAAGACAGTTGTTTTCTTTCCCAGGAGTGGTTAGAGCACCACTTCCCCTCCTTGGGGTGGGAGGAGGTAGGCTTCTGATTGAGGAAGGCCAAGTTTGATTCCCCCTCTGGATATACAAACTTCATTTTTTGAATGGCCCAGAACTGAGCTATCAGAGTACCAGCTCCCAGCTAGGGTTTGGGTTTAACGACTCTGCCACACTCTTTGGCCCAGAAGGTCTGGGAGCGTGGGACAAGTTCAAGACCTGAAATTGAACCCCTTCTGGGGAAGTGCATTGTGCTAACTGAGAGACACTCCTGGGACAATCCACTTTAAATAGCATTTGTTTCTAAGTGCGATAGTTCATGTGAAAATGCATGCAGCACTAGTTCTTACCAATGTTTCACCTCAGATTGTTCTCTGTATAAAGAACAGTCTCAAGCAGTTGCTGGATTTGCAGGATGTGGACAGGAAGAATAAGGAGGGAGCAAAAGTTCAGCAGTTCTAATATGTAGGTATAGAAGCTGGACTTTCATTGTCTCCCAGTGCTCCCTCTCTCATTCGGGGCTGCATAGGGGAATGCATGGGAGAAAGCAAGGCTGTAGCTTCCCAGAACACCGCAGCTGAAGCTTGCCAGACACATGGTGACCATCAGAAGGTTGCAGTGATTAGTGTAGCTATATAAATAAACATGGCTGAATTCTGCCCCAACAAAAAAACTGTTTGCCTAATGTGACCCTGCTGCATGGAGCATGCTTAGGTCAGTGCTGCATGGAAACAAACGAGGAAGAGAATGGACTGAAAGCTCTTCCATATTGCAACAGCCGGGGAGAGAGAGTTTTTGACAGGCTCCTCTTTGACTATAGGGGACAGGAAGAGTACAAAGGACACCTCCCCCAAGGGTCTAGCTCAGCTGGGTTTTTTGCACTTTTTGTGCTATGCTGGGCTTTTATGCAGTGTTCACCACGGGGATAACAGAGTAAATGCTAAGGTCAGTGGTCAGTCCTTGTGGAGCTCTGTGAGGGAGACTTGCCTCCTGAATTGTTCTCAGCAGTGAGTAAGACAACAGAGCCTGTGAGTAGGAGAGTCACTGGGAACTAAATAAATTAATTGTTTGCTCTTTTTTCCACTCCCTCTTTTTTTTTACTTGAACTTTGTTTGCAAGTGAACCTGGCTCAACTGAAGTGTATTCACAGCCATTCTAGCCTCTTTCAGGAGAGCTGCTTGTCTGGGGATAGCATCCTTGAGGCCCGTGAGCCTTTGTATCTTGGTATCAAGTACTCTTTTCTTCTTGCACCACGTAGATGTGGAAAACAGAGGAGAGAAGCAACCTTATACTTTGTCGGCAAAGACCCTGAAGAGTAAATCCTGAACTTTGATGTTTTGTTCTCTGTAACTCTGTTTTTAATTAAAGGACAGTCCCAGTGCAGGCTCTGTTTTGCTCTTGTGCTCTTTTGCTTTCCGGTGCTCCAAGGATTACTGGGAGGCTACCCAAGGCACTCCACATAAACTGGTTTGTCTGCTGAAAGCAGTAAAGCAATAGTGGCATGGGGCTGAGTTTACTGGTGGTGGTGCAGAGTCATACTGACACAATTCTGCTAGTTTCAGGACAGAAGCCAGTGTCTCAGAATGCATTAGAGCACTGAAAGCTACTTTGAATTAGGACAAAGAGACTGCCCAAGCAGAACAGCAGACAATACTGTTTCTGGAATCTGTGCTAACTGGCATGGACCGAGCTGAAAAGTCTCTGTGTAGTACCACATTTTTTTACAGGGACACACTTTTTGTGCTATAAAAATGAACCAGCTTGTTCATTTATGCTTTTATAAGACATCCTGTTGCAAAACTGAGATACGTCCTAAATCACTCTTTCAGACTACCTGGTAGTGTATTTGAGGCCAGTATTCTGAAGTAGTCTACATCAGCAGATCCTAGACTCCCCCATTCTGTAGGATGAAGATTTCAAATGTCCATCTCCTTTCATTTTGCTATCATATGAGGTAGCCTCAGCAATAGAGACTGTGTAGATAAACATATATTCCAACATAGGGAACCATAGCAACAATAGCTATGGTAAGACTGGAAATTTTTCTCTAATAGAAGATATGAAATAGCAATATTCTGAGTCTGTTGCAAGTTGCTGAATGCCAGGTTCAAGACAGCTCCACTCTGGCTGATTGCTTTTTATAGCAAAATACTGGAAATATCATTGCTGTACTTAAAATCTGCCTCCTGATAGAAGAGTACATATATCTTGTATGGCTGCCTCTATACAGACATATTGTTGGACTTGACTTTGAATGCAGTGAGAAAGACTTCACTGCAAAGGCCTGGTTTTATGACTATTTAGGACTTCTCCTTGCTAGGGCTATGATATAATTTTCTGTGTAGATCTTAATGACAATAAGCTAGCGTCTAGAAAGATGCCTGGAAAGGGTAGGAGAAAGATGAGTAGCAAGTTCTGCTAACCCAGAAAGAGCAGTATGTGAGACCAGCTCCGCTGCTTCGTGTGATCACAGCGCCCATACCTCATTTAATGAGATTGCATAAAAACTACATGACATCCTGCATTTTCTTTTACATACCTGTCCTACAGTGGCACAAAGTTAACAGCGTGGTTAGTTTAGGTTGCTTGTGGCATTTGCTGTCCTGTGCGGCAACAGGCCTTCCCTTGCCTACCTCACATGGATCCACAAAGGTCACACAATGTGCATCTAATGCAACTGCAGAATACTGGCTATGGTTGTGAAAATGGAAGAGTATTGAGGTGACGTCCTGATACTGGAATATCCTGAGACTGGTGCTCTCTAGCTTGAGAGTCCCACAACTGTGAGCAGTTGAAAAGTATGCTGTTACTTCTGCTAGCTAATCTCGGTGGACTCAATATGATTCTGTACAAATGATTCATGTGGCTCCGATTTTTAGTTTAACAATGTTATGTTATATGTAATCTTTGCTCATTATGTGTGAGAGCTTATCCTAAAACCAATAAATTGTCAACAGCAACTTCTCTGATAAAGTTACATATTACTTTCTAAAAAAAAAATCCCTTTTTAATCTTGCACTATGGTGCATATTGTTTTTGCCGTCATGAACACACATCACTACTATTGTGATCAATAAGTAACAAGTCTGTTCATTGTTCATTAACTAGCCCTTTCAAGTTCCCAGATAGATAGAAACAAAGAGGTTTTCAGGCTGTTTCACTCCAGGCACCTTTTTCTTGCACTCTTATGGTAAATAGATTGATAGAGGCTGAAAATTTCATATGAAGCAACTTGTTAGCCTGCTGCTTTCGACAATAACCTCACAAGAGGAACTATACCTTCAACTTTCCCCCACTTCTACCATCAAGGTTAACACAATCTTTGGATTTTTTGCCACTGCATACTTTCCAATTCACTGCAGTCACCAGAAGCTAAAGCTACTTTTACGATCATGACTGCCCCACACTATTATTTATGATTTCTATGCTTTGATAGGATTTGGAGTATTTTGTGCTGTTCAAAAGCAAACATGAATACATTACTAGTCAACACTTGCAGAACAGCAGCAAAAGTGTTTATATCTTCAGAAATAAAACTTTGCAAGCTTGTTGATTGGTTTAGGTTTCCACATATTACCTCTTTTACACAAGTTACTTGCATAAGGATTTAGAACCGTATAAAGTAATGAGCTTACAATCAAAATGTTTGCCTGGGGAAGTCTGCCTTATCAAATATTACTTAACAGGGATGCTAATGACTCACTTAACTCTGATGTTCAGCTCCTTAAATGAAGGAAAGAGCAAAAGCATAGTAAGAATAATATTGCTGTTAATAAAGTTAGCAACTTCACATATAAAGTTTAAATCCCCCTGGATTGCTAAAATGCCAGTGAACTCTGGTCCTCAAGCTAGAAGCAGCAATAAAATTCAACAGACTGTAAGCATGCAAAATGTTTTATATAATCTGCAAATTTTAAAAATGATTGATAGGTTTTGAAAAGAGACACACTGTTCCTGAAGTCTAAACTTTTTCCAGTAATTACCACTGGGAAGGGATGACTAATTACAGTACTCTCTATGCTACACAATATACATAGCAGACAAATACACTGAAGAGTTTTGATTTAGGTGTTCTCCATTTGGTAGAAGGAGTTAACCTATTTTTGGAAAGAGACCTATGTGTCTGAAGGCTGTAGGCTGATTAAAGTCTTCGTACTGTGCTTTGTAGAATCAAAACATTTTCTGATGCTGCTGTAAGTCAAAGTCAAAGCTTTTGAATTCAATACAATATGCACAATTACTCAAAGTGCAATTACATTATTATTATTAAAATTGCCATCCCTTTAGTTCAGCACTGCAAATGGTTGACATGGCAAACAGCAGTCATAGGTTCTCGTAACACAATACATATGTAACTTTCAGCAATGGTTGAACATGGCAAGACTGTTCAGATTTCTGTTGCCTTCATATTTTCACCCTCTTAAGCCAACTTCTCCTTTTCAAGAGTATTGGTAATTTGAAAAATATTTGTAGAAGCCTATTCCATGCTCATAAATTAATTTTGTGCTTACCTAAAACAGAGGGGAAGCCTATTCAAATCAGTCAGTGATAAATAGGTAGTGTGAGGGAAAGAGAGTCATTCCCCCTGTTTCCCCAATTCTCCATCCATGTGGAAAGTGCTGCATTGACTTAGCTTTCCCTGAGAAGTATGTTAGGAGTTACAGTGTCAGACTTTGTAAAGTAAAGGACAACTAAGACCAGAAGCGAGGATTTTTCAAATGGGCCAAAGAAGTTCAGACCCTTACCTGAAGAAAATCAACCTCCCTTAAGCAACCTGGAAAAAATTGGTTAGTATCCCTTGTGTGTCACAGAACTTCCTGGGCTTCTGACAGATTTTTGTCCCGGAAAACAGACTTACAACTCTTCAGTTCAAAATTAGCTGACCTGACTGGTGCCACACAGCAAAAGGAGTGAGCTTGAAACCCCCCACCCCACCCCATCCCCCTCAAATCATAGCCAATATAAAACTTAGGTTCCCTATTAGAACTTGGATAAGATTATTACTATTTGGTTTGAGATAAGAGGAAGTATTGCATTGTATCTGTTCTTGAGCACAGTGTTTAGCACTTCTTATCTGTGAACTATTTCACTTCCTGGAGCCTTGCTGTGATGAAAGCAATGTGTCTGTGATGAAAGCAGTGTGTCTGGGCCTGGGAGTACCTCCACCATAACCGCGTGTTCTACTTTTGAGTTTGGAGGCCAAAAGTGCCTGGTAGCCCCACTAGGTACATTCATCAAAATTTCCTGTAGAAGGTTTTACAGTCTTGAGCTGAGGTGGCACCTACAGAAACGTTGGTTGGGTCATTAAGAGAAAGAGAATTACATTCTTCCCTGTACCTTGGCATTGAATGAAAATTCCTGACTGTGTTGGGTGTAGGTGGCAAGGTTTTGGTAGAGGGGGAGCTGCAGGGGTGGATTCTGTGGAAGAAGGTCAAGGCCTGCCCTGTGCTGGACACAGCCGGTTCCAGATGGCTCTGCAACAGACCCACCACAGGACACAGCAGAGCCCATCAGCCAAGCTGGTGGCACCTCTGTGAAAACATACTTAAGAGCAGAAAACACTGATGGGGGAGGGAACAGAGGAGAGAATGAGGGAGCAGTGAAAGAAGTGAACAAAATGAGCGAGAAACAACACAGGGAACACCACAGCTAGAGGAGTAGGAGGTACTCCATGGTGGAACAGGCACACTGCTGAAGGGACTGCAGTCTGCTGAGGACCCACAGTGGAGCACAGAAAAAGCATGGAAAGGAAGGAGCTGCAGAGAGAAACAGCTACGTCTTTGACCACTATCCCCTGTGCTGCTCATTGCCTCCCTGAGTGTAACCTGCAGTGATAACAAGGGGTGAGGAGAGGAGTCTGGAGTGAAGTTGAGCCTGGGAAAGGGGGAGGATAGGTGTTTTAAATGTTTGTCTTTTGTTTGTTGTTTTTTTTCCATTACCAAATAGGCAATTAAACACTAAATTCTTCAAATCCAGTCTGGTTTTCACACAACAGTACTTGGTGAGCTCTCTGTCTTTGTTTTGATCCATGAGGTTTCTCATCCCTGTGCTCCCTATTTTCTCCCTCATCCTGCTGGGCAGAGGAGAGTGAGCAAATGGGTGAGTTGGTGCTTCGCTGCTAGCCAGGGCCAACCCACCACACTGGCATAGAGAACTTTTAACGCACAGTGACTCTGGGTCTTGAACTAGGTTTCAATAACAGAGTTTCTTTGTAGTGGAAACCTTAGGAAAGCTCCACAAGCCAGAGTGAAAAGGCCAATGGTCTTGAAGTATTTCATAGCCTGAAAACTGTAGTTATTTTTATAACTTTCTTGTGGTGGCCTTCAGCATTTTCAGATTTAAAACCACCTTCAGATAATTAAAAACAAACAAACAAGCAAACAAACAAACAAACAAAAAAACCCAACCAACCCCAAAACCTGAATAAGTAGTATCTGAGATGTCTTGGAGAAAATATGGTGAGATAAACTGATTTTAGAAGGAGTAGGATGAGAAAGGAGAGGAAAAGAGCCTGAAGTGCCATTGTGAATTCTTTGTTTCAACTGCAAATGAGAACAGCTTACAATAGTTACCATTGCTTTAGAAAGGAGTTTTATACTGATGACAGCAAAAGATGCTTAACATGGTAGGCTATAAAGACTCACGAACATTTATCTTCTTGTATTCTTGCAGATGAACTGGTTGTCTTCTATGTTTTATTGCTCATTTGGTCTCCTACACTACCTACCTACAAATACTGTTTATGTTTCTCAGGGCTGAGAATACTGTGTAATTGTTTGACAGTGGTTTAACCTATTAAGTGTTTCACAGAACAGCTCCATGTTCTGTACACTGATAATTATTTAAACTCCATCTGTAAAAAATGCCCTCATTTAGTTTTGGTTGATTTCCTAGGAATATTTTTGGTTTTCAATACTCATTAAAGCTTCCTATTTACTTTATCAAGTATAAGAAAAGTACATTGACAATGAATTTAGCATTCAAATGTATTCTTGTAATAGAGGCTTACTGAATTCTGCCTATTACAGAGTACAGAATTAGAAGCCGCTCTAGTGTAATGTATAAATCATATTCTTTTCAATGCTTTGTTGACATTTTCAATAACTGCTGCAGTCAAGTGATGAGTGATGGATGAAGTGTTCTGCACTTAATCTGGTCCTGTGCTGTTGCGTAGTGTTGCAGTGTGCTGTGAAATGGCTTCTAAGGTCTACCATAGGGGCATCAGTACTTGCACAATGACTCTTACACATGCCTCGGGTTCCTCACAGGCCTGGATGGTGCATGCTCTGTAGGAGTGCTCAAGGCGAAGGAGTAAGGATAAAGCTTCTAAGTGTGGGGTGACATTTTCACCACAACAAAAGAAAAATGCTAATGGGACTCATACTCCAAAGTCCTTTGAGCACATCTGAAATCCCACTGTTTGTGCCCTTGGAGAGAGGATGAGGTATAGTCTTGATGAGAATGGTTCTCTGGTCTGTGTACTGATAACTAGGAACAGTCTGGGGATGGGCTACTACAGTGGGATGACCCTGCTCACGGTGCTTCAGGAAGAATTATGATTAAAGGCAGAGTCCAAAGAATTTTCAGACCATCAGTGAAAGGCTTAGAGAAGCTGTGGCAATTATCACAGTTGTTGTTGGAGCAAGGGAGCATATTCCAGACATATTTACATATTAGCAAAGGAAAAGCAAATCTCTTACTCCTTTTAAGAAGCCTTTTAGTCATATTTTTCTCGTTGTATTTTGTCCAGCCTTCCTATGCATCAATGAAACATTACTTTTCTCTTCCTCCTTGTGGGTTTTCAACTTAATTAAAAGTCTAGAATTTTAATCAAAATCAACAGAGAATGAATGCACAGATGATCATTTTTTTCTTTCCTTCCCAACTCCCTGGAAAGATATTCAGCAAAGCAAGAGACTCTGTATTGTAAGCTTTTTTGTCTCTGAAATATTCTCTCAAGAGAAAAGTGAGAAAGAGGATTTTTTTTCCTATAAAGAATGGACATTTGACTTCCGAGTTCTCATCCTTTCTGTTTTGTCTCTCCTTGCGTATTCTGTTGTATTTCAAAGAATATATATGGTATGGTACTAAAAATCTGTGGCACTCTTTGAAAATGTACAAACCATACTTAGTGGTTTTGATGAATGCAACAATGTAAAATAAACATAATTTCCTTGAGCAGAAATATACAACTTCATAACAGGCACCCAGTTCAGAGGATTGGATAAAATTCCAAATTCTCCCAGAATTCAGAATTGCTGATCTAGTTAGGGCTTTCACTAAAATTTCTTTTATTATAAATTGTTCCCACAGACATTCACCTGTTCAAGAAACTGTTGGGTCCATGTACATTTATTTTCAAGTCAATCTTACTATGTCATCAATGAAAGAAAGTGGGAATAAACCTATTTCAAATTATGATGTCAAGAGTCAGTAGCTGTAATGTATTTATGAGAAGGTGAGAATTTGGAAACTGGGAGCATGTACAGTCTGTTGCGTGGCTTGGTCATGTCCCTGTCTCACAGCACTAAGCCCTGGGTCCCCTGACCCTCCATGCGGTGTTCCTGGTGCTCTCGGGCATAATTATTACTTTTTGCAGGGTCACTTCTTTCAGTTCAGTGTCTGTAATAATATGACCACTCAGCTGGAACCCATTTTTCTACCCTGAAACTGAGGCTATATATGCTAAGAGGACGTAAAAAGGTAAAAAACCTTCTGTTGTGGTGTTAGATTAATTTGTTTTAGCTTCAAGAAAAATAGCTGGTTCATTAAAAAAAAAAAGTCTCCAGGATTATATTGTAATATTTATGCAGTGTGGAAGTGCCAGGAACAGGATTAATAGTGAAGTGGGTAGCTAAATTTTTGGACCAGCTATACATACCCTATGCATGCTTGATACCCTCATAATCATTTCTATATTCATTACCTGGAGTAGGGATATATGCCTCAGTCTTTAGTGATGGTATCTGTAGGCAGTTCTGTGGATAAACCTGGCAAAGGTTTATTTACATTTTATACATCTTAGCTATTTTACCTCCTTTTTCTTTTCTTTTCTTTTCTTTTCTTTTCTTTTCTTTTCTTTTCTTTTCTTATTTTTTTTAGGAGGGCATTTTCAATAGCTGTGTCTCTGTCTATGAGAAAAGGAGTAAGAAGGAATACTTTTCTGCCTCAGACATTGATTATGCATTTGTTTGTCCTTTAAATTAGTCACTGTCCCTATGTTTTTGGAGCACAGTGTGTTTGGATAGCCTGCAAATTTCACAAGGGTAATTTTGTTATCAAACATAAATTCTCATCACCTCATGTTACACATGAACTCTTAATCCACTTATAAGTGGCTATCACACATATCAGATTTGTTCCTGTAGTCACTTGTTTGTTTGGCACAGTTGCCCTACTATGGCAAACAATCAGCATTTTAACTATAACTTAAAGTTTAGTTTGACCTGGGTCCTTTAGATAATTCTATCCTTTATTCATAAGAAGCTCATTTTTTCCCAGGCACTATTGTTGTTTTTTCAGTTTCAGTGTGGTTTGGGGAGTGTTTGCACTGGATATGCTTAAATCGCTATAAATTGAAAACCTTCAAAGGTGTTTGGCTTCTGGCATACCTGTGTGGACTAGTAGGTGGGTGACATGGTCAAATTATCTTAGATATCTGGGTCAGCTGTTCTCAAGGATTTACTTACATTAGGGGAAAGTACTGCAGTACATTTCCAAAGTTTTTTAACAATTATGGTTACTGTAGTGTAAGCTCTGTGACTTGCCTACTGGTTTGTCAGTGCTGCTAATGTGGAAAATGAAAGTTTTTGCTAAACATGATAAATCAGACTATGATATATGCATCTCTGTGGCTTGGCCCTGAGTATGTCTGCTTTGCATGCTTCTTCCTCTCATTTTAGTGGACATTAGGTTCTGCCATTAGCAGAAACCATGCAAAATTGCTCTAATGCTTTAGAAACACTTTGCAGTTGTCTCATTTATTTGTGTCCTTGGGATGTAAACCTTCCCAATAACTCAAAAGAGAAAAGCCTACCAGTTCACGAGTTTCTTGAGCAGCAGTTTATACATACATATACCTCTGTGTGTGACACTTCAGATTCTGCAAAGTGCTTGGTAATATACAGAAATTAAAACTTGTCAGTGCTTTATTAAGTCATACTGATGAGACAAAACCCATATTGGGTAAGAGTATCCAAACTCACTATCTGTCCCTATCCCAAATCTTGGCTATTTGAATAACACAGAAGTAAAGACAGCAGAGGACTGGTGGTTTAAGTTATCCTATGTTATTAGAAGAACAAATTATTTCTGCCTCTCCTCCTCAACTTTTCCATCAGCTTCTACCAGAAAACAGCAGTGGGGTTTCTGAGCTTTTGCTTTTCCTTGACTCTGTCATGTTATTTTTGAGATAATTCAGACTGACTCAATTACCCTGCTGTCAAGCCTGAGAAACGGCACTGACTGCACTAAATGTGCTCGGGTGGGTGTAACCATAGCAGGAGAATTTGGCAGCATGGCCGTGAAAAAGAACTAGCAAACAGGATCGCATATAACTTGGGTAGCAGGGAATAAGGAGATGTGCAAATCCACTCCAGCCTCATGCTGTGACCACGAGTTCATTCCCTCCAACTGGAATTTAGTACTATATATATAAAACAAAGCCCATTGGCACCTTGATGCCATGATACATCATGATTTGTGTTCGGGTGGAGTATTGTCCCTACCCCTACCTGGAAAGCTGCATTATTATTAACCACTATCTCGTCAGACAGATAATATTTCTAAACATGCTATTTCCACCCCTAATCATAGAAAACACTAGAGTGTGTGAATTTGTTTCACTCCTCTGGGAATTTGCCACTGGGAGTGGTGATTGCCTGCATCCAAAGAGATCCTAAGGATAAATGCCAGGTTCTTTTCCCTTATCAGTTTCTCAGCTCTGAAGAATTGGTGGCATTCAACTTCCCTCCTTCTACATCCTTCCCACTCAATGTCCACCCACTGTTGTCACATTATTGGTCACCACATCCAAATCTCTGTTTATCCCTGGGTTCTGGGAGATTTTTAGTATAAACTCTAATCTGTTCCCATATAAGCATTTCAACTGTTCTCAGTGATGCAGGTAAAGAACATGCTATTATTTGTAGCGAATCATTGATTTCTGGAGAATGAATCAGATCCTTTTATAAACCTCTATAAATAAAAAGTTTTGCTTTTCTACAGCTCCAAGAAACTAAAAACATTACATGTTACCATTAGTCTGTAGGAAAAAAATAACCTAGAGAAAACATTGCCTGAATATGAAGACACTTTCTTTTACCCTAAAGTAAAAAAACTGAAATAACTCTTTTTAACATAAGAAGATTTTAGAAATCTACTTGCAAAAGCTTGCAAAATCATTCTAAATTAAGGACATTATTCATCCTGTTGTGTTCACCATTCTTTCTGTGGCTATAGAGCCTGCAAGAAAAAGGACCAAATATGAGGCACAGCGTGTCTGGAAAAAGAAGCTTTAAAATAGTACTTGGCATTTTCCAGTTTATTGCACTGAATGCTAATGCACATTGGGAATTCATAAACACAGAGAAATGATTTAGACTTCCCTTCCTGTATAACAAACACAGCAGGACAGAGAAGTGCAAAAACTGATATTATGTTGTTTACAGCTAGGATCCAATTATGTGATTACTATTTTAATCTCAGCTAGTTTCTTGCTCATACTCTAGGCTGTACCTAGATTCGACCTACGAGGAAAGGTTGGTGAAGCGCATATAGGACGGCTGTAGTTTAGCTCGTTCAGATACTAGCCTGCATGGCCATGTGTATAGACATTACTTAATGGAGATGAGTCCCTGGACCCAAGCACTGGTGTGTGATTGCCCAGTGTGCTCCTGTTGCGCTCACGGTCCCTAGCCCACTTCTGGCCAATGCCAATTAGTGCTCTACCGTGGAAGAGGCTGGGGACAGCAAGGGCCAGTGATGGCTCCCAGTTGGCGCTGCAGTCCAGGCCTCTCTATTTTGGGAAATGAAGAGAATGTGGCTGTGTAGACGTGAGCTCTGCTGTGACGCTTTCCCTCTAGGCCAGCACACAGGCACGGCTTGTTCTAGTTATTAGCATAGGCATAGCCCACAGAACCCGGTTTTAGCTACATAAGCAAGTCCACAGGGTCTCTGGTGGGCTCCCTTCAAATCCCACACTTGCTGTGCTCCCTGCCCTGGTAGCTGAATTACAGCCAGCTCAATTCAGGTAAGACTATGTGCTGTGGCCCATCCAGTTAATTACAGCACAGCCTGCAGCAGCAGAATGAGAAACAATGACCTCGATGGTGAGGCTGCCAGCTATGTTAGGAGCTCTATTCTGAGATGGTTAAAAGGGGAAAGGTGCTAAAACATGCTTTGCCTTTCATTTGAACCGGCATCTTCGTTTTCAGTAGAAAGGAAGTGTGACCGATGTGCTCTGTATATATTTGACAGTGCTAATCCCCAAGTTGTTTCACTCTGCCAAAGCTATCATCTTGGCGGCACCCTTCAGTGAAATGCAAAAACTCTTTCAAGAAAACAAATGCGATACGTATACACACACCTATACATATATATATATATATACACATATGTATGTATATATAAGAAGTTATTGATTACTCCTTGGTCCTTTTTGTTCCTTTTCTGTTCCAGGGTTAGATAACATTCCCCGTTGCTGGTTTCATTCACATTTTTAAAGAAATGTGACCCCAATATGTAGTTAGAGTAGTTTATTTGTCATGAGGGTAGTTGCTTATCAGCTTCCTTCTCTTTTGGTTTGACTTAGAAATTTAGGGAAAAAATAAAACAGATTTTTTACATACTAAAAAACCCTGTGTGTTTGCCTAATGAAAAAATCTCTGTGTCTGTATGCAGTGAATTGATTTTGCATGATTCTAGCTAACTTAAACAATTTGAAAGACATCTCTGGCAGATGGGATGGAAAGTTAAAATATAAAGGGAAGCCAACCCTCATTCAAAGAAAGAATATCATCTCTGCTATCCCTCTGGCAGGTTACATGCAGTCCAGACAAGTGAGTGAAATTCCTAAGTGAAAGAGTTACTCCACATCTTCTGTTTCAGAGACTTACCAGCACAAAAATAACATCCTAGCATAGCTTAAATTACATATCTTTAATCAAGGCTTCCCAGGTAATGAAAGGACTTGCACACGTTTTGTTATATAATTCCAACATTATTTTTTTTTTTGCTGTCCATGAGAGAACATTATGGAAATACTGATGATGTTTGTGGGACATCCTGCAGTGCCGACAAAGAGATCCAACCCTGGAAGGTCAGGACATCATCAGTCAGGGGACCGAGCTAACCAGCTCTGCTCAAATGCAAGGTGTGTTAGCTGGAGCAAAAAGTCCCAGTAATGTGACTGTGCCGCTTCCCAACCTAAGAAGTTCTGCGTGACACTGCCTGGCACAATGTAGACACATCCCTAGGATAAATCTTCAGCCTTGTATAAATTAGCAAAGGCCAGACTTATTCCTGTTGACATCATCTGAAGATTTGAATCATGTTTTGTAATTAGGAGACATGTCTGGATTTGAGAATGAAACGTAAGCACACAGTGAATTCTCCCCACTCCTGAACTGCAAACTGCCAGTTCCATCTTGTTTGGATTCTTAAATGTATTGCCAAATTTTCAGTGGAAGGAAAGGAGGTTTTAGTTTCTTTTAGCATTTAGAGAAAGTACTTAGGTTATTTAGTTATTGAATCAGCACTACTTTTTGCTATACAGAAGGCTGAATGCAATAAAAACATGAGAGAATGAAGATGACCTTTCTGTTTAATATTATTCTTCCATATACTATTTTTAAATATTTTTAAAACATAGAATTTAAAGCCAAGTAATCCAGAAACCTCAGTGTTACAGTCGAACAGTGTATAGAATTACATGTTTGAACTGGGTTTTTGACATGCTTTCCCTCATTCTAATTTGGCACCTAGCAGCAGTTGTGCAAATGTCCATAGCATTCACTGAGGCAAAGCTTAGGAAATAATAAAGAAGCTTTCGAAAACATATTTGAAGTTTGAGACCTGTGAGAATTCAAAGCTCTTCATTGATCTGTATAAACATGAAACTGAGAACTGCCGACAGTTTTATGAAAAATGAAAATCCAGAAATGCCACTGACAACTGAACAATATTCATATAAGTGACAGTAGATTATGGACTGGACCCTGGAATTCCCTAGTGATGGGTTTAGGTATTACTGTGAGTAGCAAATCAATCTGTATGCTTTCAGTGGAGAAAAAAATTGGTTTTGAAAAATTCACAACTTGAAGTAAGAAAACATTTTATCAAAAAAATTCTATCTGTGACATCCAGTACTTTTCCTGATTTCAGCATTAATAAATCCCAGAATCAGAAATATTAAAAATGTCCTCTCTTCCTTCTCAGTCTGTCATTGCTTTGATTACATCAGTTTTTCCTATTCTATGTAATGGCAAATGACAATAAAATGGTTCAGAGTCACTAGTCCATTTCTTGCTAGCAGTATTATTCTATGTATGCTTGTCAGACTCCTAGTGCGTGGAATTGTGTTCCCTACTAAGGTAGGGCTGTGAAAAAATATGACTGCTGTCAGGTGCCCTCAAAATCATTCATTTTTTGTTGTGGCTATATCTTCTGTCTCTTATCTATTTTCTCTACAGAGGACTCATTATTAATTGGGTTTTGATGTAGCTACTACTGCAAGCCTATTCTTTCCTTTCCAGAAAAAGAAGGGGATAGTCTCCTCAGAATGTAAAGCGTGATTCACCCCCATCACCACATATTCTATTCTCATGGTCCTTTCTCTCTCTTCTCCCACTGTATCAGTAAAGGGATGACTTTTACTTCTTACTGATCATCTACAACATTCAATTTGTACCTTTATCTCAGAGGAAGTTTTAGTATTCAGAATTAACATTTCTGCTGGCAAAAAAACCCTGGTAGTAATAACAACATCAACCACCACCACCACCACCACCACCACCACAACAACAATAATAATAATAGTAATGTTTTACTCAGTGCAGAATCATATGTAGATAAAGATACACCAACATGTAATCCAACAGCCTCTTCATTTCTAGTTAGTTTTACCTTTAGCCGGCAAAGTAGCAAACATATTCTAGACATTTCTGAGAAAGTGAAAGTTTTTATATTCTATAATGTTGTTCTCTAAGTTTGCTTTAACAGAGATTTCAAGCCTTTTTGGAACAGAGAGGCTTTTTGAAACCCAGACTTACTGCCACTACACAGACTCATACATATAACAGAGTACAAAGCCCTCTATCTCTAAAGAGATAATTCCATAACAGTATTTCAGCACTGGAGACTGTTGTAGCAAGTAGGGTCTCTGGCTGCAACCAACCTCCATCTCTGGATGGGCTTGTTTATCAACTTTATGGACACTGCTTCCATAATATTTTTACGATAGCTGCATTCATTATGCTTACTTATGCATTCAAAGATCAAATAGCTTCTGAAGCTACTAAGCTTATAAAAAAATTCACTGTAGTTAATCTTACGCATATGTTTGAGATGTCTGCCAAAAAGAAGCACATCAGATGCACCATGTAGATAGCTTTGTTTAGAGCCAGCTATTAAGCCTAACCAGCAGGGGCAATTCAACAGCATCCTTTAAAACAACAGCTGAGATGCCACAAGGATAGAAGGCAGGAGCTGATCGCTCAGTTGAATCTATTAGCTCGATTTTTGGTAGCAAAGGGTACCCAAGGGGAAAGAACCACCCAACAAGCATCCTTCTGGAGAAAAGGAGGAATAAAGAGATGCTTCATCTATCTCTGGTACATTGCCCAGGAAGGCCCAGCCTTGGGGATGGATGAGGCTGCGGGAGCTGCTTGAGGCTCACGTCTCACAGACCTCTCTTTGACTATAATCGCACTTCAGAGGGAATGAGCGGGAATGATTTCTCAGCCTCATGCTCTTTGTTCCTGTCTTTCATCGAAACCTTAGCTGGGGACAAAGTCTGAACTCCATTAAACATTTACAATATTTTCAAACTCACTGTACGTCTTGATATCACTAAATTCCTATCATATTAGCCAAACCTTAACAGAGGTTGCTATTATTATACAAAATTACTGTTATTATTGTCCATTTACAATGGATTTTTAAATCAACTGAATACTGCTCTGACAACTGTGAAATTATTATCTATGTAAAACAAAATGAGGATAATGGTAATCCCATGTCATGCCATACACTTGCAGGGATTAGGAAAGACTTCATAACAGTCCTGTCCTTCCCCTACTTGGTCCTGAAACTGATTTCTAATGTACGGTGACCGGGGTAGAATTGTAACACTGCCCATGTGCATCAAATAAAACTGGGACAGATTTACCATACTGTTAAATCTACTTTAAACATTAATTTCTGACACTACCATAAGCAAGTAGTTTAACCACAAGGAAACTCACCTGCATTGATTCTTGCAGGTTGGGGTTTTTTATTTATTTATTGCAAGAGGCAAGAGAACATTAATATTTTTTAAAAATCAACAAGATGTAATACTTGTAGGAAATTCTTCAGGAGATTAATGCTTTAGGTGAAGTCTCACTCATTTTATGTATGATACAAATTTGTACAGAAAAATTCTATGTCTAAACCAGACTTCCTCAACTCTGTAAACCCCTAGTAATATAATTTTCAGAGTTTTCTGTCCTTACATATTCCTGGTTTTAACCGCTATGTTAGTTTTCATTTAAATTTTCTTTTTCCAAGCACTTCAAAAAGATCTTAAAAAGAGCATTTCAGCAACCAAAAGTAAAAAAAAAAATAAATCAGTCTAATGGGATATAGCAAGCCACAAACTCTGGAATTCCACGCTCAATTTTGTTTCCATTTTTTTAAAATAGAAGTTCATAATTTTTAAAGAAATGTGGGGTTTGTCGATTTCTCCTTGTAGTCTAACTCAGAAAGGCTTTTAAAATTAATTTCAATGATGACTTTCAATCATCTCTATTAAAAATGGTCTTAAACTTTTCAAGAAAATAAAAAAAGATAAGAAGGGTTGGAATTTTTTACCACCTTTTGCCAGTATTTATTAGTCTGTGTCACTAGTAGCCTGCAGATTACATATAGTGCTTTTTATCTTCAGGGAAAGAACTCCTCCAAATTATTAATTCACAGACATTTCTTTTCAAGTTTCGCATACTTTTCTGACACATGATTATTCTGTGAGGTATTAAAATGTAAGTCCCTCCTTTTTTGCTTTTCTATAATTTTAAATAATTATCTGAATAAAGCATGTGAATTATGGCTTTCACGTTTCCCAGTTCAATCATGCTAATTTATCTTCTGGCAGAGAATTTCAAACAAAATTACTGTCTTGTTCTGAGACATGTTGTTAATAAAAGATATTAATTACTTCTTAGAAGGCATATTTCTTTATCCAGACCACAAATTTAAAAAGAGGTTTGCCAGAAAAGAACAAACTGCTTTAGTTCTCCCTCCTCTGACAAGCACAGAATTTCTCTCACTCAAACTCATACAAAAAAGCCCTTTTTTCTCCTTCATGTTGAAAACCTTTCCATCTATTTGTTCTGTATCCTTACTGACCACTGGTGCCATTGCTTTCTTTAATGCCATTTAGGATACATTTACTTTGAAAACTCATCTTCCTAGCTTTGAAAATGTACATGAAAATCTCTGGTGTGTAATCAAAGCAAATGGAGAATACAGACTATATTCTACACTATTTTCCTTTCTACAAGAGAGGAAATCCTTTCTTATTCAGTTTCATATACTATACCCTGCTGATAAACTAGGCAATTTAAACTAAAATTTTAATAGAAAAAGGGCATGCAATGAAAAAACAGTGAGCAAAAGTGCTGAATGCACTTCAAAATTTTTACACAGCATGAACTGTTCACCATTTAGGAAGAAAATCTCTCCAGATTTAGTTATCTACTTGTCGCTATGTCTGGGAAAGCACATCTGGATCAGTTTTGAAAAGCCAAATATAAATACAAAATACTTGATGAAGTTTGGAAACTTGTTTCTGCTTTTCTATTGGGGGTGTGGAGGAGAGTTGTGATTTTTTTAGGATAATTTAGCTTCACATCACAAAATTTTCTGCATGTTAACTTGGAATCTTAATCTAAAACTGTCCTTTCATATGACTTCTAAAGAGCGTTCACTGCAGGTATGGAAAAGAATTTTTTAAACTTGCAGGTAGGAAATGTGTTTTCATTAGAGCCTAACAAGGTTCTGCTTCCATCAGTAATACTGTAATGAGAGAAAAGGCACATTAAAATTCCAGTTTTGGGGTGGATCTTTTACCTCTCACAAGGAATTTGGGGGAGTTATGTCCATTTGTGCATATCACGTGTAGGACTATTGTTTGCTCTAGCCAGATCTATTAAGTCCCTAATCTTCATCTAAGGGATGAAGATCACTCCTCTGTTCTATTCCACCACTTGGAAAAAAATAAAAGTGTAAGCTTGCAATGCAATACCAATATTCTTCTCTAAAATAATGTTTTATAATGGAGACAAAGAATCCATTTTAAATTGATATTGAGATAATTGGCAGTGGAAGAGACAGGGCTAACATTTTTTTTACCTCTTCATTGGAACACAGGGAAACACAACAGACAGTAGACTATTCTGACTGCAGATACTGCAGCAATGCCAGGAGTTATTCACGGACTGGTTGTCTCACAATAAACCACAATGACAGAAGGAAACTAATTTACCTTTTCTCAAATAGCATGGCGCAGAGATACAAAGCAAGCAGTGAGGAGACAAATTCATTGTGTTTTCAAATTATGCAAGCAAGCTATATTAGAAAAGAAATATGCAGATAAACCACAGAAGGACCAGATGCTAAAAATATGATGATGTCTCATTTTCCCTCCACTGTTACCCAACATTAAAGCATGATCTGTTGTCCTCTTGTTTGCTTGGTCACCATTTAATCTCTGCATTTCTCTTATTCATACCCCTTCCAAGCCAAGCAGGCACTGGACTATACAGAAGCTTCCATTTATGTTGCCCATATTTGTGTCAGTTTTACCCTTTCTTCAGAGTACGTTGATGTACTTCTGTCCAAAAGCAGCAAAAGCTGATGAGTTTCCTCCATTACCTTTGTTCTTTTAGAAGAGTTTCACCTAATATTCTGTACTTAGGTTGAGTATGAATTCAAAGCACAAGTGATAATTGTGTTAGCATTCTATCAGCTTTGTGTATTAGTTCTAGACAGAACTTGAACTTCCCATGGAGTGAGACCTGCCTTCTCCTAGCTGTGCCATTGACACTGCAATAAACAGTACAGGTGCAATTCTTGCAACGGAGCTTGGCACAGCTGCTAGCAGCCTCACTTCATCTGCAAAAGGAAACACTGCGGCAGCTTCAGTGTGATGGCATGTCCGATTTCACACAGCCCGCAGCTCCTCCTTTAATACAACAATCTTTTTGTCCGAAAGGCAGTTTCCATTGAAGTGCTTGCTACCTCACAAAATCACTCTTAGAATCATAGAATCACAGAATAGTTTAGGTTGGAAAAGACCTTCAAGATCATCGAGTCCAACTGTCAACAATGCCCACTAAACCATGTCTTGAAGTGCCACATCTACATGTTTTTTGAATATCTCCAGGGATGGTGACTCCACCACTTCCCTGGGTAGCCTGTTCCAATGCCTGACAACCCTTTCAGTAATGAAATTTTTTTCTAATATCCAATCTAAACCTCCCCTGGCCCAACTTGAGGCCATTTCCTTTCGTCCTATCACTAGTTACTTGATAGACGAGACCAGCAGCCACCTCACTACAACCTCCTTTCAGGTAGTTGTAGGGAGCAATAAGGTCTTCCCTCAGCCTTCTTTTCTCCAGACTAAACAACCCCAGTTCCCTCAGCTGCTCCTCATAAGACTTGTGCTCCAGGCCCCTCACCAGCTTGGTTGCCCTTCTCTGGACACGCTCCAGCACCTCAATGTCTTTCCTGTAGTGAGGGGCCCAAACCTGAACACAGTATTGGAGGTGCGGCCTCACCAGTGCCCAGTACAGGGGAACAATCACCTCCCTGCTCCTGCTGGCCACAGTATTTCTGATACAGGCCAGGATGCCATTGGCCGCCTTGGCCACCTGGGCACACTGCTGGCTCATTGAATTCAGCCAGCTGTCGACCAGCACCCCCAGGTCTTTCTCTGCTGGGCAGCTTTGCAGCCACTCTTCCCCAAGCCCGTAGCGCTACACGGGGTTGCTATGACCCAAGTGCAGGACCTGGCACTTGGCCTTGTTGAACCTCATACAGTTGGCCTCGGCCCATCGATCCAGCCTGTCCAGATCCCTCTGTAGAGCCTTCCTACTCTCAAGCAGATCAACCCTGCCTCCCAACTTGGTGTCATCCGCAAACTTGCTGAGGGTGCACTTGATCCCCTCATCCAAATCATTGATAAAGATATTAAACAGAACTGGCCCCAATACTGAGCTCTGGGGAACACCACTTGGGACCCACTGCCAACTGGATTTAACTCCATTCACCACAACCCTCTGGGCTCGTCCATCCAGCCAGTTTTTTACCCAGCGAAGAGTACACTTGTCTAAGCCATGAGGCGCCAGCTTCTCAAGGAGTATGCCATGAGAGACAGTGTCAAAGGCCTTGCTGAAGTCCAGGTAGACAACATCCACAGCCTTTCCCTCATCCAGTAGGTGGGTCACGTGCTCATGGAAGGAGATGAAGTAGGTCAAGCAGGACCTGCCTTTCATGAACCCATGCTGGCTGGGCCTGATCTCCTGGTTGTCCTGAACATGCCATGTGAGCGCACTCAAGGTGAACCGCTCCATAATCTTCCCTGGTACCGAGATCAGGCTGACAGGCCTGTAGTTCCCCAGATCCTCCTTCTGACCCTTCTTGTACCGTTCTTCCTTACATTCTTTTACAACACTGTAAATGGGTTGCTGGTTCATTGACCTACAGCAAGCCTTATATATTTGCATTTTAAAGTGGATTCTATCTCCCTTTGTATTTATTTCTTAGTTTCTTAAAACGTTGATTATTCTCTTGACTTTTGCTCTTCAGAATAGTCTTCATTTCTCTGTTATCCTCAGCTTCGTTCACGTTTCCTTCCGGACTATGAACATTAGGTCCTAAAACTAACACTGGGCCCGATCCTGCACTGAATAGTAAAACCAGAGTTATGAAGAATGGGAAAAAAAAATCATATTATCATACTTTATCCTGAGAGCAATACAACTGAGGCAAATGGAAGCAAGCAGAGTTCTTCTCCAGTGTAAGCTCAAGTGAAGCTTATTTGCTCTTCATGTTAATTTTCATTTTAATTTAAATTCTTCAAGTTAATTGTAATTTTAATTCCTTTCTGCTTTCTGAATTGTTGTTAAAGAGTCACTTGTAAAAAAGAAAGGATGTCCTGCATGTTTAATTCATACATAGAGATAAAGGTTCATGCATGTATCCACATACAAGAAAACAGATTCAGACACCAAGAGGAAGGCAGAAGCAGACTTCACTGTTAACATTCTGACAGAAACTTCAGAAGAGATGTTATTAAGCTCAACTCAAATGTTTATTTTAGAGGGCACATAATACAAAAGCTGATGAGTGAGAAATAATTTTCAAAATGCTGAAATTTTGCTCAGATTTTTTTTTTTACATGACACTTCAGAAGCATGTACAGAAACACTCAAGATTAAAAATATGAGAGAACTATCTAGTGAAAGAACATCAGCTATTAATTGACCCAAGCATCACATAACTGGACAATGTACAGAGAAGGCATTCAGCAGCCTTAGGTAGTCTCTGGGGAGAGGTGGAGCAAACACACGTACTAGGAAAAACAGTATTTTAAGGTAAGCAATGACTTCTAATGATGAGTGCCCTGTGTGTCAGGTGTGGCAGTGGTGAAAATACAAGCCTGTGAGATGAACACAAGATCTCATAGCCTATATAATGAAATGGCCTTTTAAAACAAATCAAATTCTGTCCTAGGCAGAATGATAAACAAAAGGAAGAGCTCCAAGCCAAAAGTAACCAATATATTTCAGTGTTAGAAGATCTATTTTTAATCTTCCTTCTGACCACAATTTGTAAATATGCTAAAAGATAGTGCAGAGGAATGGAAAAAAATTCCAACTCCCTTAGACCAACAGTAGTGATCTAATTAAAAAAAGATTCCAAATGGCCCCCAAACCCAAGAGCAGGCTGGGAAAACTACTAACTGTGTCCTAATCTCTAACTCACAAGGGACTCCAGCGGGCCTGAGACCAAAATTGAAAGGCTTACTAGTCCTTTTGGATCTTTGGGCTTTCAGCTTTTTCCCCAAGGAAGCCACTCCTCTTTCTATTCATTTGGCAACAGTTGGTACTGTGTTTTGATATTTCTCTTTGCTTTTCATTCCCATTCCTGTGTCTGGAGTCTCCATGTACTGTAAAACTCTAAGAAGTTTTTAATTTCTAATTCACGTTCAGAATATTGTTCTGCATTTTCCATAGAAGCAGCTTTCTACCCCACAGTGCAAATTCCAAATGGGAAGCAATATGAATAACTTTTGAATGCACCATTCTGTTTTCTTGCTGCCAGAGCTTTCAGCTTTACCATGAAAGTTAAACAACCAAAAATTCAGCCTTTTATCCCAGGTACTTAGGAACAGCAGGTGTAGGTGCTGAGGACCCAATCAGTAAAAGCCTCACCCTGATCTCAGGTATATTATATAAATCTGGATTATCTCCATTGTTATGGATTTGCTTCATGGATTGTATAGATTTGCTCCATTAGCATAAGTGAGACAGTATATTCACAAGAACTTTTTTTTCATATATTCATTTCCATTTCCATTGTCGGTCATCAACATGAAATGTTATAACTCTGAAATCAGCCTGTCACTTATATAATTTGAAAACCTACTTACTATAGAGCTTGCAAGCACACTACTCCTACACACATGCACTCCTAGTCAAATTAACCTTCAAGTCAATGAATATTTAATTTTTACATTATTTTCAGCATCTCATCTCTCAACAGTAAGTGTGTACTGGATAATAACATAGCTGATATGGTGCTAAATTCTTTGAGGCACAAGAGATGAAGTAAAAAAGGCTACAGACCAACTAACTACTGTCCTGAATAGAGAAAGCCCAAGTCCAAAGATAAAAAGGCTTTGTCAAGTGGTGAAATGCAGGCAAAAGGTAAGGACAGAGAAACTCAGGAAAGACATAAAACAGTATTTCACACCTTGACAGCAGCACTAAAAGTGTGCTAGTAAGGAAATTAAAGCACTGGAGGCCACTATGATACATTACAAACAGATCGATAGCAGAAAATGTCACACGTACCTTATAGTTACAGAGCTGTGAGAAATAATCTGATTCATTTTGGCTAATGCTATAAGCCTAAAAGCATCAAAGAGAAAAGTCAAGCCAAGAGATATTACTTACATTTTAAATAAGCTAAAGGCTTTCCTTTACTAAAAATGCTGTCTTTTCAGAAAAGTGTCAAAGACTCCTACAATCTACATCGGGCAGTTCAAATTTTCAGTATTATCACTATTTTGAGAAAAATAAACAAAAAAACAAAAAAACAGAAAAAAAAATCTATGTCAGAATTACTGTTCCAGCAATATCAAAGCATTTTATGGAAGTCTGTTGGTCTGATGAAAATTTCACTTGTACACTTCCTCAGATCCAGGTTCAAATTTTGATCAGAGCATGTGCCAGTCCTTAGACTAACCAGGAATTTTCCTATGAAGTTCAAATTATTTCTTTGTGTCAGGTAGAGGAGTGGTTTGAGACTGTCTCATTTCTCAGCTGACTGGCCTACCATCTTTTGGTTACACTGAATTGGGGCTCTCCTCTCTTCCTCTGTGACCTCCAGATGGAGTCCCCCCAAAAATTTCAAAACCTCAGAACTTTTCCATGGTCAAATCATTATTTTCTAAGCAACCCCCCTGCTACTGGAAGTCATAGGCTTCAGTACCATGACTAAATGGCTAGATTACATGTAAATCAGTGTTTCTAGTAGTTTGATGTCAAAATATTTGAGAGAGACTGAAAACACCAATAACTATAGCAGGGGACAACAGAATGTTCCTGCATTGTTGGGATTAGTGGTGGCTAGTGTTAATTTCCATACTGACAGTATTCGCTGTGTTTCTCTAAAAGATTATGAACCACAGTAGGCAAGTGAGAAGAAAGAAGAAGTACCTCTTTGTTTCCATCTGATTGCAATGGTTGTTTTACAAACTCATGCAGCTCTTTAAGAAAAACATGTCTTGAAAATAGCTGGTGTATTTAAAGGATTTCTAAAAAGATTGAGAAAACTAATTTTAATCAGGCACATTCCAGGTAGGTTTTGCATTTTGTTTTTATATCTGCTTACAGAGGAGAGTTATTTATACCATTATTTTGAACCTATTATAAATGTATTAGCTGTCCATGTCATGAATAGCATCTCAGGGAAGAGCTGATCCTGGGTCTAAAGAAGATATACATAGCTAGATATCCATCTGTGCAGAAATCTGATTGTTGGGATTTATAGTCGTAGCATCTTTCCTTCCTAAATATTTTCTGTGAGGCTGTAATTCCATATGTTATTGCACAGGACAGCAAGAGAAAACCTTTAAAGTACTGAAATCAATGTAGAGCAACTGTGAAAAATAGCAGCAATTATAGCAAAAGTAGTTGGATAAAGCCAGACGATTCTTTTCTTCATTCACACATAACCCAAGACCAAAATCCAGCTCAATTATTTCTAGGTTTACAGAAAAAAAGGTAGAGGGAATGTGTTTAAAAAAAGACTACCGTTTGCTTTCTGTTGTAGTACTTTGAGTTGTTTTGTTTTTCTTCAGAGAAGTACACTGCCTACCCATGAGGCAATAGTATGTGGTGGAGAGGGTATTATCTGATGTTATAGCTTACATAAAAGGAAAATATTCTCTCTTTTTGTTCCTCTTTTAGCTAGCCAGGACAGCCACGTATTTTATGGGTATCAAGCAGGAATACTGAAAGCATGATAGAGGCAGTGACTTCTGAATTTCAATAGAAAATATTTCTAGTCAGGAAAACCAGCTCCCAGCACTACTCTGAAAGAGCTGTAGTAAGAAAGTAAGACCCAATATTATCTTAAGACCCAATTATGTTCCTTTCAGTGGGAAAATAGAAAGCCATCATTTTACATGAAATTCCCTAAACAGCCTTGCTGATGATATTTTTTCTGTATATTTTAAGTGGAATTTCAATTCTACATGCCAAAGGAGATGAGTTGCTGATTAAAGTTGTTTGATCACACACCAGCAGACTGAAGACCTCCCACTGCCTGCTCTAACTGCTCCCTCACTTTCTCAAATGCATGTCTTTACTATTTTGACTTCATCTGTAGTCTTGTGTAATAAAAATGAAGTCATTTGTCTGGAATGTATTTATATCGCTATGATACCAGTGCTCTGTTTTCACAAATTGATTTTCAGTGTCATTTCCATGTATGTTACCCTATTGCATCTATGAGATGCTCATCCTAACACAGAGCTGAAACTATATTCCTAACATGAAGCTGCTTTTCAATATATATTCCACGGAACAACTTCCTCTGAAAACAGTAACGCAGCTATGCATTTGGCTGGTACTTTACTAATGCTACACACAACATCTGTCCAAAAGAAAAATTCATGCCAGAATAATTAAAAATACCTGTCGTGACTCATTAGGATCAGCATATGACACTATTGCTGCTGGCAACAGAAGTGACACACACAAGTCAGCTAGTGGCAAAGACGTGTCACTCCCTTTAATCACGGGAGGGGGGGGACATAAGATCTCTGCTGATCACAAAGTACTTTCTCAATTTAAATTTAGTACTCATGTTGATTAAAAGGTTTTCCACTTTAATCTTACTTAATCAGATAAAAAGGCTTGGTACCATGTGTATGGAGCAGTATCTATGACTCATGGTAAACTGCTGCTTAACAGAATTAATGCAGAATACAGTTCTTCTCACACATAAAGGAGGAAATTATGTTTGTTACTACACCACTCCTTGAAAAACAGCAAGTTTCATAATAAACTACATAATGAAGTAGTATCATACCTTTTAATCATACATAATAAAAGTACTGTGAACATGTGATACCTTTTTATCAAACGACCAGAGTGTTACTGAAGGCAGACCAAAACTATTCCTTTCTTGAGGAGGCAAATTAAGATAGCAATAAAAAGGTAAAGGTAACTTCCTCCAAAATTTCTGAATATTATGTGCAAGAAAGCATGATTATAACTTGTATAGCTTGGTTATAGTTTATGTGTTTGTACAGTTCTCAGGACTGTATGAACTATCAGCTCACCATCTAACCGGTTATTCAGCCTCACAGCAATTGTGCCTGTACTGTTGCAAGAGAGATGTTAAATTTTTACACACATAGTTTTGTCGCACAAATATTAGCCTGGGTTTCCTGCTGTAGAGGGCTGAGGTCATGTCTACACCAGAAAGTTCTTCTGGCAGGACTTTGGGCTGATTACAGCTTGTACACATTGCACTGGAAGAACAGATACGTACTTGCTGAACTGCCTTTGCTAGTGCCAAGTGTCCTCCCCTTAAAAATCCATTTTGGCAAGAGATATGGTATACACACTTTCTATTGACCCTAGCAACTCTGCCGAGCACAGTTCCTCAGGGACCTCTTGAAGCATGTTGTAAGATATCAACAAGGAGCTCAGGTTCGAATTCTCGTGACTCCCTTTCTTCCAGCCCACTATGTTTTCCCCATTCTCTGACATTCACATTTCTGGTTTAGATTTTTCATGATGCCTTTTCACCTTTCTTTTCAACCTCTCAATCAGAAATAGGGCCCCAGAGAGATAAGTAGCATACCAGAGCCTGTTCACAGTCAGAAACTCCCTGCAGACTCTACTCCCGAGGCAGCCAGCGGAGCTGTGGTAGACACCAGGTGGAGTGGCTGATGATGGCAGTGTGTGAAAAGGGCAAGATGTGCTAGACATTTGATGATCAGCACCGCACAACAGAGCCGCAGGAAGCAAACGTTAAAGAATGTGCGATGTTATGCTGTGGTACAAATCCAGGAAAACCACCAGTGACGCCAAATTTCACAAAGGTTGAAATGTCCTCTGGCACAGAGACACTGGAGACAGCAGATGGAGGTTGTTCATTTGCCAACCCTCAGCCCAGATGCTGATTCACTGGGGGCAAGAAGGGCCAGGGAGTTTACAGCGGATATAATCCTCCCTTAGCATTGTTAGCATTGTTGAGCATGCACTCAATCTGCTCTGGCATAGCACAATATCCTCACAGCCATATGGATGCACAGCCTTCCTCTTTTTCCATATCCAAAATTTGGCTTGTCTGGCCAAGACAGTTACCAAAGGTTAATGAGGCTGGGGCTGGAAAGCCCAGCATGGGAACAGGTTGTCAGTCAGGTGTGCCGGGACCGTCTGCAACAGGAACAACAGGCAGATTTGAAGTAATGGGATACATGAATTTCAGAAGAGGCAAAAGTGTGGTGCATAACCCAGTTTGACTCGGCACGTTGTGCCTCTGAGTACACAGGAACAGGGGAACAGCTACAGTGGCTCAGACAAAAGGTCTAACTAACTAGCCTTGTACTTCTCTGACAGTGACCAGCAACAGATGCTGCGAGAAGTGTAAAAAGGAGACCAGGCAAGTGGGGGCACTTCTCCAGACCACCCTCCCAGCCTCAGGACTTCCTAGGGCAGAGGTTTTCACATTGTATTTCATAGTCTTTGATTTATTCCTTTTCCAGTAATTTGTGCTGATGCTTTTGGAAACCCTGTAAAATTTTAGTATCCACAACAAGGTGTGGTAAGAAGTTCTACGATTTTTTGGGAAGCTGCCTATGGAACTACATTAATGAATTTTCTTTGAACAGGTAACTAATTTAATCTGAAGCTCATTATATTTTATACTGAAGCAGATAGCAAAAAATTGCTTGCTATTTACTGTTTTGTGGCCATGTGGGACCTCATAGTTTTCTACGATAGCACCCAGACTTACACAATGTGGATTCTTTATGAACAGCGTTCACTAGATGGGGAAGGTATGTGATGCTGCAGCCTTATAAATATAAGAACTTTTCCAATAAAACCAATAGGAATACAATTCTGGGACCTACATTTGTGGATTTAAAGAGCAGTGCTGATCTTAGATGGCCATTCACTTCCTTGGTTTATACTGACTAGCAATAGAGAACTGTTTGCCTTTTTTCTGAATAGGGACAACAAAGCTGTTGAATGTGTACCAAACAGACTGAAAAATCCTGGCAGTGACTCACGGCTAGCCTGAACTGTGATGAGTAAGTATTCTTTAGTTGCTACTGTATGTTATGTTTTCCATAACATTTGTGGAGCGAAAACTAGCTGGACGGAGGAGTGAAGTCTAAGGACTGCTGATTTTGAATAACCTGGCACAATTAGAAGAGCTCAACAAGGCTGCAAAGATCCCTTTAACAGTCAGTCAGAATTGCACAGCATGCTGCTTTTGTCTAGTTGTTTGCATAGTTGGCTTGGATTTGGATTTTTCATAACTTGTAAATGCCTGTTATAAATGGGGTAGAGGGGATGTTAGAGCCTGTAAATATGTATAAACAGGAATGTCATACTCATTAGCTAGTTCATGATTTGAAAACAAAGTTATATCAAATTGTGATAAACAATGTGCAAATAGCAAAACACTTCAGAGCTTATGAACTTGAACATTAATACAACTTTTTTTTTTTTTAAACCTTCATCGCACTGAGATGTGTGTGAAGTGTTTTTTGACACATCCTGTATTTTTTCCCACAGGCGAGTGTAAGTTTCCTTCTAGCTATTTGTCTTATCCATGGAATTCCTGTTACACACTTCCTAGACCTCCCACAGCTTTCACCATTCTTCTAATATTTGTCTTGTACTTTCTGCTTTTCTTCAGCCATGTTGTGCATTAACCCTTCGTGCTCCTCCTTGGACTCTAGCATGCTCAGCCGTTGTATCATGCACTCCCACTGATCCCTACTATTACACTTGACAAGCACTGGGGATGTAAGCTGCCCTGCTTTTTCTGATTTTCTTTTCCTAATCAAGGCCAATTAGTAGAGAGCTTTGACTTTGAAAGAGGCAAATATGCACATTGAATAAAATGTCAGGTGAGGAAAAATAAAACCACCTTGGTGAAAATTTGAAAAGGATTAGATTTGCTTCAGGGCTGTTCCACAATTTGAGCCATCACAAACACGAATGCACTCCTGAGAGCCTTTGTGAGAGGTGTTTGTGGCAAGATGAAGGACCCCCAGGGCCACTGGAGACACACTGGCACCAGACTACTAAAAGAGAAATAGGTGGAGATGAGCACTAACTGCTGCCTGTAGTTACGCTGTTCATGACTTGAGTGTGGGTTCTTGCCATGGATTCTGTGCAGGGTGGTCCAGGCCAGTTCTACAAGTCCTCCTGCTTATCTGAAGGGTTAACATCCCCTTCCCTCTCCTGAATAAATTAATTACTGGGTGCTGCCAGGAATGCTTCCTTGAGGTCAGGAAGGGTGTCCTCTCTCATTTGTGGCAGTGGGGATCCAAACAAGGCTGGAAGTTCTTTGGTAGCCAGAAATGGTACGTTTTGGAGAGAAGCACCAGATTATCCTTTGCCCTTCTTCATCTAATAGTGCAACTGAAACAGCTGATGTTGTTTCTTGTCCTTGCTGGCTGAAGAATTATGTTGCTTGCAGAGGTAATTTTACTTTGGAGATGAAAAGCTGTTTTAACCACCAAGAACTTTAGCCAAAAAAATACAGTGCAAGCTAAGTTTGAGAAACTGTTATAAAAATTACTGCAGAAAATCACAGTCCTAAAGTACAAGCACAAAATGAATTATTTACCATGCTGCAGATCATGACTGATCCTCTAATGGTGTGCTTTGTATTAGAAAGACATTTTGCATTATGAAGACATGAATATTCCAAGTGTTTCTTGATTTTCTTTCTGTGAAAACTAGATATAATAGAAAAGTAATCATATCAACACTGGTCTCCCATGGTTTAGAAACTGCGCAGTAAATACTGTAAACAATTAGCAAATCAACATTTGTGTTTGTTTTACATGACAATGCCCACAATAAAATGTGCCAGTTTGGGAATGTTGTTGAGATAAACACTTGAGGGAGGAATCCTGCCAATCATAGTTGTATCAACAAACAGCAACAATAACACATATGCTTTTACATAATTAGGATAACTAGTTTTATTTCTTAAAAGACAGTTTTGTTTTTATGGATTAATTGACAGGGTAAACACTCATGTTAACTTAAATTACTCAGCCCTTGTTAATGCCCTGAATGCGTCTTCTCAGTCTTCACCAAATATGTAAATGTCTACCAGAACCTCACTGAAGTAGCTGCTAAATTGAGCTTTTGATAATCTTCAGGTACTATCCTTTTCAGCTTCTGCTCTCCTATAGCTCCTCCACTCAGTTTCCTGGTGTACTCCATTGCCTTCCTGCCACTTTCTAATGCAGCCATCCACTGCTTGGCATTCTGCTTCTATTTTGCTTCCTGCTTGCTGATGCGGTGATTCACCAACTGCTCTAATCTCAGATTTACAAGTGTGTTGATTGCCCACAGTCAAGGAGAAGATGCAGTGAAAAGGACTGCCAGGGGAAATTAAATAAACTTGAAATTTATCCATCTTTAGAAAATGGTGCAAAGTCTCTTCATTTCTATCACCCCGAAGACTTTTTATGGCAATAGTTCTTCCTTCTATGTGCCCTCCTACCTCTCTTTAAAAAAAAATGTAAAAATAATTACAAGTAAAATAATGAAGTCAACAAACTTGCCAGAAAAAGAAGGATACAACCAGACTTCAGAAATGGACACTCCGAGAGACAAGAGAAACTCATTAAGCCCATTAGGAACTTTGCAATTCAGAAGTGATTTTATACAGAAGGTGTCCCCGGAGTACACAATTACAAGATTCAAAGAAAGGAGAGGTAGAGAGGAGATGCGTGGACATGAGATTTTAAAGCAAAGCCAAGACAGCTGGCAGACAGAAGAAAAAAAATCAAAGCTATCTGTAAATATTCTGGGCCTGATATAGGTACCAGTGCAAATCAGTCTTTTTCCCTTGAATTTAGTGGAACTACATACAACAGCTTAGTGTGAGTCCATCTGCCCCTTTTGCTGTAATTGGATGGCTAAGAAAAGAATAAGGGGGCTGTTTACTTATAGAATTAAACATGAGCTGTATTTTCTAGGAAAAGTCATATGGGACAATACACGTGTTGTTTCCCCATCTGGCTATATGTCCAACCTTTCTTTGGCCAGCAAGTGGTCAGTCTTTGCAAAAGTGCTTCTGCCATTGCATGATGTTGTAATGAGATTTTACCACATGAAAAAGAAAGGCTAATTAGTACCTTTTTGAAATTTCTAGCATGCATACACATACAAACCAATTTTAAGAAAATGTACAATCTACTTTTGGATCAAAACATCTCTAGGCTTTGCTAATAAGGATCTGACTTCAAGAGTACCTGCATTCTATTTTCATTCCTACCACATACTTATGCTTTATTTTTTTCATTCTTGTAAAGCATCAGGCTGTGACAAGAAGGTACAGCATCCAACAGAGCTTGGGTTTGCTACCTTTCAAAATTTATATTTGGAACTTTATTAAGAAAAGGGGCTTGGTTTTACTTGTTACCTTTGTAATTTTGACTGACAACTGAGGTGAGTTTATGATCCTCAGCACCTGCATGCATATCCCCTGTTATGCATCAGTACACTTAAGTGATAGAAGTGTGCATTAAAACTGAAGTCATTCGGAGTTCCTCCCTCTTCTCCATACACAAAATACTACCTGTATATATGCTCTCCCTCTCCCACAGTGAGATACAGAGGCTTAATCTTCTCCTGGGCTCTGCATGATCTTCTTTTATCTCCTTAGCTGTGTTCCATATAATGAAAGTGACATCACAAGGTGGCTTTTTGCCTCTTTCCACATTACTTTCAAATTAATTAATGTCATAAGTTTAGAATGTTTACAAGGATTTTAATTTTTACTTGGCAATATTAGTTTGCACACATAATTTTTCTGTTTTTCTTAGGTTGCGTATTTTTAGATCAGTGACCTTTTGGATGTATGATTCATGCTGATTTAATTTTTTCCAGCTGGTACATTTCCACTTAAGCTGATACAAATGCGGTGAAACTGATACTTTTGCAATGAAACCAGCCATTACACACCTGTGGTCTCAATTTTTTTATTGGAAATAAATAGATTTTCTTTTCTTCTAGTCTCTATTTTTTTCCCAACATGTCTGTAATAACCTTTCAGGAAAAAAATAATATTAAAAAAAGCCCAAGCACCTGTACATTAATGCCACCTGTCACAGACCAAGAGCTATTCCAAATCAGGTAACTTAGTGCTATTTAATTTACTGTGGAACTATTAAAGGTCAAGCACACCTTCTATTTATTAATATAAGTAACTAATTAGATTAAATATTTTTTGCATCCATCAGACTGCAGTAAGCTCTGCAAAAATGATTTTGTCATTGTCATTCCTTGGGTTCTAATCTACACACGTGGTTCTTAGACCCATTCTCAAGAATATTAACAAGCATGCCCATCAGCAGCTAAGCATTCAAAAAAAATAATGCCTTAGCATGTTATTTGTCCACCAAGGAGAAGACCTGAGCTTTTAATGGGTTTCTTTCACAGAGGCTATATGTAGAGTGTGGGAGCAAAGAGTGTTTCCATGCTTACACAACCAGGCATGTGTCCTTTCTGCATTATTGTTTTATCATGAAAAAAAAGTCTCCTTATAATCTCCAGCCCTGGTTCCCTCCCCAAAATTCTCTTTTTCCCCTACAAAACACACACAGACACATAGACTCACTCACAGTTTGAGAAATTGATTCGCCCTTAACCTTTGGAGGAGGGAAAGGCTTCACTTCCATACTCAAGAAGACACCTCTCTACTCCTATGTTTTCTGCATAAAAGGGAGAATTATAAATAGTAGCCTGAAAAAAAATAAAGAAAGAAATGAAACTATTATAGGACTTCGAAAATTAAGGCCTTGGGAAAAAACCATGGGCTTCTTGGTTCAAGTACAAAGGCAACATCAAACTGCACAATCGTGTTATCTGCAAAATGTTAAGAAAGAAAAGCAACTGGGAAAGTTTTTAAACTTTGACCATCTTTGCCGCCTTAGTGTAATCTGCAGCAAGTAGCAAAATCTCTAAGGAAGCAGCAAGTCACAGATATTGTTGATATAAACAGATCTTGGAAACTGACACTTAACTGTGCTTCAAACTTTTCTGTTTGTAATTATATTAACAGTATTCTATATATTGGTTTGGGTTTTTTTAATGTTCTCTCAAGTGCGTGCAGTGTTCTTAATGGTTTTGTATTTCTCATAAACTTAGGTTTATCCATTACTTAGTCTATGTGATCCATAAGCCCAATGAGAAGTTTAAAGTATGGACACCCATTGCAGCCATGGCATAAATTGTGTATCTTTTTGGAAGACAACGGTATTAAATAGTTCCACTATAAAGAGTTCCAGATGTTGAGCTCATGGGGCTGAGTCTAAATGCACAAAGGCATGTTGATATTATTTTCTGTGAAATGCTATTAAGAATGCTTAAAAAGCTGGTTACATAAATGAAAAAGTAAGCAGCTAATACTCTGTAAATGCAAACAAAGAGATCAGTTGGCCATTATTTGGGAGGATGCTATTATTTTTGCCAGTTGGACAAATATTTCTGCAAATGTTAATATGTTTTATCAAGATAATGTTAATTCTGGAAAAAATTAGTTACTGGTTAATACCTAACTTTCACCATTAGCTACAGTACCAGAGAAAATATAGATGCATTCTTCTGGGGAGCAGAATCTGTCCCCTCTTAATTGAGTGATCACTCACATGCTATAAATAGTCAGCATCCAATATGAATAGTTTGCTAACCATTTACAATCTGAATTTTTCTGAAAAAATTATTCAAGAAATACTTATGGGTAATGGTTACACATGTAGAAAACAGAACTTTCAAAAAGCTGTGGGGTCAGATTCCCCTGTCACTCTTGCTTATGTCAGTGTTCATTTCTTCCACAGATTTTCTGCTCACATTCATGGGATCACCTTCAAAGCGAACAGATAACAGAAATGGCCTTAATTTTTAGCAGAACAAAAGAGGCAGTAGAGGAAAAGGAGCCATCTTTTATTGTAGTAATAATACTTGCTTCTGACTTCAGCTTTGAGCTCACACTACTCTGCATCATGAGAAGCCTTAATGCAATCGATGTCATCATATTGATGCAAAATCAAAACCAGTAGCATAATACAATAATTTAGATTGGAAGGGAGTTCTGTAGGTCATATAGTCCAAACACCAGCTCAAAACAGGTTCCAACTTCAAAGTTAGGCCAGGTTGATGTCAGATCAGGTCAAAATAGAAAATAAGCTGGTGACCACAATCATGATTGTCCTGATACTTTAAAGTTGTATCAATTACTAAACACTCTCCCAAATACCATTTGAACCACATAAGAGTGTTTATTTGCATTATTTTAAGTTTTGCAGCTTGCTTTTATCACCTTTGTCAAGACTGATTAATCATTGGCCCTTCTCAAATAGAAGAGATTATATTTAAACTTGGTTCTCAACTTTAACACTTAAAACCCCCTGAAGTTTAACTGCTGAATATGTTCAAGAGGGCTTCAGTATGGATAAGGCCAAGTAGCTTAACAAGAGCATTGCCTAATACAAGAAAAGGGCTAAAAGCTTAGAGTAAATACTAGGGCAATGTCTTGGACTCAACACTGAGCTTTCAGGCTCCATGTTCTTTAAAAATCCTAGAGACATACAAGTTATTTCAGGAATAAAATGAAACTAAAATGTAGGAGTGGAATAAAAATAAAAATAAACAGAGATCTTCACTATGCAAATGTAGCATCATAATAGTAGTAGCAGCCTGACACTGCTGCTGATTAGAGCTATATTTGGTTTGTAACTTATAAGAAAGATGGAACTCTAGAAATCAGTGAACTACAGTGTAAAACACATCAGCTAATAAAGAAGTGATAGCAAAATTAGCATGAATGACCCAGAATGATTGTTGGTGAAAGAGCTAACATGAAAAACCTTCTAATATAACATTTTTAAGATGGTAATACAGATACCAGATACTTTATATTGGCATTGATACTCTCTGCTCATACCTATTTTATTAACCGAAAGAATTGATGCCTTGTGAATTATAAGACTATTATAATTTCATAAATCAGAATCTCTGCCATAAAATCTAAGCTGGAGACTGAATTCTGCTGAGCTAGAGCATTCCAAATTAATTAATCAGTAGCCCTACAATTAATGATTCTAATTAACAGATTAGGCCACAAAGGGATTACTGGTTTACCAGCCACTTAAGCAATGGTTTGCTGCACGTTGGGGAGAAGGGCTCTGCAGGGTTGCCGCAGATGCCCTGCACAGCTGGGCAGGAGGAGGTGAAAGAGTACGAGACTGAGTGCAAGGGAGCATTTCCCTCCCAGCAGTCCCGCAGACGGAGGGTGGTAACTTGTAGGAGAGGTACAGACAAGCAGGTAGGCTTTCCTGGAGCAGCTGGAAGGCTGGAAGAGCCTTCCTAGGCTACTGTCAGGGTAGTACAGCAACACATTACTGATTGCTATTGCTTAATTGCAAATTGATCAATAACAGTCCAGGTGACTGTGTTGGTAAGTGACAACATTCAGCTCTTAGAAAAGAACTTGGGGTCAGATGACAAGCTTCTTGTTCACATGAAGTTTCAAAGGTTGTTTCACCAGAACGAATGAGAGATCAAAGCTTAGTCGTGCATCTTTAAATCTTTGCTGTTCAGAGTACACGAAATGTTTGCATGTTTACAGCATGCCAAAAATATATGCTAATGGTAGAAGAGTTTCCAGTGGGTGAAAATAAAATATCAGCATTTGTCACTGCTGTGATTTAGTGATTTGCTTCTGATCAGGGATTAGAAATGCTCAGTGAGGATCTCACAGCCATTAGAGCTTCATCTCCCTGCATTCCATATGAGATGGTTTAGATGCTATTATTCTCAGATTAAAGCAAAATATTTAAGGACAGATCACACAACTCAGGAAGAGAAATATGCAATTTCCTGTATCTACAGTAAATAGAGGAATTTATGTCTGGAAAGAAACATTTCTGTTTCTCATGTTCATGTGCAATCTCACATTGCAGTTCTGTTTGTGGTCACATCAAAATAAAATCCCTTTGTAGGAAAAGTTTCAAATATATTTGACAAGGAAAGGTGTTGATTTTTGTGTCCTGAGTTTTCCATCCTATCTGGAGCCTCTGCCTTCTGTTTGCAACCAGTTTGCTGGAGAACTGTTGAAATTTAACTATGCATTTTTAACATTGAAATAGTAAAATTAACTTCCTGAGGTAGCAGAAAATTATTGGGAAATGTGCCTAAGTCACAGTGGTTTTAATAATAATTTTAAGGAATAACCTTGGCCTTGTTTTCTGTGGGTGGTCAGCAGGAAGTGTTCCTGCTATCCTAAACCTTGCATCGTGGCTTCCTCCACTCCAAGTACAAATGGACTCCGTGTGAACAGCAACATTCAAAAGACTGGTGAAGAGGTGTAGGGCAAGAGTCACTCCACAGAGCATTAGAAGAAGAATTCACTGAGGGCTATTAAATATAAATAGAAAGCCATTACCCATAATTTAGGAACCTTCTGAGCTACACACAGCTATAGGGTAAGAAAACTTTCTGAGGAAACACCACTATATGCTTTCTGTGTTCTTCTGGTGCTGTTGGTGACTGGGACAGGATGTTGAAGTAGATAGACCTTTCATATAATCTGATAGTCACACAATTTTATTACCTCGACTGCACTAAATGACATGGAGAGCAGTGAAGAGTACACAACTAGTGAAATACCAGAATTTACAAGAGTACCTGGATCACAAGTGAAGTCTGTTGTCCATGACCACACACGACTCCACTGTAAAGACCAAAACTGAGAATCAGTCCAAGATACAACATTCAGTTTTGCCAGTATAAATAAATTGGAATTAAACAAAATTCCTATTGTTAAAGGAATAGAACAAGCGATTCAATCTCTCACACTCTAAATCCAGAAAGATAATTGTTTTGTCTGTAAGGATGTTTTTAAAGACTGTTGATGTGTTTATTCCTTCCAAGCCCAGCATGTATTTCTCAAGAAGGATATTCTGGAGAGAAATACAGCTTATAAATATACTGCATGGTGATTATCTTGTGTGACAGGTGGACAGAAAGTCAATTACCAATAAAGTTTACTTTTAAGATTTAAGAAGGGGTTTTTTTTTAAGTGTTTCATCAATGGAAGAGCTGTAAAGAGTGTTGAGGGATTTGACTTTTAAAACAAAATACAAGTTAAAAACTTGTCATGAATTTGGAAAGGCAGCAGCATCTAGTCAAATGTCTCTGATTAATTCTACAAAGGCATGACCTCTTTAACCTCCCTCTGAAGTTCAGCTGCCAGAAAAAAAGCAAAGCTTCATAGCAAAATCTTCATAAGAAAAAAATCTTGGGAAGGATATGGCTGGCTGAAAGACCTAAAACCCTGCATCGAAGAATAAGGCAACAGTGGAAAGAGTTAGGTTCACATGATCTCTGTAATACACTCTGACATCCTGTGCTGTTGGAGCAGATGCCTAAACTTGCCAAAAGGCAGTAAGAAAACACATTTCTGGACTTTGCTGATTACTAAGAACAGTCTTATTATTTAATGCAGGTAGAGTTCCTGTGCATCAGCTGCACCTTGTCTTCTGGAGGAATGCAGTTCTGATCCACAGTCCCTATTTAAGACAGAAAACACTGAAGCAATTATGACTTGTATAAACAGGGTTTCTCTGTAGACCACAGCCAATTATCAGTAACGTGACAGTCAGTAGAGAGGATGTACCTGTCAGTGTCTTCCTTTATTACAGGCTATTTGGAAAATTGATTAAAATATCCTTCCATTTTGTTTTAAGTGCTCACCACTTCCAAAACTTCATTTTCTTAAGAAAGCCATTGCTAAATCTCACAGAAAAATGACAAACCACGATCTCAGTGTTTCTGAAATAACTTTGGAAACACTCTGTTGTCACGGTTAATGAACAAAGGAATGTTTGCTTAGACCCTGGGTATGTTTTTACAGCAGTTGTATAACACTAAGTGGTCCCTTTCCTGTGCAGGACCAATGTTTTACAATTTAATTCCTCTTTCAATCTGATTACCCTCTCTAACCTAGAAAAAAAAGTAGTATATGTTATTCAAAGACTTCATCATGGATGCTGGCAGAATGCTTACCTAGGCATTTGCCATAAAATGAAGGATAGCGGAATCCATATAATTTAAACTTGATTCTCCTCAGCCTATGACAGCATTTATATCTGCCAAAAAATTGAATCTTAGAAGTGTGTATATTCCAGTAGTCCTCCTTAATAGACTGTACATTTCATCATTGCCTCAATATAACTAGAGACTGCAGACATCACAAGAATCTTTAGCACATCATTATATTTTTTCTCACTCCATTAAAAGCAAGGAAAAAGAATCTGGATATCTGAAACCTGGTTTCTAAGCACAAATCTCTACCCTTCAAAACTATATTCTACCATTGCAAATCTTTCTAAGTAAGTAAGAGTTACAAAGTAGTAAAGCGTATAAGAGAAAAATTAAATTAAAAGGGATTTAAGTACTACAACTGAGTTCAACACACTTGGATGATTCCCCATGGAACATGTTACGTTTTCTGTCCCATGTGAAAGGAAGCCAAAGCTAATTATAGAACATAGCACTGGGCAAGCAAATAAATCAAGCTTTGCACTGTTGAATTCTCACATCTGCAAATTGACAACTCTGGGTCTGTTAGTGTAGACTCTTCTGTTACAACAAAACGATACCAAATGTAAGTATAGTTGTTTATCTTGGGATAAGAAGATGTAATCTAAAAGGAAATGTCCACTTCACATGAATTCATAGCCATGGGCTAAATCACCACGCATAGAAGTGTGCATTAGAAGGAGAGCATTAGCTCAGTATATAACACTGCAAAAGCCCACTCACAGTGTCTGTGTAAAACCTGTGTATACAGCATATGATTTCAGCACTGGAAATATAATCTCAAATACTGAGGCTGCCATATTATTATATCCTGTACATTATAAGTGTAGTATAATGTGCATTCAGTAATCTGTATACATAGGGATCATGCGAAAAATAATATATAAGTATGCACATGGTTATGTGTGTGCAGGTGTGTGTAAGACAGAGAAACAAAGTCAGAGGGAAAAACGTGCAGTCTTCCAAACAGAAACTTCCCCAGAAGATAACACTAAAATTTCTATGTAGCTGAAACTGTGAAAAAAGCCTATATACCCTTTGAACACCCAAGAACCTGTAGCATAGAAATGGTTGAGTCACCTCCATATGTGCAAGCCAGATTGATTACCAGACTATTTGAACATTCAAACTGAAAGATTAGTTTAAGCAATCACATTGTCCATTAGCTTGCATGGTTCATCCACTTGGAAAAATTGGTGTAAACCAAAATTTTTTTCTGTTTGCCAGCAGTATGTGTTTTCAGACAGAAATGAAAAAACACTACAGCATCAAAAAACTTTGAAGAACTGGAGCTCACATATAATTTTAACTCTGTCTATTTTGTTCTTTAGCTTTGTTTCTGTTTACTTGGCTATTATCTCTCATGAGTAAGTAGGGTGGCATCATAACCATGAGGGATGATTCTCAATACAAGACATTGCAGGATTCCTCCAGCTTTTTTCAAACTAATGCATTTAGCCCCAAGCCAAAAGAACAAAACACAACCACCCCACCTTGCCACTCGCAATCACACTCAGGTGCTGTATTCCATTGATTTAAATATCTAAATACCTTTCTGGGGGGTTTCTTCTACATATTGCATTAGACTGCAACACAAGATAGCTTTCTCTAGCCAGCTTAGTTTCTAGTATAGGAGACGTCAGCTGCTAAATACCTATGCAGAGTTATCAATAGGATTTGTAAAACATGTAGGGAAGTCTCTGGAGTCCTGATTTCATCAGTCTTTTTATCCGTATTAGGGAAGATTAAAGCTAGCTAAGATCACTAGCAGAGGAGGCACTGAATTGTGTAAGGGCACCCTTTGACTCAGAATCGCCTTTCTGTGCTCACTTAACTACTTTGCTGTGCTAAATCCAGACCAAGATAAAGCTATTCATTACACAGCACTAAGCCACAGATGAAAGACAGGAACTCAATACCTGAAGAGCATGTTCTCACTGAGATTAATGCAGCAGTAAAGAATTAGAAAAACCTTCAGCATTGCCCAAGCTCTGCCCCTTCACGGATCATTATAGTCCTGCTGCTAAAACCAGTAGTGCAGAATTAGGCCACCACTGCACACTAAATATCTCAAATGCACGGATTAGCATATATGAAAGTCATTGCCTTTTACTGCACTGAATCCAGTTTGCTTAAGCATGCATAATGGACATCGTATTGCTGGAGATTTTCCTCTTTTTTTGAATGAGCTAGATGCTGACTGGATTCTATGAAAAAGAGGGAAAAACCCCAGGACTTTTATAAGAGCTTTCTTTCAGCAGCTGGCCACAAAAATTAGAACAAGAAGTTAGAAGGCAATTGGTTTTGGTAGATCCCCGCTGATTTCCGAGGATCCCCTGGTGATTTTGGAGAGAAAATGAGAAACAAAAAGTAAGCAGATAGTAGCAGAGAAAATCCCACTGGATCTGTAATAGGTACTCTTGTGCAGTAAGCCATCAGCATCTGTCAGTGCTGCTGTTGCTCAAAAGACAATGTGAAGTGAACTGTGCTTCTTATTAGCAGTGCCTGAGTTGCATGGTGTCTCCCTAGATGATTTGGAAATACAGTTGGCATATTTTACTTGAATTATGAGGTAAATAACTGTGTGTTTGGAAAAAAACAATCAGAAGAAGAGAAAAAGAGGCAACACTTGTCTAAGAAAAACAGTGTGCAATCCATTTAGCAATTTACTGCAATGCAAATGGGTCTCACATCATTAGCAAAAGAGTTTTTATGAAACATTTCGACTTTGAAGCACTGCATAAAAAGATCAGCATGTGATCACTACCTCATCTTGCTCTGCTTTCCATTACTCTTCTACAGGAAAAAAAATGTTTTGATACAAGACAAAATGCAGTTCCCAGCTGTATTTTTTCATGAAATGGCTTTCATAGCTCACAGCTCTACTATTAGGAAAAGATTCTCAGCAGCTGGGTAAATACATTCTGCTCTGTTGATGCTGCCTGTTAATTTTGCATCTGAAGCTTGCCAACGTTATAAAACCATAAAGCTTCAGAAAATACCATTGGTGGGAAGTGCAGTTGCTATACTATGGATAATTCATAGGCAACAGATGAAAAGGATCATGCTGGTTCCTCTCATGAAGTATTCCAGGATCTGTTTTCAGCGCAGAGCCCAATGATTAAGTAGATAGGTAGGCAGTCAGGTGCTTAGATAGATATTGTAGTATAAATGTGTGTATGTATATATGGACTTACTGCCAGGTAGTTTTAAAACCACTTGTTTTAAATAGTAAGTTTTAACCTCAGGAAAGAGTAGCTTCAGCATCAGCCACTGTCACTTTAAAGATACAAGTATTGAAACTAAGAAATTAAAAATAGTGAAGAAAGCTCATGTTACAAATGGTCTTCCAGATATTGCCTTCAGTTTTAAAATACTATTTTCAGGTATTAATCCTTGTTTGTAATGCTTCAGTGTGTTGGCTTTGTACCTAGAAATGTTTGCATGCACCTCAGACATTTACAACATATCCTTATGGCATAAGGTATTGCTGGCAGGAGATACCAGCATTACCTCTGATGGAATTTACTTCAGAAATGCAAACAGTGCAGCCGTTAGCATGATCCTACAGCACCAAAGCTAAATAGCTCTCCTCCCCACTTCCCCAAACAGCCTGGGTGGACCTATGTAACTGAAAATGCAATTTACATCAGCTAATCTGACTCTATGCATGCATGAAAATGTACTTAGAGGAGGCATCATCCCTTCCCTGAAGAGTCAAAAATACTCTGACACAAAGAGCTCAGTTATCCCCTTCCACCCATCCATGCTGCCTTCTCCCCCAGTGTCCAGCCCAGCTCCCTTCTGCACTGAGATGCCACTTCTTCCTCCCTTACACCCTCCTGCGCTCCGCAAGAGCCCCACTTGAGAGAGTTTTGGCACTCAGACCCTCTCCCACCCTCCATGTGTTTTTGGCATGCCCATTAGCTTCCATTCGGGATTATCCTTTGACAAAACAGGCTGAAGAGCCTTGGCACAGAGAACCAGTCTTAGGGCAGCTTTAGATAGTCCCCTAAACCAATGACTAATCAATTTGAAAAAGAAACAGTAAATGGAAAGAAAGATCACTTGAAACACAGATTTGGGCTGATGACATTTGCTGTTAAACCAAAGCTAAGTAATCTCAGCAGCTGCAAAATTTCAAATCAGTTGCAGGGGCTATAAACTAAGTCATAAGACGGAAGGAAGGAAATGTGGAGAACAAGAAAAGATGAACTGTTAAGCTTCTTTTGCAAATACAGAGTTTGATTTAATGTTCCAGATTACTAACTTGGATAAGTTTATTCCAAGTGCTGGGGTTAATCAACGCTTTCCCTTAACAAGTCTGAATGAAGTGTTCTTTCCATAGCCCTTGTAGAGATGACATAATAGTGCACAACAATATTAATAACAGGGAAAGTCAATATAATCCTTAATCCATAAGGAAAATATCATAAAGTAGCATGGCCTTTATAGGAACTACACAAAATCTGGAGCCTGCATTTTGCAGGTCTCTCTGGTGTTACCATTGTAGAGCTCAGCCTGCAGCCCCAGACATGGTCAGTAGACATGCGTTGGCTGGCCTAGAAAGAGGAAAAATGTATTAAGTGTCCTCCCTTAAAATGGCTCTCTTCTAAAGGAGCAGTTGAGTATAGTGTATCTGAAGCTAAGGAAACCAGAGCTCCAATCTACAAGATAATCAGTGGTCTACCCATTTATATGCTAAATAGAAAATAGGAAATGCCTAACTAGATGCTACAGTCATCTATATATTTCTTCAGGAGTGGGTTTGATGTAGCTTTCTCTACTATGTTATCATTGATACATACCTTATATGTAGTGTATGCAGAAAAAATGCCACTCAACAGCTCTTTTACTAAAAAAAAGAATCACAAAGGGCAGCTGTTAGCAAGTGTTTAAACCTTTTATCAAGCACTGAAATACCATGGATGTTCTTCAGATCCTTCTGCTTCTTGTGCAGCACTGCTGGATGGGTACAAGCTTTCTCTTACGAAGTCTGAATTTTATTCCCTGATTAAGGGCATAAGTTAGTGAAAAATAGACATGTTAGAAATCCTCCAAAGTTAAAACATCATAGAATTGTTGCATGTCTTTGTGTCACTAGCACAGCTCCTGAGTGTTATCTCTACATATACTAAATGGGAATAATAATTCCCTCTCTCAGCAGTGTAGCAGGGAAAACTGATTACTCCCTTGAAGACTAGGAAGTCCTCAGATACTGTAGCGGTGAGGTTCTTATAGGTATATCAACAGACAACCCAATACATTCAAAAGATATAAAAAAATGTTATCTTATATGGTTAATTATAAATTTAAAAAGATTAAGCAATACAGTCAGTGTGCTCCCAATGGGCCTTAGTTTTGCTACACTTACTCAAGTAAAGTAATCATACATCTTTATTTGCTGAAGCTACTTGCACCGTAAAGTTCTATCTTCATTAGGATAATGGTAGCAAAATCAGACCTGGCAGCTCTACTTTCCTTTAAATCTTCCTGCCCTAGTGTAACTAGAATAGCACTGAGAATTAAAAGGAGACAAGGGAGGAATATAGACATAAAGAGAAGGAGCAGACATTATTATTGTCAGTGAGAATTAGCCAGTCAATCTTTCTGACCACAAAGCAATTTAATTTGGCCTTTTACTGCGTCCATTTTCTCTGATTAATTTTAATGATGTCAGACTTCTTGTCCCTTGGGGCTGGAAGTCTGCGGGACGTTGTCCAAGTCTTTAACTCAAGGTCCTGCATCCGCCTCTCTAGTGATCCTGCAGGTGGAAGCAGCTGGAGTCCTGATGCTTCTCAAATGCACAGGTGATAATCTGACAAGCATTCTTCCTCTCCCTGTGAAATGTGCCATAGCATTAAAGGCCTGAGTTACTGCTCAGCACTTAACAGCTGTTGGCTTTTCCTGACAGCATAAATACAAGATTAGAGATGTTTCAACAGTGAGAGATGTTTAATGAAATTGCAGGTCTGTGAGGTTTCTATCAAAGGTGTTTATTCAACCAGAGTTCACATCTGCAAGACTTTGAAAGAAGAATTTATCTATATACAAAAGATACCAGTAGCTTGAGTCATTTGCACACAAAATGACTCCGCTTGACGTGAAAAGGTTTGCGTTTTCTTACTCCCCTTACAGGAAGTCTGATCTGTTGTCACCAACACATACAAGCTTTGTCTGTTTGAAAAGTTCATTGTCTGTTACTATGACCAAGCACAACACCGAGACAGCTGTGTCTCATTCCTATGTGTTCCAATGCTTTTCCTTAAAATCACACCAAGTACTAGTAACAAAAAAAGGCAGCTTAAAAAATAAAGCTTAAAATAACTTTAAAAAGAAAGGAGCCTTTTTTTGCCTTTCTTTTTTTTTTCTTTTTTGGATATCTACCTCCACCTGCTGCTTCTAAGTCTAATGCTCAGAAATAAATTAACCAGTCAAGAATCCCTGCATTCTTCATAAACTGCTATATAAATTAAGTAGTTGTGAATTTATTCATCTTAGTCCCTCCCTTCTTTTGCCCTAGTCTCGCAGTCTGTTCCTTCAACATCTATGTTTACTTCTGTATATATTAATTTTATCAAATTCAAGTTCCCTGGTAATATGCTTGAAAGCAAGAATGTAAGTGAAGCTTGCATACCTCCCTATCCTGACAGCATCTTCTTTAACTACATACAAATCAGAATCAAGATATAAAAGTGAGACAATGAATTTGATGATTACATGGATTTCTATCTGATTTCCATGACACCACATTTTATGGATATTACTAAGTTCAAAGCAGTAAGAATGCATTATCAAAAACTTAGATACTCTCTTCTGGAAACATGGTAGGATATCACTGAATAGAGTTCCAGTAAAATAAGAAATGTTTTGTTTTCATATCATTAGACTTTCTACAGGGATGAATGATGCAGAAAAGGTCAAGCTAAATTTTAAGCTGATATTTCGACCTGACAGCTTCTGGTCTCAGATGTAATTAAAAACATAGTTATTTTATTATCTATTGGAATACAACCCCTTTCTCTGTGTAGTGGGGACCAAGCTGCTGTGTTAATCACTGAATAATGACAGGTTCTTTTAAGAAAAATAAAAAAGAAGAAAAGTATATTTTTATGCTGAAGAGGGTTTTTTGCATGTAAATAAAGTTAGTAAATATTTGAATTCAGTCACTTAATTAAAGACTATGTCATAGTACAAATGCAGAAGGAAAGGGGGGTAAGATACATTAGCATCTTCAGTTTTGTTATTTCCTGACTCTTATCTGCTTAGCTATTCAAACTGAGCATTAGTTTAACCATTAGTTTTTGTTCAGAAAAAAAAAAGCAGATGGTCAACAAATATGCCTAAATCTGTCTGTCCAGAAGTGACTGAGAGGTACAAAAAGATATTTTTAGAAGGAGCAACCCAAGTCCTTCAGCCCTTGTCGGAGCAGCTGCGGAATAATCCAAGGATACTGGTAGAGGACTGCCAATACGAATTAAGTTAATTAAGGTCAGCTGTCAAATCCTTCCCAGTTAGACTGGCACTGTCATGGTTTGAACATACTGTTCTCTGAGAAAGAATGTAATTTACTCGAAATAATATAGGTGAGGAGAACAAAAGGCTGAAGGCCTATTGTATATTTCTCTGCAGCGGTGGGTGGCTGCTTTTGCAGTCACTCCAGAGCGATTTTAGCTAGTTTGGGCACCTTTGGGCCTCCGAGTAGCTGAGGTGGGACAGCATTCATTGCAGGCTACAAACTCACCGAGGAACCCGCCCAGATTTTTCTGTGCTTGGACCACGCTGAATGTTTTCCCAACGCCGCTGCTCGCGCCATCTGAGATAGCAAAGGTCAAGCCCAGCTCAGACATGTCTACACTGGAGGACTTGCAGTGAGGGGAGGGCGTGTGACTTCCCCTGCACATCTAACCCTAGAGGCATAAAGTTGATTATATTTCCGGTTTTACTTCCAGGCAAGCAAAAACAGAACAGTATCTTTTGGCAGGACAGGCATAGCCCTGCAAAATATGGTACATTATTACTAATAGAGTATTTCATATTGACTAGGAGGAAAATGTGAGATTAGGTTTTAATGTTTGTGCTTCAAAATGTCTGGGAGAGTGACCCACAGGTAAAGATCTTCTTGTTGAAAACTGAAGAAGCTACTTGACCTGTTGACTATGTTACTCTGCTAAACCAGTAATGCATGCAAAATCCAAGACCCAAATGCACTTGTAGCTAGATGTCTAACTCACACTGACGTCAAGAACAGGAATAGTCATTTGTGAGTAGAGACCTTTGCAACCAGCACCAAAAATCACTTTCTACAGGAATGTACACCAACTCAGGCATTTTGTCATGCCGCTGTTAAGCCTCCTTTCAAGTATAACTTTTGACTTCGGGAAGGAATACCAAAGCAAGCAGAACACCATTTCTCTCCAGTAAGGGGTTTTATATATTTTGACTTAAGGTGACTTATGGTATATAATTATAGCATTTTTAATCTGTGTGTCATTTGTTCAGAGGAAATCCTGAATCCAATCTTACAAACTCTAGCCACACGAATAAAATAAACCACTTCTGGAAGTTGTTTATATGCATATGAGCTAGCCATCCAAAAACCTCATCATACCTGACTGCTTTCTGAATGTAACATCGTTCTTGCAGATTGGAATTACATTGCATCGTGATGCTTGTTTTAAAAAGCTTTATTTTTAAGGTTCGGGCATGGCTGAGATTAACGTTTGGGCAGCAGAATTAAATGTTACCTCTAAGTTTATTTTAGCCAAATTAATGTAACTGCTAGGATTATTTAGAGTATTTTTTTCTCAATGCTCCATGTATACTTGAGAGAGAAAGAGCAACTGCACCTCCAAACATACATTTCCTTGTCTACTTCATACTTGTGATATATTTACCAGTTATTAATTAAAAAGCAGATGTTAATGCTCATTTTCATACCATAAAATCTTTGCTTTTTTGTCCTCAATAAGCCTCCCCCCCCCTTTTTTTTTTAAGCAAGACTCTTAAAAACCTTTATATTTACACTCAGAGCCCTACATTCATATTTAGGCATAAATCCCATTCACCTCAGTGGGTCTCGATGGGATTTTTGCCTGAGGTAAGACTAGAAGATGCAGATCTGATGTTCATGTGTTTTGACAAAAACATCTTCACACATTTTGAGTTCTTCAGTGCTGACAGTATTGATCTTTTTTTCTTTTTCCACATCCTGCCAACTCAGTGCATTGAATATTTAATAGTACAGGTGATATCAGACCCCATTATCTGACTCATATAAATAACATAATAATTGAAACCAAATCTCCTTCCTTCTCTACAGTGTATGCAAGGCTGGAAGTTGATCTAAATGAATACAATGGCTTTCAAAAAATCCCATATACATCAGTGGTGGACATTTTAAAAAGTGGACATTTAAAAAAATGAACCAGTTTTTTAATTTTAAAATATTTTGCTGCCACCTTCTGGAATTTAATAAAATGTGCATCTCCGTTGTTTGTAAGGTGGATGTAATTTAGCCTTCAACAGCAATTGCTAACTTTATTACAGGGAAAGAATACATACATTTCTTCTTTATTTTTAAATTCTAAATAAGTACGTCCAATTTCACCTTCCACAGAGAGATGGAAGAGCATAGTGATGGAATAATTTAAGGCTTTCATATGTGAATAAAACAGAGGGGAAAAAAAATGTGCATCAAGCGTAACTCTCAACAAATGCCATGAATAATCAGCAGATCGAGCATTATTTGGTCATAAGTAAATACAGGTAAACAAAGCATGGAGCTGCTCTCAGATGATACATAAATATCAATTAATCATTCACAATTAATTGTTTAAATCCAAGGAGAACTCAGGGCCTCTTTCCCCCAGGTGTGTTGTGGCCTTTGCGTAACTGTGCTGCTTTTTAAAATATAACTACATAAATAAACAAGAGCCAAACAAGTCCTAAGGCTCTGGGCTCTGTCCTACATATTCTTTCCCTGTTTCTGTCAGGGAGATTTGTTTCTGCACAACATGTGAAAATGTAATGCATTTTGGGGAAGATTAATATATGCAAATATATTTCCCAGTGCAGGGAACGTCAGAAGTTCTTTATTATCACTAAGACAACTGGAGCAGTACTCTTATTTTAGAAAAGGAGCAATCAAAAGCATTTAACCGGAGAAAGACTAGAAACGTCCATATCTGTACATGGTCCTGAAGTTGACAGTTTTCTTTTGATGCAAGAGATCAATATTCCCAGAGCACGCTGGGGTTTGGTCCCCTCCATCACTGCCCACACAGCGGGGAGATGACCTCTAGGGCAGCCAGCTCTGCAGGGATGTGTGCTGCTTGGCAAGGGGTCCGGTCAGCTGGGGGGTGCTGCTCATCAGGTGTGTTGCACAACCACCTTTTGGGGAAATAAAAATCAGAGTATTAGGAGGCGCAAGTACCGGGGTTTTTTTAATTTGATGCCATGAAAAGCCAAAATCAGGACTCAATAGTCAGAAGACTATCAAGCAGGTATCCTTTATTGCAGCACTGGGCACACAGGGGATTTCTCCTCCCACTGTGGGCGCTTGGTCAGGTTAATTGCATAGGTTATACACAGGTTCTATATACATATTCATCAGATTTCCAAGAAAAGTTTTACATATTCATTAGTTTTCTGGGAACTCATTGTGATATGTAAATGTCCTTCACACAGGTGTACTCAAGGTCTCTGGTGATCTTCAGGAGTCCTCTGGTGGTCTTCGGTAATCTTCCTCGCTTGTCCGCTACTTGACCCTCCTCAGATGATTCTGCACAGTGTGCTCTGCTGCATGTTTTGATACATCTTATCCTAAAGAGTGCTTGTTAGTGCTTCTATTATCTATGCTTACAGTTTGATGAAATCCATGTGGATACTTCTAAGCTAAGTTATTGGAGAGAGCTAAAGTCCTAATCTTCTTAGGAACTGCAAGGCCATCCAAAAGCAATTTCTCCTACATTTTGCAACATACAGAACTTTTATCTACCACCTGTTAGCAAATAATTGCATAAAGAAATAGCAAGGCCCTTGTATTCAGAAAAAACATCTTTGCATCAACTTCTACGCCACTATTGCTCCTTCACCTCTAAAATCTCATTCAAATGAATGCACAAGTGCTATGAGCTTTTTCTCCAGAAAGCACTGAAATGAGTTTGTTCCTTATGGAAAGCGTTGTCTACGTCAGCACTCAAATCCCAAGCGGGAAGTTTTGGACAAAGCCTGGCTGCAAGAGAGGGGTCGACGAACCTGTGCCAGTCCCACCTTAGGCCCCGAGGGGCATACGCGTATACTTACACCTTGTCGGAACAGGTACGTGGGCTATGTGTAGGACACGGGCATAAATAATAAATCCTGCCGACTTCAGCCGGCTCCTGCTGAAGCAGGGGCGAAGCCTGACTTTGGCCCAGGTCAGACAGTCGCCCAGCGGTGACAGACGGCCTCGGTTTTGAGGCACAGCCCCGCCTGTCCTCCGCTGCACCCTGGCCCTAGCGGAGAGCCTCCCGGTTCGGGGCGAGAGGCGGGAGGCGGGAGCCCAGCGCGCCGCGGAACTCGAGGTCAGAGCGCCGCGAACCTGCCGCCGCCGCCCGCCCTTTATTCGCGCTCTCCTGCGCGGCGGCGTTGCCAGGCGACGGGCAGCGCCGCGGCGGGCGGGGCGGCGGCGGGGCCGGGGCTGTCGGGGCTGTCGGGGCTCTCGGAGGGCGGGCCGGCCGGCCGGCTGGCCGGCGCTGCCAGGCGGGAGCGAGAGGCCGCCGCCATGTCGGGGGAAGGCGCCGGCAGGCGGGCGGTGTGGCGGCGCAGCGCGTTGCAGGTGAGCGGGGACGGCAGGGCGGCAGGCCGCGGGCGGGGAGCGCTGCCTGTGGGACCGGGAGACGGCGTCGGTGGCGTTTGTCCGCGACTGCGGTCGTTTGCTGTTAAAGCCAACACACGCCCACCCCCACCCCACCCCCCCAAAGCCGATTTGCTATCAAAAAGAAAAGCGGGCAGCAGGTCTCCTTCTGTGTGGACACTAGAAGCCGTTCCCCGCGCATAACCTGGGAAGCAGTCCCTCCAAGACGGGGGCAGCCTGACCTCCCTGTTCCTGGTAGTCCTGCAGAAATGTCTCTGGCTGAAGGACCGGCGGTGGCCGACAGCAGGTGCCTCGGGAAGAGCGTAAGACCCGTGTCAGACAAACTGCTCTCAAGCCTTCCGTGGTTTGTGCCTCGGGGTCTTCCAGTCTGGACATAACCGCTGCGTTTTGCAATGTATTTTTAATCCAGAAGTAAGGCCAGTTGCTTTCAGAACCATGTAAACATGGTGTGTCCATGATGTCCTGTGGCAGAGAGTCCAAAATACCAGTGCTGCCTCATGTGAACTTCTCCCGTTGCTTTGGACCTGCCACCTGCTTCATTCAGGTTCTTGTACTGAAACAGTCGGTGGAGAGGTAGTCCCTGCTCGCCTTCTCGACCATGCGTGACCATACAGACCTTTTAGGTTGTAGTCTTGCCCATCAAACGTACAAAAGGGGGAAAAAGTGTCACATGCTGAGACAACATTGCCGAAAATGGAAAAGGGATCTGCAAGATGTTTCTTGTGAAGCAGAAATATAAATTAATATACGGAGGGGGGTTTTTTAACACAGAAAAATTGGGGGAATGAGTGGAAACGCTCTATTTTACTTATCCTTCACAATAATTTTCAGTTAAGTGGGTTAATCTCTGTTGCTCAGTTTTACTTATGTATGAGTGGGAGAGGGGAATGAGTGCTGAACTTGAAAAAGTGAATCTTCTCTTCTGTGTGAAGTTATTTGTGAAACCATTTCAGGATGAGCTACAAGAAGCAATTTCTGCTCATGCAGCAAGAGAGCAAACAGCTGAATACTCAGACGACTTTGACAGTGATGAAGATGACATGTTAAACGGTAAGACAGAATTAAGTATTTGTCCTCGTGTACTTCCCTTTTTTTTAATTCATTACTAGATCACAGAGAATCTTTGTGAGTCGATGTGATTTAATGTTCCAAGACTTCATATTTTAACAACTTCTAAATCACTTAGTCTTCCTCCTCTAAGTTAGGAGCGGAATTCCCAGTGAAATTAGTGGTGGTGCCAACCTGCTAGACCAGACACAGTCTGTGCTGTTCCTACAGTTGTGGTGCCCAGTTTTACTCCTTAGCCATATTGTTTATACCTGAATGAGACAGTAGCGCACAGTACTGTGAACGAAAGTGGACATGGGCAGAGAGAAAGCCATGTTACTGTCTTACTGTTTTCCCTGTCTGGACAATCAGCAAATAAGGGCTGCAGGACGCACTGCAGAGCATGCTTGCCTGGCAGTGTACACAAACCAGGAACTGGTTTGATCTGGCTGGTTTTCTTGGGCCAAGATGCATTTGATATTTGGTAATATTTATATTTAGTGTACCGAGATTGGCCGAATGGCTCTTCTTCCTCCTGATATGGTGCTGCTACATGTTAAGGGAAATATGAATCTTAAATATCATAATATATTTTTAAAAGGACTTCTTCTGTCACATCTGAAACATTTTTTAAAGGTTCGTGGGATGCTTTGATTTCCCTTTGCTGACAAGATTTAGAAAAAAGCTGCTCCTGCATTAAATATGTTACTCAACTATCATGACATTCTTTTGTTGTCTTCCTTGAGCATTTGAACTCTGAAATAAAGTCAATTAGAAATTACAGGCTACAGGAAGATAAAAATATTTTTGTTGAACACATGAACTTTAGCATCAGAGCAGATATCTCCTTTGAGTATCTTCTAGTAGATTTCAGATGGGACAGAAGTGAAAAGAATAGAAGGGGAGGATGGATTGTGGTAACCAAACAGGCCTAGCTTTGTTGTTGTTGACTTGCTTCCAGTTCTTACGGCATTGGAGACACAGGTTTTTAGAAGGGATTTAAACTGCATGACAGATAAGATTTAACAAGTGAATATTTGAAGTATTTTCTTCAGATTGGGTCCATGGAAACAGATGACAGGAAAGGAAGTAGAATAAGGATGTAGTTTAGTGGCTTTGCAGAGATCAGAGGTACAGAAAGAGAAATGTTCAGAGACTTAAGCCAGGAGAGTCTTATATGAAAAATACTTTTAAATTATAGAAGATGTAGTTTCTGTGTCCCATTTTTTTCCACTTGTCTCAAATGGAAGTTGATAATGTGCTGTTTTCAGGTATTGGGGAAGAACTTAATGAAAGTAATTCAGGTGCTGAAAGCACTAAGAAAGCAGTTGCTGTTGAGAGTCCTCTCTCAGATGATGATGCTTCACAAAAAGCAGCAGATTTGGAAAACGAAGCTGGTGATGACTTTGCTTTATCCTTTCATGAAGAGAAGCTTCAGCAAGCAATGCTTTTAGAAAGTGAAAATATCCAGGATGACAGAAAAGATGGTGAAGAAGAATGTTTGGCAAGTCAAAATGAGGGTGATGACAGAAAAAATAATGAAGAGTGTTCAGCTGCTGAAGAAGTACCATGTGATAATAGTGAAAGTGACCACTGTAATGACTTGCCTATTCATGAACTACAGAAAAAAAGAAAGCAAGAGGAAAACAAACCAATACCAAAGCCACGGGTACACAAAACAAGAAATGCTTCAGCATCAGGTGAAAAGAAAGCATTTGAGTGTTGTTTCTGCTGCTTCCTTAGCCATATTACAATATTTTAAAGTGTTGTAATTTGGGTTATGTTCTGTGTTAAGTATCAGCTTCTTTGGCTTGCAGGGAACTTATTCAATATTCTTCTAAAAGTACATGTTTCAATAACCTCCAGCTGCCAGGGTGTAAATGGAACCAGTGTGGGCCAAGCAGCAGGAGGTTCCTATTTGCTTTTTCCTTTCAGGAGGTGAGAAACAGCTGTTTGGATACTTAAAGTCCAGCTCTCCATAAATGCATGTCCATGGAAGGTGTGGGAGGGCTGCAGGGTTGCTTCCTCTGCCTGCACATAGCACAGAAAGCCATATTCACACAGTGTCCATGGCATCCATGCACCCTTTAATGGAAAGCTCCTTAAACAGATAACCCTTCTCTATGACCAGTGAAGCTGGACCACAGTGTTCACAAATACAATGTTGAAGTCCTGATGCTGAGACATCATGATGCTGTATTATTAACAATGTCAGAAAATGACCTGTAACCAAAACATTTATGAATGGTAGACATCATCACAAAGTTAAAACTTCAGATGATCTTTTACTTGGAAGATACTGAGCCACTTGGGATGTATAGTCAAACACGTAAAAAACCCCAAACTTTAATGTTTCATTATAACAATAGCTAATTCATTTTTAATACGCAAAGCAGAACTTGAAATTCTGCTAATTGACTATATGTGCTTTTACAAATTTAAATGTCAAAAGACTTAATATTTTTTATCTACTTCCTAATATAAGAAGAATTTGCCCTGTTTGATGTTGAGAGACATTTATGGCTGGTCATTACCTCTGATGGAAGATTACAACTTTGAAATTGTAGAGCAGGGTTAGTGATATCAGCTCCTTTTTTTCTTTCCACGTGATGGCACCAAAGTGCTAGATACTTGAATGTGGAGCTGGGCACTGCAGATGCCTCTCTTTCATGGCCAGTATGCCTGTGTAGTTTTACACTGGGAGAAAAAAGTTGTACTCTTTTTCTTCATGTGAATCTAAGTAGTACAGTGATACTAGCATATTGTCTTCAGTAGTCAACCATTGTAAATTTTCTTATATTGGATAAATTGATCTCTGTCCAACAGAGGAGGTGACTATCCAGAGATTAATCAGCTTTTTCGGCTCCTTTGACTTTTCTTGTGATTTACTGCATGGAAAAACTATTGATGCACTTGTAGGAATATTGTTGTGATCTCTTAGGTCTCTGAACTTCACACGAATTACATAAGTAGACTTTACGCAGCTGAGTGTGCTGGATGGGCATGGTGATTCTCCCATTTCCTGTGGTAGATTTGTGTGAACTAGGACTTAATAAGAAATGCTTCTATAGCAGTGTGCAGAATTAGATAAGCATTTCTATATGGATCAGCATACGTAAAGAAAAATGCAGGTAGAAAGCTGTTGTATGGCTTGATCTTGTTAGTGGCAGGGCAGAGGGAAGAAAAAATGAAGATAGGATTACTAAACGGGAGGAGGGTAAGGAGCCAAAGGATAGAAATTTGTAAGAAGCAGTTGCACAGTGGTTCTGCTGCTCAGTGACTGCCTCAGGGGGAAACAGAGACATCACTGAATAAGCTAGAAATATACCCTCCTCTTCGACTGCATTTCTCATGATGTCTCCTCCTACCCAGGGTTGTTCTGTTCTGCACCATGCAGAAAGGAGCAGTCTTCCCTTTGTTTCTTTGCTAGTAGATAACTGAACAAGCAGAATAGCAAAAACGTTTTCTTACAACAACGCTGTATTAGATACATGCTCTCTTCTATATTTATGGAAAACTCTGTCTGTCTCTCTGACTGCAGATAAGCCCTTGAGTGTAGTTTCAATGTATACAGAGATAATGATAAATAGAGAAAATAAGTTTGTAGGTTGTCTATGTAGAGATTATATTAGAAGCCTTAAAACTTCGGTTAAACTTTCTGAAAAAGTGGCTGTAACTCTTTATATAGCTGTATATGGCCTAATGGTGTTAAGAAAGCTGTGCTATTATTTAAATGGCTCATTTAACTGAAAATAGTTAGTTGAAACTATCTTGGCAAAATAGTGTTCCAGACTAAAATGTCTTTAACTAGACATAACTGAAACTATAATATTTATTTTCAGCTAATATCAGCATTCCTTCATTAAATAGCTGCTACAAACCATCACCTCAACCAAGAAGTATGTTGAGAAAAAGTGGTCCTGTGGAAGATAATGAGCTTAATAGGTCAGAAGGAAAAATAACTTCTAGAAGTGGATTTTCTTCGTTTTCGGCACCATCATCCCTAATTACTCTGAATGTCCAAGCCACACCCAAGAAAAAACTCCTTGCCAAAAGCCCTAATTCTGAAGTAAGAGAGTATATGGGTTGGTTTTTTACCATCTACATTCGAAGCTTTAGAAACTACTTTTATTTAGCTGACAAAATTTTGGGGAGAAAAATCAGACCAAAATAGGAGTGAGAAAAAGTCTTTGCCAGTAGCATTCTTATATGAGGGCCAGATAAGAGAACATTATTCTTTTTCTTTCTAACTAGAAACAGGATTTTGTGACAGTTGGCCGCCTTATGTGCTGATTGGTTTCATTTCTCCAAATGTAAACCAAGAATTAGACTTCTCCTAGAGAGTTCTGAACATTCTATCAAAGTATTATAAAGTCAAGTTAAATTATACTGATTTGTTATAAATTGCTCACTTGTTTATTTGTCGCTTTCTGATCTAAGGGTGCATGGCTAGGAAGTACTTCAGCACCATTTTCCATTAATTTTACTACCCACAATGAAAGATCTGGAGACTCCAATTTACTGATGTGTGGAAAAGCACCACCTGTAAAAGGTAGAACTTAGATATATACAACCAGAAAAATGTTACCATTTATACCTTACTGATATCTAATGTTCCAAAACAAGTCTTCTTAAAATCAGTGCCGTTCTTAATTTCCTTTCTACTCTCCTTCCGTATCTTTCTCATGCCCTTGTGTCTCCTTCTGTTCTGGTTTTGAGGATGGCCCAGCCTGGTTCGTGCAGTTATGTCCAAGTACAGTATCATCCCAAGTATTGAGAAATTTGGCCCTAGAGCCATCCCAGGAATGCAGAGGAACAGATTAAAGTTTGAGAATTTAGGTTTTATACTTTGACTTATGTCAAGTGTATACATCATCATCTAAGCATCTTTGAGACTTACAACAAGTCATTTTGATTTAATTTCCTCTTTTTCAGTCAACAAGACTAAGGTAAACCTTTCACTTCTTCCTGCACCATTTCCACAAAGTTTAATACAAGCTGAGTAGCGCTTTTCTACTTTTTTGGATTTGTGAATCCCTAACAGTTCACAGGGGATGTGCAGACCCTTTGAGAAATATCAAATCTGTGGGCTTCTCGGCAGTATCCATTGAACTTTCTTAGTCCCCCTTTTCAGACTGGTTACAAAAAATCCATGGACCCCAGGTGAAAAAAACACTGGAATAGGCTGTTAGACACCTTTTTAAATTTGCTAAGGCAATCATGCTGGGTGGTAATTTGCTGTGCACAGGACTGTACCAGATAGGTAACAGAGACTGTTAGATGCAGCAAGAAGAATGCTGTCTGTATGGCCTATGTAATGTCTATATGCTGCAGCTTAATGAAAGAAAAGATAGGACTTGGCTTGAAGAATTTAGTGCAGAAAGTGAACAAAAGTTGAAAACTCAGGCAATGTACTAAATAGTAAATAACGAGTAAGCTTAGATCTGTGTTTAATTTCAGTTCTTTTATATATTTTGCTGATTCCTCAGATTAGAAAATTTGTTTGGTATAGCTTGATGTTTTTAAGCATCATTAATGAAACAATGTCTAAGGGGAGTTTGTATGGGGAAAAGGATATGGGCATCAGTGTACTGGAATGGGTAGATTCTCCAAGTGCAGGGACAACATAAGAGGAAGAGGATGGTAAAGGTGGTGGTGTCAGTACAAAGGAAAACTTAGAAACAACAATGATATGGAGTCTTCAACAAAAGTGGAGGAAAAGAGATTGGAAAAGATTGTTTAAATATGATGCTGAAGTGTGCAGGTGTAAGAATTCCAAGCAGACTGATCAAACTTGTGTAGCTTGAATTGTCAGGAAAGAAACTACAATAATAATACTTACAGGTTTTATTCCCAGCTAACCATGGGAAGGTAGTATTTTGTATCCCCTTTGCAAACAGAGCCAAAATGACTTGCAAGTGAAGTTCTGTGAAGTTCATGCTACAAAGCGCTCATAGTAAATCTGCTGTCACCAGTGGTCTGTACGCTAAATGCTGCAGCTTACTTAGGATTGTACAGTTTCAGATGCCTACAGTTTATATACACTTGTACTATCTAGTAAGTGTAAAGTAAAATATGAAAGTTTATATATCAACAGAGGGTAGAAAATGGTTCATATAAATTCAGAATTCTCCTTGTCACCTTGAACTTACCTCTATCATTGTAAATCTAGGTTAAATTTCTTAGTTTGTCAGCACTGATATTCCTTTCTTCAGGTAACTTGGAGTTAATCTCTCATCCACAATTTCTATTTCTTTTTAGAATTCCATCAGAAAATTGTGGAAGACTGTAATTTGGAATTTATCATGGCCTTTTTTGGTTTATGTCTGAATTGTTTTACAAATTTAGAACTTTGTGTTAATGACAGTTCAAGTCTGATAAAAATGGGGTTTAAGTTTTATTAATAAAATGTTACATAAATGACAATTTCACCACTTAGGCATACTTTTAAATTGAGGTGACGTTTTGTTTAAATCCCCACTGCAGAATCTTTCCATTATTTTGTTGTGTGTCCCACACCCCTGAAAAACACCACACAATGAAAGTGGTTTTTTTAACCCAAATTGTTGTACAGACTTCATTAGTAGTTTTCTAGACATCAGAAGAGCTCTTGCCGTCATTGCAATGGCTCTTGCTTTTGGTTTCTGCACTAGAACCATGTTTGGGTGGTAAGGCAGATGAGAAGTTTTGCCTTTGTCATGCTCTCACATTCTATAACATTTGTTAAAACTTCAGTTGACTACTCCAGTCTTACATTTAAATACAATACAAGTGAATACTCTTATTAGTCTATACAGTTTTTAGAAGGAGGTATACAGAAAGTACATTATATTATCTCAGATTTAGTAATATGTTTCATAAACAGATGGTTTTCGTACAGAAATAACAATACTCAGAAACAATGGAATTCTTGTTAATGTGTCCTCTCAATCTTTTTTCTCCCGTTAAATCAAGATCAGAAGAAGATCAGCACCAGTGACTTGAAACTGGAGGACAATAGTGGAAAATCCTCTTCTGCGATAGAAGTGATGAAGACCACAGTATGTGAGAAAACAAAGAAATTAGAGAAGTCAATAGGTGACAGTTCAGGTGAAACGGTGAAAATAGTGGAAGGGCAAATATTAACTGATACAATACAGGAGGTATCAGCGAATGATCAATCTGAGCATGGGGAGGCAAAGAACACTTCAAAGGACTCTGTCAAGGTATTATTCATATGCGTTTTTACCATTGTTTAGAACAGTGTCCTAGAAGCACAGTGAAAAGTTTTGTAAAGTTACTGTTGGTACCTTAAATGTGTAGAACTCTGTTTATAAAGCTGACAATTTATCTCTGGGTTCTAGAGCTGAGGTTCTTACAAATTCTGTATAGTTTTATGGCAGATGTAGGGAATGCCTTTTACACAAATCATTTAAACCAGAAAAAGGTATTGAAATGTGTGTTTCTCCAGTCTTAAGGAAAAACCCTTATCCAAGTGAAAGCGTCAGCTCTCTATTGTGAGGTTAGCTGAATTGGAATAAGCAGTGTATGTTGGCTGAGGATGGAATCCGTGGTGTGACTTGAATAATGGATAAGATGCAAAGCACTCTATGCTTTATCATAAGAAACAAAATATGTAGAGAGATATATATAATTATTAAAGCTAAATATTAAAAATAGTTAAAATACTGTTGATATAATAACAGGGAAACCCACTACCCAGCTGGGTTCTTTTTATTCCTTTGTATTTCAAAACTATAGACTATATTTTTACATAATACAAAGAAACATTTCTAGGTGCCATTCCAAAAAGATACAGGCATTCTGAAAGTTTATTGGTTTGGTTTGGGTTTTGGGGTTTTGGGGTTTTTTTACTTTCTTACCCTGTACTGTACCCCTTCTATATTAGAGTGGCTTTCTTGTGTATTTTTCTAACATCATAGATGTCTTGACTTGGAAGGGACCCATAAGGATCATCAAGTCCAACTCCCAACATTCTTGTTAGCTTGTAAAAATCTGTTTCATCCTAATCTAGTTCTATTGATTGAGGACTTTATAATTTTACTTTTCCTCTGTGTTTCTTAGAAACTAGGTGAAACAAAGGAGAGAGTTCTACAAAACCCGGAAGCTTCTTTGTCTGTCAGGTAAGAGAAAGATGCTATGTATCACAGTCCGCAGAGTGTGAGATGCATGTAAGTGCCCTGACAATGCTGCTTCACTCTCATTTTCTGTCAGCACTGTCTTCACTGTCAACAACCTCCAACTATATGTGGAAAACAGTTTAGTAGATGTGTCATGTTATTATAACCCTTGCTCAGGGTTATATCAGATCAGACTCCAAGTCTTTTGCCAGTGTCTGTGATGAGTGTGCGCTACAGGATCCACCAGTGAATCCAGTCCATGATGTCTTTACAGGTTTTAAGCTGTTTTGTAGGTGAAAGTGTAAGGAATTTGTAAACTTTTTCAGGCTGGATATGTTGAGTAGCAGCTTGTTTTGGCAATAATAAAGCCCTCAGAAGAAAACGGGCTTCTTCCTTCTTCCCTTTTCCCCTATCCCCAGCCAAGTGCATGTACAAACAGAATCACAGTAACTTGTAGTATACACTGAAATAAAAAGAACACTACTTGGTATCAACTACAATAAATTGAAAGACCGTTAATATGTTTGTGTTTTGGTATTTATATAGGTCTCTGTCTTCTGCACACTTAAAGAAAAAGACAAAGGCTACATCAGCTACACCTGTTTCATCTCAATATCTGGGAACATTAAAGGTGTTGGAGGATAAACATGTGCAGAACAACAGTACAGAATTTCATAAAGCAGATAGTTTACGAGCAGCTGTTTTCCAGGTAGATCTTAAAAACAAACAAATAAAAACTGAACAAAACAACCCACAAACAAAACTATGCACGTAAAAGTCCTGGTATAGGAGTCAACACCCCTTATTTTCTTGAAATCAATATTTCTGAGTGTGTTCCTTGCATATCATTATAGGTGTAATAATCATTCTGTTGGCTATGCCTTTTCATCAAATTATGAACTAAAAAACTAGATGAGAGGGACCGTGGTTCATAATTTATTGTGTCAGACTATTTTCAGACAAATATACTATTTTCCTTTATTTCTACTTCTTCCTTAACTTTAGTAAGTGTGTAGTTTAAAGTTTCTTTTCCTGATATGTTCTATTCAGTTGGAATTTAGGAAAAGTGAAAAATAGTATTCTCTCCAGAAGGATAATCTATGTGAATTCTGTGTAGAATTTCATAATTAGTTTGTGGGTTCCAACAGATTTTTGCTACTAATCTGTGTGAGAAAAATTTTCTTTAGCAGATGCTGTTCATATTGGTATGTGTTTTAATACTTGTTATGGTTCTAGAACAAAATTTAGAACCTCAAATCCGTATTTATATTCTTTCTATAATTGTTAAAGGTAAAATAGACTTCATTTAGGACACTTGTATCTATAAGCAGCATACCAAATACATAATTAAACTTTGAAAATTTAAGCCTGGTTATGCAAATGTCTTGTAACACTTTATGGATGCCTGAAGTCTCACTTTTCCCAGTTGGATTTTATTCTCTAATTATAGGTATTTTCAAGAGAGACAATAAATGTAAATTATATTTCTATATACCAAGTGATAAGAATCTTTATTCCATTCTTTTTGGGGTTTTTTTGATGCTTACATTTTTTGGTGGTTTTTTGAAGATTTTTTTTTTTAAAGATCCTTCATCTTTTTCATATTTTGTAGCTATGATTTTAGAACCTTACACTTTTTTGGTCACAGTCTTTGTGTGATCACAGCTTAGTCTTCCACATGGGGTCATTATTTAAGTAGCACATGGAAGAATTAAGAGTAATTTTGGTGGTCATTATATTGGTGTTGCTCTAATAATATTTGGTTGTTTTAACAGAATTTTTTTAGTTATATCTTAAAAAAGACTTTAAAAGTATAAAAGTCTTTTAATGATTCTTCCAGAATTGGTTGGAAAAGAAAAGAGTCTTTCTACTGGAATTAAAGAGAACTGAAAAGGAGAAAGCTGAAAATCTAAGGAATGATACTGAAAAGGTTTGTTTACATTCTTGTTTAAATTAAGTTTGCAAAGTATAATTCTTTGAAGTATGCTTACCTGTGCTTTCTGCCTAATTTCATCACTCTGCTATTCTAAGGCATCTGGTTTTCTCTAAATAGCACAAGGTGAGTTGAAACAGTGTATGGCATGTCCCACTTGTTATGATTGCTGTAAAGGCTGTGTGGCTGATACTTACTTACACATTTACAAAAAGTATGTTAAAAGTGTGCTCCTTAGATTAATTTTCAGGTTTGTTTATAAAGAACTTGGGATGCTCAACCCTTCAGGTCTTAAGTTTTGTCATCTGTCAGAAGATGAGTTTGCTCCCTATTTCAAGAGAAGCTTATCTACAGAGGACTGTATTTTGAATAGTACCATACACAATTCTTATATTTGGCTTTTAAGTATTCAGTACATTTTGCTTCTAAGCATTTAACATGTATTTCATATTCTTCCACACATATTTTGCAGGAGTAGTTTGTCTCATTCAATAAGTTAAATTAAAAATGAGCACAGAAGAAAAACACTTCATATAGTTCAAATTTAATTTTGAATATTACTTGGACAACTTGGTATGTTGTCTGCAAATCAATTTCCATTTCTTTATTGCTCCATCTAATCCTACATTTGGCAATGAGTTTAAAACTTACTATTTCAATTATAGTTTTATATTTAAGTGTATTTAAATGTAGACTGTTATTTTCAATCTAGAAAGAAGCTATTAAAAGAGAGGAAGCAATTGCATCTTTTGAAGCCTGGAAAAAAAAGAAAGGAAGAGAAGCAAAGAAGTTAAGTGAAAAAAAGAAGCTTGAGGAACTTAAGAAAAAGAAAGCAGCAGAACAGAATGAGGAGAAAACAGAAGCAGCACGGAAGGTGATGTGAAATATGAACATAAATGTGTATTGGATATGGTTCAGGAGGTTGTTGAGAATAATTTTGATTAATCCAGCAAGAGGTGGAAACTAGATTCTAAAATCTAAACATGCCTAATTTTTGAAGAAAGCTTGTATAAGATTCTGATCTGTTCTGTTGGAAGTATGTAATGTTTATATTTGTACACAGACAGGCATTTTTCTGTATTTGGATTCAATGAACTGAATGTAAAGTAAACTCCATACAAATACATAGGCAATGAACTATTATTTACTGGGAAAAATAATTTATTCTTTTTAGGTATAGTGATACCCATTTCTGAGCAATGCTACAAACAGATATTCGAAAATTGGAACATGTAGAAATTACAAAAAATAATAGTACAGAATAAGCAAATGGAGTATTGACAAAAAGGTGAGGAGTAAGATTTTTAATGAGTCTGTGACTTTCTTTAGGCATTTGAAAAATGGAAAGAAAGTAAAGTGCAATATTTAAGAGAGCAAAGGAGAAAGGAAAAACAGTCTGAAAGAATCAGGAAGAAGAAAGAGGAAGAACTGGTTGCAGAGAAGAAGAGAGACAGCATGTCAGCAGTTGAAAAATGGTACTACTCCACTAGGTTTTGGAATATCATAGTTTCCCAAATCTTCACTTATAAATGCAATAGGTCTTCTGTGAGTGCTTGATGTGCTTTTAATTGGGAGACAATGGCATGCTTGGGATCAGGCTCTTTGGTCCCATTGGAGAGCAAGTATAACAATGAGAACAAAACTGTACAAGCTTTTTTCAGTTTGATAACTTAAATGCTTTCCTCCCCAAAAGGCTACTACTGTCTTCAGCCCAGGCAGAGATACTGCAACTGAGAAGTACAATTCATGGGGTAGTATAATGTCTTATATGGTTAGTCTCATGCTTCATTACTAAGCCATAAGAAGGAAAGTAAATCTTTATCTTAAAGTTTTGTGGAATACAATGTATGAGTGTAGATGTATTCAGGAGCAAATGAGATGTGTCTGCTGGAGAAATTCTTTTGTTAGTTTTACAAGCCAGGAGTTTTCACAGACCACGTGCAACTTATTATTACCCACAGAAGTTTTGAATCTTAATTTTTTATATGATACCAAATACAGGAGAAAGTAATACAGAAAAGGTGATGCCATAATAGATAGAATAGCAGGTTCATTTATACCTTAGAGATATAGTATATAAAGATGGACTTTGAAGATTTTAAATATATCTTCTTGGTCTTTTATTAAATGCATAAAATATCTCTCTTGACTTAATTTAGTTAATCAGTCACAGATGCAGCATTTAGTCTGTTACATGATGATCTCCTGTTCTTCACTGTCACTATACAGGAATGAAAAAAAGGAAGAATTTATAAAACAGAAGAAAGTAGAAAAAATCTTAGAGAGAAGAAAGCAAGAAATACAACAGGCAAAGAAGGAAGAAAAAAATATAAAGGCTATGGAGGAATATGAAAGATGGCTGGTATTATTTTTTTTTGCACTTTGTCAAAACCAAAAAGGTTAATGTAGTGTGAACACTTTTGTATTGTAATATTCGTGGGTTTTGATGCTGTTATGAGAGAGGCCAGATGATGGTGGCATTACATAGCTAGTCCCCCAAAATTCTTGAGCAAAATGATGGTAGAATATGGTGGACTTGATATTTAGCATACATGGAAAATATATTCTCCCTACCTACATGTCATAGAGTTTTGTATTTCATAGTTAGTCTTAATTTTTTGACATTCCACATCAGGAGCAACCATCTCTGAAGAGCCAACTCACCACAGCACAAAACCTGCAAAGCCAAGCAGTGTCACCAGCTGCAACAGTGAGTGCATGCACATTCAAGGAAGCTTTTAAAGTAGAGACTTGTATACCTTAAAATTGGCAAAAGTGCTTGTAATGAGGTTTGAGATTATTTCCATTTACTAGAAAGGTTGGAACTCTGATGCTCTCAGTTATATTTTTCCTACAACAGCATTCTTTAGTCACAGTTGTTAAGCAGTAAACTAATCTAGTACTCAAGTCCCAACAATAAGGCAGTTTTTTTTTCCTTGCTACAGAAAGACAAACTAGAAGAGAGATCACTAATATTCTTAGCATATATTGTTTTCTTAAAGATGTGTGACTTGCTAGTTAAAGGAAAACCTGTGGTTTTTATCCTCACCCTGTGACACAGTCATTCATCATACTGACTTTTAAGGCTTTCTTAGTTTGAGAGTGTTTATTCTGTTGTCTGCCTTTCTTTTGATTTTTGGCATGCATCCTATACATATAGTATCTGTTTCAATTATAAGAATGGGATCTTGCAACTCAGCTGGCTTAAGGTACTTACAGGTGTTCATTTGTACTGTCAATAGCTTAAAAAAATATCTTTTCCAGAGTCTCAAGTGGGCTTTCTGGCTTTTTCGGGAGGCGGGATAGATGAGAATTGAGGCAGGCACATGTACAGGTGTGGGACAGATTTTGAAAGGACAATCAATCCTTTACTTGACTAACTCAGAAATATGCAGTTACATAAAACAGCAAGAGCCTGCACAGTTTCCCTTCTCTCAATTTTCAAACCTTTTTAGTCTTAGGTTTAAGTCTTTTAAGATCTTTTTTGACCTGGTCCCATTTTGGAATACCTCTGATTTCTGTAATCATTGGCAAGAAGCGCTTCCTCTGATCCCCTTAGTGAAGTGATTTCTAGCTCAGTTTTGTCAAATGATTAATGTCCAATCTTAGATTATTTCTTGCTTGGTCAATATTCCTGGTTCCCAAGGAAGGAAGTACTATGCTTTGAGTAGTAGCTATCACTGTCCAGGTATGCTCCCCTTACGGAGACTATCCTCGATTAGCATACCTGTACCAAAACATTAATATTACCTCTCATTGTACATTTGGCTTCCTTGCTGTCTTGGACTCTGTACAAAGGTAAAAAAATTGCCTCTTTTTTGGGGAATGAAATATGCTGCCTAGCACAGGCTCCCCTCTTCAAATTGTGTATAAATTCCTGAGGTCACTGTTTCACTTCAGTGGGATTATTAATATAAATTTTAGTAGTTGGAGGAATAAACAGATCTAAATGGATGTACATGTGTCTACATGAGAGGAGCAGTTTGAAAAATAAGCAGGTGTTGGAGGATGTGATAGGTACTGGACTGGTTGGCAGAGGTAACTCTAAAATTATCTCCTTTTCCATGTCTATGTGCAAGTGCTGACTGATGTGTCTTATGCCCAGTCTTCACATTTTTACTTTCATAACTTGTGCTGGTTTTTGCAGCTAACAGACGTTTATTTGAGAAAGCATATTGGGCAATGGCTCTGTCATCGTGTTTGGCCAAAATATTATCTCACTTGGTATAGTAATAGAGAAAATACACACCTTCACTGAACTGCAGGAGAGAAATGCCTTTAAAGTTGTCAATGTATTATCAAGGGAACTAAGATGGTATCTGCCCACAGGTAGATAAAGAGGCATCAAATCTGAGAGGGCAGAATTGTGGAAGCCTTTTAAGTATAGTATTTCAAATAAGATGATTTTTGTTTGAAGGGAAATAAAATAGGAGGAATGTAGTGGAAAGTATTCTAATATGTTTTCATTAACATTCAACAGAAATAAATGTGTAAATTCATCCTCAGCTTTCCTGAACCAGGTGTTGACCATAACGCATGGGTAGAACGGACATAAAAACCTGCTTGTAGTTCTTCTAAAATATAAGAAACATACTGCTTTTATGTTAATGGAAATTCTGTTACTTATACTTCTAGAGGTTATTGTGTGAGTGTTTGATAACATAAGTGCATAGAGAAGATTACTTTTTAAGCCTGAAAATAAATGCCCTGAAAAAGGCTATTAACACTTGTAAAATACTAACATAAAAAGGATAATCTTGTATTGCTGAGGAAATTTTAAGCTTCTGATTTTTTTTGTTTCTTTCATAGTATTTGCCTCTTGCTACTCACCAAGTACTCTTTGAGCCAATCTAGATGTTTTGCTTGATAAATGATCATTTTTTACTTAATATATAATACCAGTGTCTGACTCTTGTCATTAGCATGCACCTATTCTGAGGAGTACAGTGTGAAGAAGAATCATGTAGAAAGTTTTTAATGACAGATCAGTTTAGTTTCCATTATTTTTGAGATAGTAATCTTGATACCTATTTTCTGTAGAGAAAAGTGAGTATCCTAGATCTGTTATGTTCTCCATTTTATGTGGTAAACATTAACCTAGTATGAGTTGATGAAAGTAAGGCTGCTCTCAAATAATGCTTGAAGATCAACATAGCAAGGTTAAATGCCCTAGAAGTTTGAAATTTTACCTGGAGGTTGAGCATGCTCAACACCTATTTTTGGCATTCTAAAGCTGTTTAAAAACATCAGGAAGTTATGTACTGGATGAGTCTCATGGATTTGTTGCTTTTCTGGGTTAGAAACAGCTGACACGGGTTATTCATTTCATGTGGTTTAATAAGATCTATCTGAAAATACTTTCTATATTGGAATTTTAATCTCCTGGCATTGCAATATGTTAGAAATAAGGCTGTTATTGTTACTCCTCTTAAATGTTGTAAGGCTTCTGTACTATCTAAAATTCAATTATTATGTGGCAGTCATACTGCTAAAGAATGTGATCTTCCCAGAATTTTGTAAGCAAAAAATGTATTCATCATACTAGGCTGCTGAGTTGGAAATTTCCACAGAGAAATCAAGCCATACAATCAAGTTGGTCTAGTGTATGGCAAGCTATAGTTATTGATTTCATCTTTCACTATTTCTGTTACTCTTCTCCTGTTAGTGCAAATAACATCTTGTTTATTATTTTAGGGAAGATTTATATCAGTTTTTTCTTGTGAGAATGTGAACTGTGGTTAGGACTAGAAAATAAAAAGCTTTGTGTGTGTTGAATGCAGGGAAGAAGCCAGTAAGTCTTCATGTCAGATTTAATCTTTAAAAGCAGGACTCTTTCCTTGGCACTGGGATTCATTCATGAAAATTGGATCTTCAAACCCAAACATTCAAAACTGAGACATGATTAAAAAATCCAAAGCAACTTTCATTCCTTTCCTGGGTGGGTGTATGTTTTATGTTTGGGTTGGGTTTTTCATACATAAGTCTGTTATGCAACATGTATTCAGTAAAGAATGCTTTATAAACATAAAATGTGCATATTTCTTCGTAACATGTGACTTCTCAAATAATTGCCAATACTGCTACAGTAACTCCTATTTTTAATGAGTTTTTAGTTTAGTTACCTTTACTGGTGTGTCTGTGAATGTCAAATACAGATTCAGATTCTAAGATTTGTAGAATATGATGAAATTTTTGTAAGAATAAATTGGCTGAATATGTGCAAATACTCCAAAAGAGGAACATGAATCATGTATGTGTTCCATTGCAGAGCACATTCTTCCCAAGCTCATCTGTATTGCTTGCACATATCTTGTCATCTTTTTTGAAAAGTATCACTGATAATGCAGACCCTTTTCCCCTTAGGGTAATAACCAGTTCCCTTTAAGAATTCCTGAAAAAAAGCTCTTGAACTTGTTCTAAAGATGCAAAGCCACTAGTGGTGTTCATCCGAGGAAGATCTCTGTGGAAGGAGAAAGAAGGCAAAAGTGTATGATGACAGAGAAGAGTCAGAATCTTACAGTGCTACAAGCGCAGTTTGTCTCAATTACTCCATATAATCCAGAAAGATACAGTTTGTATGAAGAGATAATATTTTTTTATTTAGACTAACTGTGATGAACTTCTGTATCGCTTGTTTTAGTAAAGGGTATTACTTCTCCATGCAAGCTTTGCCTTGCTTTTTATCAGCTTTACTAGTAACATGAAATAATTGTGCTCATTTAGCCAGACCAGACATTTCTAACAGAATTGGATCTTCAGATTTATGTTAACAAAGACCTAAAAGGCCTAGATTGAAATCATATGGATAGGGTTGATATTTCAGTGCATGTTAATGCTTTTTAAAATTTTTTTACGTATCACATGTATAGCTAGCATTAGTACAGTTTGACCGCTGCATACGTGTAAAATGATTAAAATTCCACTCAAGCTCCTGGTTTTTTACCATAACACTTCTACCCCCATTTACCAGTCTACTCCCTTAGCCACAGTTACTTCCCTATTTCTCTTTTCAATTATGAATAACAGGCAAACACTACTAGGGTCTTGGGAATTTGCAGGGTATACAGTGTCCTCAGAGGGATAGGATCATGGGTTATCTGAGAGTGCCAGTTACCTTACAGCTGTCTTCAAGGAGCAGTACTTCCACTGCAATGCAGTTCATACATGTGAAAATATGAAATTTTTATGTTTCTTCAAAATACTGGCTGATAGGCTGCAGAAGAGGAAAGGACCAAGGTTGGATTTGGCACAACTGATGATGGTTTTAAGCCTGCATATCCACATTGCACCTTTACTACCAATGATTTGTATGCCAGCTGTTGGTCCTAGGAATGAATGCACTGTTCACATGCCAGAAAGCCAGCTGGTCAAGGACCTTTTATCCACCTGTCAAGTGGGGCACTGTAGGTTATGCTCTGGTCCATAATGTCAACCTTGGTTCCATCAAGAGAGAAACTACTTTAAGTCAGTAAGTGGTGTGCTCAAGCATACACCACAAACTTGCAAGTACGATACAAGGAAAATTTGCACCTATAAAGAACTCTCCAGTGTACTAAATTGCTAATGCAGATGCACCCCTAGATGCTGGTCCTCACAATGGTGAAATGGCAGTCATCTTTGCAAAGAAGAATGCTTATCTTATATAGAATGGAACAATATAAAAATTTGGAAATAATTATAAATCATTGCAAATTTTTTTGGAATGACAGGTATCTTGAAAATCATTAGTTAATCAGGCACAAAAAGAATATTGCAAGTATCTTGCTTATCCTTCATCATCCTAATTGCCTATTGCTGTTTGAAACAACAGAAAATATCATCAGAACCTTGCAGTGTTTATAATATGTTAGATAGATATTTGTTTATAATTAAATTGTTTAATTCCCAGTTTGTTCTAATACATGGCAAGTGTGATTGAATAAGTACAGAAAGTTACAAAGATGCATCAGTGCTCTCATGTAATGAGAACAACATATTTAGCACTGTGATTTAGGTATCCTCTTAAAGAAAAGAAGTAATTAAGATGAGACTAATGATATACAAGATAAATACAGTACCTAATCCACTAGGCTTTCTGTTGGGCCTTTTGTTTAGATAGTGCACAAAACCAGCCCATCCTTGAGATAGTCACCTTCATTGTAAATGACACCAACTGTACAGCCTCTTGTGTTGCGTTGTGCAATGTGTGTGACTGAATCCCTAGAAGGGATGCGCTAAGCTCCAAAAGGCAAATCTCCATTGCATGTTAACTGTTCATTTTACTCAAGAAAGGTGTAACAATAATTGTAACTTTTCTGTTGGTGGAGTTGGTTTTTTGGTGGGGTTTTTTTGTTTGTTTGTTGGGTTTTGTTTGGGGTTTTTTTTGACACATCTTTTCATTCTCAGGAAAAGAAAGAGAGGAGGGAGCAGCTCGAGAAGAAGCAAAAGAAGTTGAAGGCTGTCCATGGGGATGTAGTGCCTTCTCCCTGGAGTCCACCTGGCAAAGTCACATATTCAAGGAATTACTGAGCAGTCTATTGCCTTCTATGAGAAGACATGATCCACAGAGTTATGACAATGGCTAGTCATTATTTCAATAACAACTGATTTTCACTGAATCCATTATAGATGTTGCATCCTTTCTTTTTGGTTTGTCATCTCTGCGGTTTAAATAGATCAGTTGTCCCTTTCCATTGCTTTATAAAATGTATTAATTTTTGTAATTCCACATTTAACTTAGTTTTGCTAAATCCTGTGTTACTTTGTTCCTTTTTGGTGAAAGTGTATATTCAGGATACATAAGGCTGGACTCTGGCATTTTTTTCACCCAGTAAGTAGCAGAAGGGTTATTTTTAAGTTACTAGGATACACTGCTGGGGAATTAAGTCTGGAAGAAATGCTTTGTGAAGTGTGGAGGATGATGGGCAAGATGTTGGCTCTTTTGTGGTGATAAAAGGCAGACAGCTAAGCAGTATGGTAAGGGGACGTCATTTTCATACATGAAGAGACAAGTTACAGAGAACATAATATAATTCTTGGAGTATGTTACATTATGAAATACAAAAGTAGCTTTTAAATTAAAACTGCATTAAGCAGAAACAGGATTTCATGTGGCCAAAACCAGTCAGCCATGTGATGGTACAAAAGAATTAAACTGGAATCCATATAATGTAAAATGATCCAGGACTAAGTAAGACTGCAGCTGTTAATTCCATTTCAGGTCTTCATATACATTCCATAGATTTCCTGCTTCCTACAGGGAACAGTGGTTTTACAGGCATGTTTTGCAGTTCACAGAAAATCTTACACAAAAACTACAAGGGCCGAACAGTGGTACTCCTATGAGGCAACCTTAGACACTGAAAATTACCTTTTTGGAACTTAATTTAAAGGCTTCTGTGGCTGTTTGGACATGATCAAGTACATCCTTCCCCAGTATGTTTTCATCATTGCTAATGAGCTAGTTGCTGTAGTAAATTATTAAAATTTCTCCTGTTTTTTTCATGGTTATTTGCCTCACTATTTTGGAAACAAAGGCAAGACTACCTGTCTTTAGAGATCTTCAAATCTCTTGTTTGCCTACTGTCTAAACTCAAGCTGTTAGTTATGTTTGTATTTTCTTATTTGAATTTTAATAATCACTCCAGATAAGATTTGCTCCTCAAGTGTGTATTCTTAAAACAACCTACAAAAACAACATCACCAACCAAGAAGTAAAAAAAACTAGTCTTTAAATTATAGATGTATTTTCTCAAATGAGAATCTTGCTCCTGTTGAGACTGACAGCCTCCTTGGGAGGTCGAAGGAGCATTTGAGAAGTACACTTGCCTTTTTCACTCAAGTCTTATGCTGTTCATAAATCACTGAGATACTTATGAATTCTGCATTTTATGTAACACTAGGGCATCTCTTCAGAAAAGAAGAACCACAAGACCAGCAACCAGATGAATTTCTTTAGTTTCCTGATGTTTCTTGCTTGGTTTTCTATGCTTTAGTGAGAGCCACTGAAGATTTAGAGGTGCTTGGTTTGGCCATAACTGTTTCTACTACCGGAATGCTGTACAGGTGAAATTTATTGCTGGTATATATGTAAAAGTAAGATCAGAACAATATCTGTTCTATCTCATTGTTGAATATGGTCCTGTTCATTATTGTCAGTATGAACTCTTGTTCTGTGAATTCCTAATGCAGACCTTTTGCACAGTTTATGACAGGCAGAAGCAGGTGCTAGAAAGCAAAAAGGTAAGATACATTTGTTACAACAGTAGGTAGTGGTATAGTTACCATCATTAACCTAATTTCTATTGATAAACAAGTGTAGAGGAAGGCTTGTAAAAAGTACAATATTTCTGTTGCATAGAATCTATTGACAGTGTCAAGAAGTATTTGCTAATCTTGAGAATAATGATGAGGTTTCACTAGTAGTTGTGCTGGATTTGTGTACAGCCAAATCATCTGACAGGTCGGTTTTGATCCATTGTGAGGAGTGGCTGCAGATTTGATACAGCTTCTAGATTATGAAGTATTTTTATTGCAGGATCATATTTGAGTATATTGCCTGGTATTTTACATTGCATGTTTCAGCTTCCAGTTGCCTTTCATGCACCTTGTTCATGGTAGCCCTGCTGTGTATTGGGATTTTTTGAGCAGGTCTCTGCTGGTCCTGCCTCTTGTTTTAAGTTCTGTTTCTTCCTCAAAAGACAATTGTACTGGACCTGGCTTTTATTCTTTTATTTGTTTCTAGCCGCCTGTCATTGGGCTGCTTACCCAGAAATGTTGTGGCTGGAACAGTTTTTTGTTCCACTGAAGACTCTGTAGAGAAGCTAGGGACCTTTAGAACACCATCCTTTGATTACATACAGTCTGTGGGCAATGCGCACTTGATGTCTTCTAGTGGATCTTAATGACAATAGTGACCTTTTTGCCCCTTCTGTGAGATTCAGATTTGTGCCAAGAGTCATCACTCGGATGCTGAACCTCTGGGTAGGGCAGCATTCATATGGGTTCACGCTAAGCTCATCTTTTTTCATTTGGGAGGAGGAGGACGACATTGGTTGAGAAGGGGAGAGGGTGGGAGAGAGGCTGGGGCTTTCAGAAGCAGCCCGAGGCCTGCAGTCTGTTCTTGCAGGGCCCCTGGAGTCTGGCTGCGTTCCTAGGCCACTTGTGTTTTTTCTTGTAGGCTCTCTTCATAGTACCCACACTGAGCTTCCTGCACTGCAGTGTTGCTGTGCATTGCATTACCACAGAAGTTCCCAGTTAGGGAATCCTGCACATTAGGGTTTTTTTGCAGAGATCCAGCAAGTCTGGATTTTTATTTGGCTTAAGCTAGGCTGTAGCACAGATATTGCAGACAAGTGAATATGGGGCTTTCATAAACTCTGGGAGTAGCTCTGGCTGTTACCTTATGACTGATCAGGCATTTTTTCCAGCAGTAGTGGTATCACAATGACAGTATTGGCATCCAAGGAGAAAGAATCCACTGCTGACAGAAACTACCAAGAAGCTGAGGAGATGCCCAGCCAGAGCAGCTTCAGTGGGCAACCTAAGAGGTGGAGTAAAATTACAGTTACCAGGAGAGGTAGTAGAATGACAGCACAGGCAGAATGCAATAGAACTGCCAACTCAAAATTGACCCACCCAAATTTTACGGAAAAAAAAATTGAATTAATTCAGGCATTTAGGCTGGAGCAGTGAGGTGCATCATTGGTCCTCTAGGCTTCTAGCACTTGGAGCCTTGAATTCAAGTTTAGTGTGTTAAACTATAGCTATAATATCACGGGAAGGTGAAATGTGTAGCAGACAACAGAGTTTGCTGTACAGCTGTCATGATCAGATCAGGAGAGTCTAAGGCAAAGCATGCAGCCTGTGAGAAACAAATCGTCTGGATCTTTATTGTTGCAGTGTTCAGCTAAAGCAAGTAAGGCAGGTCCCTACGCTGACAGGCCTGTAGTTGAGGGATGCAAATGAAAAGTATGGTAGAGGTCGTGGCAGAACTAAAAAAGCGTTTGTCATGTGCCTGTGCCTGAACTGTGCAAATGAAAAGTATGGTAGGGGTAGTGGCAGAGCTAAAAAAGCATTGGTCATGTGTCTGTGCCTGAACCGAATACTGCAACCTTAGTGGCTTTAAGCCTTTAAGATGGAAAATTTTTGACAGAAGATAGAAGTGGGAAGATGTTGGTGACATCTTTCAGAGGAGTGATATACCTGGCACTCCCATAAATTCACAACTTTTCAATTAGAAGAAGATGCCAAAGATCTGTAGACATGGAAAAACAGTTGATACAACTGTGTTTAACTTTCTTATAAAAATTTTGGAAGCTTTGTCTGATTTTACATTGTAAAAACTTGGACATGTTACAGCGTGATGCAAACGTAGAAAAAATAGAGCTGAGAAATATGAACATATGAACATTAATTTATAAAAATGTACATGTTTCTCTATAAATCCTGTTAATATGTTTATTGATGACAGAGGGAAAATATATTGTATTTAATAAAGTATATTTTAGCATAATGTCCTCCATGTTTTCATCAGATCCTAGGATACAAGCCTCACATGCTTTAATGCATGTAAATGAACTAGGTGATGTCCCTAAGCATAAGATATTCTTTCATCACTGTTAATATGACAAGTAGACAGGGAACTGTATCCCACTGAAGTTGGAGCTTCTGGCACTACAGCTCTCTCCTCCAGCTCACTGACGCCCACTTTTCCTTGCTGCCACACCAGTGCAAACAAAGATTTCAGGAATGCAGGGTTTTCCAAGTAATAACCTGGAAGATGATCAGTATCTATAATTTTTTTCCAGAGTGTTTCATTCAGGCATTAAGTTGTTGCATTGGTGCACTAAAGGGGCAGGTTGATGATAAACAATTTTCTATTCCAGTTCTCTTGTTCTGGGTAAGAAAGATTGTACGCTGTTCTCCATCATATCTTCTTTTTCTTTCTTATTCACAAAGTATTAGATCATCTTACCTGGTCTGTGTATCATGCACTGCTACATTTCACTCGGTTAATTTTCTGTTGAACTGAGTTACTTGAGTCTAACAGGGATGAACTAGTTCGGGTTATGAACACTGATGGCAGCCTTGGCTGCAAGTCAAGAGCTGGACTTGCTCCAGTATGTCTGTATCTTTCTTGCACTGGGGAGCCCAAAACTGAACATGGTGCTCCAGATGCAGTCTCACACCCAGATGCAGTCTCACACATGCCAAGTAGAGGGAAACAATCACTTTAATCAACCTGCTAAATACACTCTTGCTAATACAGCCCACAATGCTGTTGGCGTTCTTTGCTGTGAAAGCCCATGGCTGAGTTATGTTCTGCTTCTTGTCCTCTGGTACCCTTGGGTCCTTTCCTGCAAAGCTGCTTTCTATTCTGTTGCGGCTCAGCCCATACTGTTGCATAGGCTTATTTGGCCCTACATGCAGGACTGCCTTTGTTTACCTTAGAGGTTCCCATCAGCCTGCTTCTCCAGCTCCCTCAGAAACACCCTACTTGGCTCCATGGATGTAGCTATGTCCACTTAGCTGAAGTGCTCCCCTCTTCTGTGTTCCTCTTCAATGCTTCAGTGCCTGAGGGCAGACCTCACCAGTGGGGAAAAAAAAGGGGGGGGGGGGGGGGGGGGGGGGCAAAAAACCCCACCAGGTACCTCAGCCTTTTCCATGTCCTGAGTCACAAAGTCACCTGCCCTCCTGAGCAGCAGGACCACGTTTTTGTTTCACTGTCAATATACTTACAGAAGCCCCTCTTGTTGCCCTTCAAATTCCGTATGAGCTTTAACTCCCGCTGAGCTTTGGTTTTGCTAAATCCTTCCATGCTCGATCAGGTAATGTCTCTCTTGCTGCTGGGTGGCAAGTACCCTTCACCATGTGTGTGCTTGCTTACTGTCTGAACTCAGGCAGGAGACCCCCATTCGTGCATGCTGGCCGCCTGTCACACTTGCTCCACCACCTACGTGTCAGAATGGGCTGTTGTTGTGCTCTGACAAGGATGTTCTTGCAGGTCAACCAACTCTCCTGGGTCCCTTTGCTCTTCAGGGCAGTCTCCTGTGAGATCCTGCCAAACAGATCCCTGAACAAACCATCATCTTCTCTCCTGAAGGCCAAGGTTGTGGTTTTACCATTTATCTTGCTTCTTACACGATTGAAAGCTTCACAGTCTCAGTCGTGGCAGCAAGGCGGCCATCAGCTTTCACAGCCCAGACTAGTTCATCCCTGTGACCGTTCAATAACTAAGCTCAAGTCCCAAGCACCTCTTAGGTCATCAGCACTTCCACCTTCAGATTTCTGCTGAACCGTTGGCTTTTAAAGAACAATTTCTAGAATTTTAATAACACTTATTGGGTATATTTTCCCCTAATGGATAATAAAGTAATTGCAAATCTCTTACCTCATTATTTCAGCCTGGGGCATGGAGAAGTCTGCTCATATTAGACTGCATTCAGGCAACTACATTTTCAACATAGCACATCGTTTTAGCACCTACACTCGAAAACAGAAGAAAAATGCTAGTAAAAGCCCTTGGTATTGCAACGTATTTTTCTTTTTTTACTACTATTTTAATTATTAATAGTCTTTTTCTGTCATGCTTTTATTTCTGGGTAGATTCAGACTAGAACAGTTGAAAGGTTTTTCATTAATTCTTCATTTAAAGACGAAGTGAGAACTCCGATTATAGGTTAATCATTTTTCATTAATAGAAATATAAAATGAATAGATATTAATTTTCATGAATATGAACTGGGATGTCCAGTCCTTGACGATAACAAATGATAGGAGTATAACATTGTTTTCAAGCATCGTTAACTCTCAACAAGTGAAGTAGGACATTCCACCATTTAATTCTTTTAGTGCCCAGGTATAGCACTAATATTAACAATAATACCCTGTTTGACTTAAATTTTCTGTTGCACCTTTTAACATGGTTTCATACACTGGGTATCCATCCCCATATGCTGCTTTCTAACAAAACAATTGAGGGGAAACAACAGAAAAAAAATTTAGAGGAAGGGAAAATATTCAAGCTGTCCTCAATCTATTTCACTTTCTTGTAGAAGAATCTGCAGAATCATGGAGAATAAATGACATTTGGGGAAAAAAACCTTCTTGGCTACCCTGAATTCCTATACACTTCTTAGCACTTCTAATATTGAAGTATAATGAGGTTGTGCAGAGGTGATTTAGCACCTGGTCTAACTAGCTGGTCATGAAATCCTGCAGGTGGGCAGGATAACTGCTCCCATCCTGAAGGGCTTCTGGGAGACCTGGGGATTGCAAGTTCTGGTCCCTGCCACAGGCAGGATGATATCCACTCTTCCCTCCCCATACCAGAAATACCTTTTCACTGACAGCTGTAGGCAAAATATGAGCAGCAGTTAACTCAGCCAATAATTAACCACCGCAGATAAGTTTCTAAACTTCCCAGATTTTACTTTTGTCTAAGTAGACCCTTGTTGATAGGATTTTTATTGCTTAGATCATCTGCCACTGAAGAAGAATGTTGTCCTTGATTGAAATGGGAGCAAGGAATATTTATATTGCAGAAGGTCAGGGAGCAAGATGAAGACATTCTGGCTTTTATTTAAAGTTTTTTTTTGGCTGTCATGGTGAAAGAGAGGATACCAGTGAGAAAATAAAAGCAATCAGTACCGTCATTATTAAATTTATCATTTGTAAAAACATTAGTGGTTATGAACATGGTCCTGGATACTGCACAAGCAAAATGGAAAGATGACTTGCCACAGAAGGCTCCCCATGCCAGAAAACACATAATGGAGATTTAGTGAAAAGCACAAGGAGAATGAGGATGGTCTTGGGAAGGCAGCAGCAGTTTCAGAACAGCAGCCCTGGTACAGCTCCTGGCAGTTTGATTTCACAGTCCACCAGCTACTGTCTTTGCTTGCTGTCTTGCCTTAGCAGACAAAGCCAATGTGTTCATTTTCCCCTTGACTCCTCTGCTGACTATGTTGTCAAGTATCCTCTGGTTTCCTTTATTCTAATGTACCAAATTTCCTGCCTTTCCTGCTTAAGATGCCACATAATTCTGTCCATTCTTGCTGTCATACAGCACCTCCAAAAGAGATCAGTCTACTCAAAGAATGAATTTGCCGTCAGTATTGCTGTACAATTTAAAGTATTATTATAGCATTAAACCCTAACATCAGCTTGATACTTATTTTCCCTTAAACAGATGGTAGTGCATCAAGCTGTTAAATTTCACTGCAGCAAAAATAACATTCCACTTAAAGTTTCTATTCCTCATGTGAATCAATAAAATGTAGGAACACTGCATTAGAGAAATGGTCTTTGCAAACAGCTATGCATTTGTAACCTATCCAAAGCAAGGGCTCATGATAATGACCCCAGATTTTTCAAGGGAAAACTATGGTTTTTAGCTTACCAAGTATCACTAGAAAGAGAGGTTATGTGCAAATAATATCGGGGCAACGATAGGTGGAAACAATAGGGTTAATAGCTCAAGACTCAGTGTAACAGGTGCACTTTAAGTGTCTCACAAAACCTGTCTACTGATTTGCAAGTCAAATATCCTTTACACTATTCTCTTTATAATTCACTTTCACCTTTTCTCACGCAGATATCTGTTTTAAATAGTCATATGCGCTGGCTAAAGCAGTCATAAGAGAAAGAACAGGGAGAGTTTTACCTGTATATGCAATCCTTGCTGTCAGTCTATAAGCTACATGTAGAAGTAAAATTATAAAATGGGCATGAAGGCAAAACATAAATTACTAAAAAAAAATTAACTTGCAAGACTGTTCTACTTGAAATTACTGCCACAAGGGAGGGAAATGAAGTGTGCCAGCTTACAGCCCGGGCTCAGAGCCTCTGCATCAGATGCCACCAGACCTGGTTTTCTGTGCAGCTGTGCCACTGGGTTCATATAAAAGCGTCCCAAGGGGCCATGCCACAGAGCTGCGATGACATCCCAAGCTCATGGACTGTCTCCCCACTGATGGGGTAAAACAGAGCAAGGACAAGACTGGCCAGTGGGTTTTTGTACAGGTGTCACTCTTTGTTATATGCTGAATGTCTCTTTTCTGACCTGCCAGTTTGCTAAAAATGCCTCTGAACAAGCTTCTGTCCACATGTGCCAGAACAGGATTTACTGTGGGCAGGATGTGTTATAGTTATGGCTGGCAAGGCTCTGTTTTCATAAATTTAAACATTTGTTCCTTAAAAAATGGATAATCTGTTGCCACAGTAAACTACTCCATGGGCAATAAGGGAGTCTTACTCATCCTTAGCAAAACAGGCAGCCAAGAATTAGCACACACATCTTTGTTGCTCTTGTGTGCGACCTAGATTGCTCTTGAATATTATTAAGAATACTTAATGGAAAAAGCAAAGATTGTTATTATGGCCACACTTAAAATCCTAGCAGCTCAAGGACAGATCCATCCTGCCTTATGAATCCTGAGCCCCAGCTTTGTAAAACAAAGCAAGATTTTCAGGTGTTAAGCATCTGAACTTCACAAAGATTTCACTTGTATTAATGTCCAGCCATACCTGGAATAAATTAGAGTACTTACTATTCATGGGTAGTGTGATAGATTTGATACGCAACGTATCATTAAAGAGATCCTCCCATGGGAACAGGTTAGAGCTGTTATCCCCCACGTTAGACAAATGTATTTTCTTAAGCCTGAGTCACGACCAAACCAGTAGTCAGAAAACACGACTTCTTAATTCCCAGACTTGCACTGTCTCCTGCAAATGTTGCTGTTTTTCTCACAGGGTTTTAACTGTGCAAGGATCATCGTAAAGGCTTCAGGTTCTGCCAGATTAATTTACTGCATCCTTCCCCCCACCCATCACACAGAGTCTTTGGTTGTTGAGGAGAATGGGAACTTGTATTTCAGATATTTATACTGTGAGGTATTGAAGAGGCATTGAACAAAGCTCAGCAACCACACCAGTGTGACCTGAAAGATCCTCTAAGCCCCAAATTCTGAAAGTGTTGTCAGTAACCAATGTGGGCTATCTCTGGTAGAAAATTCAGTGCCTGAACACTAGCACTTAACTGTGCTGCAGATTCATCAGGCTAGCCAAGGTGACACTAACAATATCATGTTCTACTGTGGCTCACAAGATCTGTTCATGGGAATTTCTGTGGAAAACGAGTGCTGGAGACAAACCTTAAACACGGCAAGTAGGGAAAACCCCGAACTGTTCATTTCAATGTGCTGTGACCAGTGTGGCTGACTAGACAGAGACATACTGAGACTTGAGGAAAAACTCAAGGAATAGAAAGTATCTGAACATAACCAGACGCGACTGTTGAACCATCCAACAGGTTGAGTAAAATATGTATTAAAATAGTTTTGGGAAATATGCAACCAGTTACAGACCAAGAGTCACAGGCTGCCTTTCCCCTCATCTAAACACACGAGACCATACCACCTTTTAAAGATGGTGATTCACGAAGCCGACAAGCATGATCCCCTACTGCACTTGCAGCATGGACGTCAGGTGCCTCCCATGACTGGCACCCGACCTGCCTTCAGAGCTGCACACCCATCACCAGCAAAAGCTTTAGCAAAAAAGGTACATTTTCACATTCTAGATAGGGTTTAAGTTCCAGAAGAAGTAGAAACTTTCCGCTGCCGGCTTTTGCGGTTTGGGCTGCCAGATGCCCTGCTGCCGCCGTGCCGCCAGCCTTGCTCCTGCCAGCCCCCTGCCACCCACATCGCCCCACTCCCACCCCCCTGGAGCACTTTTCCCTCTCCATTAGGCTACTGCCTTTTTGCCCTGGACATAGCATCACTGTGCTGGATCGCAAACGGCACACACCCTGCCGGCCAAGGAGCCGTAAAAGCATTCATTACACATTTATAACTACCGCCCGCTGCCTCAATGGACCACCAGCAGGCAGCTGCCGGTGTGGCAGTACCTCAGGGATGGGGATGGAGCAGACAAGATGGCAGCAGGGAGAGGCGGCTCAGGCCTTGATGGAGCCTGCTGCAAGCAGAGAGGGTTCCTGCTGGTAAGTGTTGCTTCTGCTCAGCTACTGTTTTTTCCTGACTGTCACCAGAAATGTTTGAGTATCTCTTGTAGCCACTGACCCCAACAAAACAGGTTTTTTGTCTGGCTCCAAACTCTCTGAATGCAATTGAAAAAAAAAAAGACCAACAAGCTACACTACACTTTTATTTAATTTCTGATATCGTATGCAGGCTTTCAGTCTCTCCTGGGAGCCAGACCCCTTGTAAATATGATTATGGTAAGTATTTCACCTGTATTGCCTGTGGTCCATTACACAAAACCTTGCGTGACCAGAGACCCAGGCTGACATGGCAGACGGGGTCAGCAGCTTTCCCAGGCGACTGCTCAAACAGGGCTAAGTGTTACTGCCGGCCGGTGCTCAGCCAGCGAGGAACAAAGCACTTTGGGCAGCTCAGTGAACCCACATCCCATATTCAATTATGGATGGGGAACGTCTGTTTTGACAGAAACTCTTGAAATAACTTAGTTTACTTCTTCTAAGAGGGAAAGCTTTGGTAATGTGTACTTGCGAATTATTTTTATTGCCATACAACCTGGCATAAATGCTGCTGCCCTCCCTCCACTGCCCACAGGAAGCTGGTTTTTAGCTGAGATTCACTTTGCCAGCTAATGAGGGAGGCTGCATTAAATGGCAGTAGCAAGGATGGGTCACAGACAGTCCATTACCACCCCCCCGGAGAGCAGCCAGGAGGGATCTCACTCAGCCATGCCTGTACCTGGGATGCGCAGAATCACTCTTTGCCCTGAAGTTCTCCTTACACCGGCGTGATCCCGCAGGGACCCCCTGCTCACTTGTGTTCAGCACTCGGGCTTGACAGTTGTAACATGCAATTACACTAATTAAACACTAATTAAACACTAATTAGCATCAGTGTTTTACTAAAGGAGTGTTGATACAGCTAGTACTTGGAAACCTAAACTCCCTTGAACATGGCTGCACATGTGTATTTGCTAATGAGTCTGTGTAGGGCACCAGGAACTGCTTATTTTTCTTCATTCATGCTTTATATCGATTCATTGGAAAAATTGGTGTTGCTGTAGTCTTGCAGCAAAGAAACTTGATGAAAACAATAGGGAAACTAGAGACCAATCTTTTATTAATATACTGAAAATATTCTAGATGTGCGTCCAAAATGTTGACTCCTGCATCCAGCAGGGCTATGATATAGTAAAACTCATCTCTTGTATTAACGTGGCCTGTATATTACACTTGCTAAAATGCTAGCAAACACAAAGTTGGTTGAAACTGCTTTTCTAAGGGGGAAGGGGTGTCCCCCAAGCCTATATCTGATTTACAAAGCAGCGTTTGGAAAGTCTAAAGCTGAATTCAGGGTACTGCTGAGAAGGCCTGGTGAAAGAGTCAGCATGCTGATGCTCAGCATCACGCTGGTGAATCTCTCTGGCCAAGCTTAAAGATGCTCTGCCAGCTCCCTGGTCTCTGAGGGACCCTTACATCCCAGCAACAGCACAAATAGAGAGATAAACGAGATCACCTAGAGATGCTTTATAGGGTCATTTGCATTCAGTGGTAGCTGGAGGATTCACACGTGTAAATGAGGGACAGCAACCCGGGGAGGAGGATGTTCCTAGAAAGCACATTCAGATGATGGGGAACAGCTGGCACAGCTCTCTGAGCAGTATCCCAGCTGTGGGAACCGAGGAATAACACGAACTTTTCAGCTGTATGTTCAGGTATAGTCTAACTCTGAGTTTCACTCTTCATGCTGAGAGCTTCATGGTGTGGATCCTCCTGGATCACTCCTGGGCTGCCTTCCTCTGGGTTTTCCTTGCTGGCTTAGTGCACAGGTATGTTGCCTGAAGCAGTATGGGAGTCCCAGGAACAGGGGAAACTCTGGATGGGGGTTGTCCAGGGACGAGGGATGATGCCAGTGCTACATACAGGGGATGAGAAATGGAGGCTAATAGGAGGGGCTATTCAGGAGTGGGATAGGCAGCACCAGTGAAAAGGATGGAGTGGAAGTCGCAAGTCCTTTCTCTTCATTCCCGTCTATATTATTTTCTGCTAGACACTTCTGCCAGCATTGGGGCTGTATATTTGGCTGTTGTAATTAGCAACAGACTTGTATTTCTGCATGGGTTTCCCTGATTGTAATTAGCAACAGACTTGTATTTCTGCATGGGTTTCCCTGATGGGAAAGGCATGTTTATATATTATCTCAGAAAGGCAATGAGTCCAGGATTCCAGTGGTGTTCCCCCTAAATACACATTATTATTACTCAGTCAGTGCAGTTCTAGTGTGATTCCTATATTTCAAAAAGGAAGCAGATAGATGGGAAGGGGACAGACAATTCGTGGTAAAAACCTGGGAAGTGCTAGGAAGGAAGTATGGTGAAGTAAATCTCTCACTGAGCTTTGCCAAAGGTAGTATTTGCCATGTAAATACACAAGCTAAAAAGAAGAACAAATGTATCAACAAAGGAAGATTTAATTAAATGAAAGTATAGAAAAAGTAAGAGAAAAGCTGAATTCCAGTACCTAAACAAAAGCGTGAAGAAAAGATTAAGATAAAAATGTTGGTATAATTAAAAAGGTGGCTGACAGAAAATGAATTAAACACAGCTGAGAAAGATTGGTTGGAACTATCCACTCAACAACAAAAAGCTTCAGGGAAACCTTGGCTTGTCTAAGCTTGCTGAAGAAGCTATAGATGATGTCTCCGAATGTTTGTGTCTGATCTCCGAAAACAGTATTATTGTAAGATTATTTCTGCTAATTGCATGGCATTCCATAATCTATTTTTGCTAGACACGGTACAGCAACCGTGATGATATCAGACAGTCGTGATTTGATTGTGATGTTTAAATGTTCTCAGAAGTGTGGTTCTTTGACTGTGTAACAGCAAGCTCAGACTATCTGTAGTGAAATAGTCTTGTGGAAAATGCAGTTCAAACTGCTAAAAGCATGGTTTAAAATTCAAGCTAGTACTTGGCTCTATTAAATTACAGCACAGCACCCTGGAAACTGGCACTGCCACTTGAAAGTAGGATTCCCACTTGCTGAAGTGTTGTTTAATAGAAAGCTTTAAAACCAGAAAGGTTAGAAAACCTTCACATCCAGGGGAAGTTGTGTGCATCTGTGTAAAGTGTTTGGTAAAACATGGCCCAAGAGACAGTGTTCTCTTGTGAAGTGATTTTTTACTCCGATGGATAACTTACAAAGCAGGGGTATCCGGTGAGGAAATGGGAAGCCTCAGGATCTTTACTGGAGATGTGTCCTGGGTCTCAGTTCCCAAATGGACCTAGCTACTGAGGAGTTCAGGCCACACCAATGAAAAGGGCTGAGCAGAACCCCATGGAGGCCAGCATCTATGGCAGTCTCTCCTTTGTCCTTTTGCTCTTCAAAGCAACTTGGAAGCTGCACACTAATCTTTAAATGTTTAACTGCGTCAGTCATGATTGCATGGACTCTGCGCGGTTCATGTGCATGGTGTTGCCACATAAAGACGCTTTAGTGTGGGAGCAACAGTAGACGTGATGCCTCGTAGACATTGGGATCCAAACTGAGAATCTGCACTTTTCCAGGTGCCACTCTCCCTGCCACCCTGCATATTATTGGAGCTATTCAGTGGCAAAAAGTGAGCTGGCCAGGTTTCACATAGAAACCAGCAAGACTCGGTGCACCTTAGCACATCCCTTTCTGACACTAAAGGTGTCAATTTAGGTGATGCTTTTCATTTAGAGCAGTTTAAGCAAATTATCTGCCAGTCTCTACCAGCATCTTCAAGTCAGCTATATTCATGTCATTCTCAACTTTGTCATCATCTTCGCTGCCTGTCACTCTACTGCCTCCAGCTCAACACAGTTACGTGCTGGTCGCTGGTCCCAATGCTTTGCATAAAATAACATGTACCTATTTGAATGTGGCTGCCCAGAAAATTCTTAGTGCTTGCATTATCTATGTTAAAGCAGCAGGAAATTAAATTAATACAAATATCAATTCTCAATGCAGCACAGGTGGATAAGTGATGTCGTTGTCCAAGGGCACAAAGGTATGTTTCTAACACCTTCCTACTCGTTATGCTTGTTGTCCTGTTGAAATTAAAGGCACCAGTAATGTGCAAGTAAACAACTAAAGGTATTTTGAATCTGGGCAAACCAGAGGCAATGAATATACAAGGTCATAGGAGAGCCCTGGGCACCTGACTTCTCTGTGTTCCTCTGTTCCAGTTAACCTCTAGAAAGATGCCTAAAAATAGCACCAAAGCTATGAAAATAGCTACTTTTAAAAAGCTGTTCCAGGGAAATATGGGCATCAGGAGGAAATTTCAAACAGGTTCCAACATGTGTTATATTCTCTTAAATAAAATACAAATTAGTTACAACAGTATTCTGAATGTTTGATTATGACTCTCTAGTAAAGGAAAAGAAATATAAATGGTACTTTTAAAACAAATACCAAATACTGGAACATGAGCAGTTACAAAATCACAATTCCTATGCATGTAAAAGTGCAGGCAAAGGGATGCCTAGGTTAGCTTCACTAGTCAGACTATATGAGATGTTTGATGTTGTTTAGCTGCCATATTTTCATTCTTAGTTGTAGTCTTTAAAGTAATAGTGGTACTTTATTCTACTTAGTGTCACATTAACTTCAAAACATACATGTCTATAGCCATTCCTAGCTAAAATAATCAGTAGTTGTCACCTGGATGACCTAACTGGAAAAACCCAAGAATCTAGTAACCTGGACAACTCAGGTGTATCCAGGTGTCTTATTCATTTGTGTGATCATTCCTACAAGAAAATCCTGCCAAAACATGCACACTACAAAAATGCAAGAGGGATAATTGTGTCCAGTTTTCTGATACAGAAGATCTGCCCAAGTATTCCTATTACAGTGTAATCAAATGATTGAATTCCTGATTCAATTTAATGGTTAAACGATCCAGACCAGGTATTTTGTCAAAAAATGTCTCTTTCCCTCAATTCTCTTTTAGGGAGGCTTAGATGTGACTGACTGTCTGGAAGTTATTTATAAACCAGTAGGTCCGTGTTTGAGAGTTTGAGAATAACTTGCCTTCTGTCAGGTGATAAAAAGCAGAAGTTCTTCCTTTGTAGCTCATGCTCTATTTGTTCCTAATCAGTCAAACAAAACAAGATTAAAAGGGGGGACTAGATTCATTAGTTTTATGGAAAGCTGTTCAAACTGCAGTAGTAGAAATAGTAAACAATCTGAGTCTAGGGGAGGGAGTAAGATTACAAAAAAAAAACAGAACTCTTTCTACAGGGAACTTTACATTTTCTAACTTTGAAAATATTATTTACATTAATAGGGTTGTTTGAAGAGGAGAAAAATAAATCAGAATCTGAGATGCTGGAGTCTATCTTGTTAAGTGTGTTTTGTTCAAATGCAAATGTCCATTTTACCGCAAAGCTGTCTTTCTAACTGCTATAGGGTTTTTAAAGCTACTCAGGATCTTCAGACTGATTGAGGGTAGAGGTGAGCTTGTGCTTACTGCAAGGAATATTCCCTAATTTTTCTGCCCTGCTATTTCTTACTAGTCAATGTCTGAGGCTGGAGAGATTCTTGAATCCTGTTTTAAATCAGCAGGGAATTTATGTGCCGATTAGAGCTCATTGCTCTTAGGTTCAGGTCATTTGATATTCTGGCACCTGCAGATATGCATTCAGCAGTGCTGATCAGCACTGACAAGCAATCCATAGAGCAGGCTGCTTCTCAAAGCGTTTACAGGCTTTACATAAAGGACATATGGCACAGAATTGTGGGAGCCATGCAGATATTCAGACTGCACTCACAGTTGTTAATGTTGTAGTTTGCTAGCAATTCCCTGCTTAAATTTGTGAAGGTCCTGCTGTCTCAGCCACAAGCCATGGAAAGTATTTCAGCAGAGATGATGCATTGCAAATAATTTATATTCTGGCTCATGGCCAAGAAATATTACCTGTATATGCTGTTCTCTGTTCAAAGTCAGATTTTTACCAAAGGCAGTGATATAGCTGCAGGTGAGGTGGGGGTAGCGTCTTGCCTTGCGTCACTGCTCATTCTTCAGGACTTTGTCATGATTTATATCATGCAACGTGACAGTGAGTTCAGGGAAGAACCCCAATGGCTGCTGTCCTGGTTTTGGTACTCCTGTTTCATTTTTTGTTCCTTTTCAGTGTCTCTCTTCTGGATAATTTTTAATGTCAGGAGTTCATATTTCACCCATTTTTTCAGTTATTAGCCACTGAAACGACAGGTATCTGAATAGTTAATTCTTACATTCATGTTTTTCTTGAGCTTCAGACTAATGTTTTTAACTGAGCAAGGAAGATTTCAATGCCCAGCCATTTTTCAGGCTATCTGTAGGAAGGTAGAGGTATAGCAAGTTATACCTGATCTATATCTGGAATTTCGCCTTTACAAAGAATTGCATTTGCACTAGTGTGGGTTAAGCAGGTCATAAATATTTCCTGGGGAGGTGGGAAGATTTGAAATGCGTTCCAACCCAAGGAGTCTTTGTCTGTATCAGCCTTTCAGGACACCACATGTCTGAAGTTGGCTGCTGAGCAGACTGCAGTCATTTTTATTGCATCTTTTAGCTACAAAGAGAGCCACAATATATGAACCATGACGTTAAAAATCAATGGCCATCAGTTATATGAAGGAAGCCTTTGGGCAACACTTGCCCTCTGTTAAGCTGTGGTAGAGTCTAATTTTCTCCTGCAGGCAGTGCCGGAGCGTGGGGCAGCCACGGTGCTTACCTGTCCCCCTCTTCCTTCTCTGTCAGGCACTTTCCAGCCACTCTGTGGCAGGGTGGGAGCTTCATGTGTTCCCCCGGGCATGGCAGAGCAGTGACGGGGAAGTGGGAGAAGGAGGAGGAGGTGGAGGAGGAGGAGGAGGAGGAGGTGGTCACAGAGGTGCAGGATCTCAAGGGTCTTTCTGTGGCTGCGGTGCTGCCCCTCATCTGCCTTTACTAGAGTGACTTGATGTCCTGTGTCACTGCACCCCATGTCATGTGACTGACGTCATTTGGGGTTTAGATGGTGCTCCCCAACGTACCCTGTCATGTGACTGACATCGTTTGGGGTTTAGATGGTGCTCCCCAATGTACCCTGCAAGAACATGCCTTGCCATCAGGTAAGACGTACTTGGAAGAGGCAAGGGAAAGAGGTATACCTCACCTTTCTCATTCCTATTTCTAGCCTTCTAAATAGAATGAGTCTAAATCCCTATAATAAAATGCTGAAAATTAAATTCTCTTTATGTTCAGTGTGATAGTGTGATACTTCATGAGTGTTCAGAACTTAATGGAGCTCAGTCTTCTTTCTCGTGTTTAGGGGGGGAAGAAGAACTTTCATGCATTGCAATAAAATGTAGCCGTACAAAAGCAATCAAATTCTGAGTGCCAGGGTAAATAAAAAATTATTCTTATTCACAGTCCTAGGATGATTGCATGAAATTGTATTCAATATTAGATTCAATATGAAAGAATATACTAGTTAAGAAATCCTTTAAATGAGAATTTATTTGGTCTGTGGAAAAAAAAAAAGCTCTTTATCCAAAAAATAATGAAACCTGATGCGAGTCTGAAAATTACTGTGTATCTTTTTACTGTATGTAAAACTGACAGAGGAGCAATTTCTAAGCCTCTGATGAATGATCCCTTCTGACCTTCTGAAATGCTTCTCTTCTGAATAAACACTTGAAACTATAGGCCATTTATGAGAATTAGGATATACTGCCCTAGGTGCACTCATGAGTAATTAAATGATCTCTGCAAACTGATTTGCCATGCATCTGACTTGTGTGTGGGAGTAAGTAAATGGCTCAGTGCACTGATAATGAGACTAAATTTTTATTATGAATTCTGTTGAAGTTTTGAAACAGGCTGCATTCAACCAGATACTCAAGGACTTTAAATGAATTCCAGACAGAAACCAGGTCTCACCCTAGTACGTGTCCTAACTACTAAGTTTCAACATTTTTCTGTTATGCTGTCTTAAACTTTCTTTCTAGTTAGTAATTCTTTTGGCTCCTTTGGGTAGTTAAGTGCTGTGCTAACGGCAGGCAGCTCCAGAAGGACCTCACAGATCTGAGTGGGCAAAAAAAAGGCAGACAGTCTTCAATATAGATTACTCTGTTAAAGCAAAGTAATGCCTCTAGAGAAAAAATAATCTGTATATATGGGATGCTGAGCTCAAAACTGGCAGTTGCAACTCATAGGAGTAGGCTAAATACTGGCCATGCTTTCCCTAACACCATCTTATACTGCTGCTGGGTTTACTTACTCTTAAACAAGCAGACACCTTCCAGCACTCTGTTGTTGAAGATTAGGATATGCTAGAGAGGGTGCAACATCTGTATTTCCTATAACCTGTAGATTTCCTTGTCCATAGATGGCAATTTGCTCAGCATGACGCCTATATAGAATCCCTGGATGAGACACCAGCTTACCATCAGGTACCGTGTGTGGACCTGGGGTCTAATACGGGTCTCTCTGTATTAATCAATACCCTCTGTATTAATCATGAGCCTGAACATTAGATATTATAGTGACTGACTTCTAGGTGCCTAGATCCTTTCTGGCTATATTCCATATTGGCAACATTCAGTGGTACATATGAAGTGAGTTTTCTTTTCCTCAGTCTTATATCTTGCAGAGAGGTTTCCAGGTGCTCATTAGGGTGTTTATTGTGATGGCTGGATTGTTTTACTGTGGTTTTTGGTAAGGGCCTCAAACCCTGCCTCTGCACTGAGACCGAACTTTTTCCATTCTGATAAATATTGTTCTGTACTAGCATTGTTGGACATGGGTTACTTGATTCTGTGTTTAATACTGTGTTTGTTTCTGGGATATAGACTGGAGTGAACAAGAGTAGTAGTTTCAAATACATACTACTGTGTCTTTTCGGCAACAATGTAAACAATTACTTTTGTCATATGCCAAATTTAGCATATTTCACAGGCACAAACACAAAGAGATTGAACTATTCATTAGTAGATAAGAATCAAATTCTTTAAAGTTTTAAATAGACATTTGGAAAAATAACACTGATACCCAGGAAATTAGGACTGAAAATATAGGCATCACGTAAAGCGACTGTTAAGTAACTTGTTGCTTAATTGGCTGTAAACTGTTAACTGAGTGTTCTACATTCAGCCTTTATTAACAAAGGAAAACATGCATACTGATAATGTATATTAAAGCAATCTATTATAACTGCATATCTAGGTTATAGATGCATCTTCTTTCATCCAATAGAAAACAGTTTTGGAAACTTAACTGAATCTTCTTAAATGTACGTGTGGCCACCCAGCCTTCTAGTCACTGCCTCTTGCGGGAAGAGAGCAGAGTGTGCAGTAAGAGTGGGTGAGGCAAAAATACGAGACAGGAGAAGAAAGAAGCAAAGCAGAGGAGAGCTCCCTCTTATACGTCATGCCTGCAGTTCTGCAGTCTTTACAGATAGTAGATGCCGTGTTTCTTTTCGAGCGTGTGTGAATAAACAGCACATATTTGTCCAGAGGCATGGTGGGCTCAGGCACTCGACACCTCTTTCATAGCAGGGACTATAACTTCCAGCTATATCTCATGAGTGCTTCCTTTCTCAGATATTTGAGTGACATTTCAGCAATCCTAGTAGAGCAACACATTTCCTACATTTACAGGAAGATATACACATATTAGTGTGTCTAAGTCTGTGTATACTTCATATCAGTTTCAGGAAACATCTATTCTCATTTATCCAGATACATACAGAGATCATGGTGAAGGTTAGGTATTTAGGCAAAACTCCCATCCTGGGTAGAGCTTTATCTGAGGAAGATCTTGAGTTAGATATCTGGCCTCTTAAACTGGTTTTTTTTCTTTGCTTTTTTTGTCCACCACCTGGCCAGGATTTTCATAATTTAACCAGCTCTGATTTTAACTCTCCTTCCTGAAACAGTGATTGAATAAAATGGCTCTAGAAAATGCTGCACTATTTGGTATGAGTAGACAGAACCACGTTCTTTCAAGGTAGAAAACTGAGCTTGCTCATACCTTGATACTTAATTGCTTATAAACAAGTAATTACCTTAATGTAAGGAAAACATTCTCCTTCAGCTGGTTGAGCTGGCACTCAACCATTAAGCCATTGTTTGTTTACACTGATTCTTTATACTTGTCTGTCACCTTTATTTCATTTAAACACAAATTTAGCACCACATTTCCTGAATGCAGAAGGATAATGCATGGGAGGCATCACTAGCTGTTAATAATGACAGTCTATGAAGGTAAGCATATGTTCTGTGACAAGAGTGCATTTGGACTGTCTGATTGCTCTAAACAGTTTTGAGGGATAATCCTAAAATATTTAAACAAGACCTAGGAAATTCCATGGTAGATTGAGTCCAAGGTCCTGTATTCCATTTGCAATAGTGCGTAGTACCTGATGTGTCAGAGAAAGATGTGAGGTGATAGATTATGCTAGCTAAATTGGAACATAAAGTACCCTCCAAAGTATTTGCTTGATTTATAATAGCAGTAAGACTTATTGAAGACTGAAGTGTGATCTGAAAAAAGTTTGCAGCTACTAGGGAGAAAATTAAGGATTAAAAAACCCACAAGTCTAAAGCTGACAGATGTAGCTTTTTCACTTTTTAAAAAGGCCAATCAGAACTGTTTAGAAAACTACAAATTGCATTTTTGTCATGCGTCCTGTTTTTCTTACAATATTCCAAGCTGTGCTCTGTGTTGCTGTAATAGCCAACATCTGTAGCAAATTGAATCCTTAAGATTTATTACCACTTTCTGAGTTTTAACATACGGAGTGTTTCCATTCCTTGAAAAGTTACTTTGGTGGTATCATATCACACAGCTGTGTGATCATAGGCAGTATGAAATCAAATAGAATGTATTCCTTAACTTCTCCAACAGAGCTTTTAAAGCTTTGGATGGAGCAGATAACATAATGTTGTCTTTTGATGTATGAAATAACATTTAAAATTCCAATTTTACATTCATTGCTAGAGATATACAGTGACTGTTGTTCCATCAAATGGAGCTTCAGCATAACTGTAGTCCAGATTCGTCATTCTACACTCAACCACAGTTAGCAAAATACAGCAGATTCGATATACACTTCTGCCTCATTCCTGTATTGCACAAGCTAGTAATAAAAATGCAAATAGCACCACATGATCTGTGCAATCTACAAATAAGGTTGAACTTTGTGCAAAGTAACATTTTGTTGGTTTTGAGACCAGTTGCTTCAAGGCAGACGGTAACAAGACGTTTGTAGTAAGTATTAAAGGGAAGCTGACTTATTTTCTGTGGACTTAGAAAGACTGCAGAGTGTTCTGCAATTTGGATTTGATATTTCAAAAGACTTGCTGTAGAAATAGCAAAGTTGGAAGGGTCAGTGAAAGCTGATGGTTTTTTATCTGTACAGCTTCTCTGGTATGTCTGTGATAGAATCTTCTGCTGCAGCATCTCTCTTGGCTAAATTCTTATATCTGTCTTCTGCAAGCAAGATGCAAGTAAATCAGTTGTTGACAGCATTGATAAATATGAGTACGGTGAATGTGACCACTAGGAAGACAATAGTAAAGTCTGCCTAAGAGGACATTTGGAACATAATTACCCACATACTTAATACTTTCTTACCCCAGAAGTTTATTTGCCTTAGAGAAAGGTGAAATACAGAATTGATTATTTTCTTCAGATCTGCTCCCTCATCTGCTTAACCACACCTTAATCATCTCAATGCTGAGTTCTTTAAGTCTGAGAAGCTATTTGTTAGCTCTCACGAAGGGGGATGAAATGTAACAGGTTCTGCCCTCAAGACCAGAGCCAACATCCATCGGATCAACTGTTTTGTAGTTGAGCTTTGCCCGAGATCAGCTGTGCCTCGTGGTGTCTAGTCCCTTGCTCCTTTCCCTTACCCATCCCAAGTGCCTCTCTCCTCAGCCCCATTTTGGAGCCACTGTCCCCTTGCACACAAACCTGCCCTGTGATTGTCATCACTTCCAGCATGGGTCTGTGATGACTAAGCTGAACAGCTCAGCTGGACCTGGCTGACTTGGTCTGGAGGCAGAAACGGTGCTCCCAACAGAGTCCAGTGCAGCGGCGGCCAGCGCTGGTGCGGTCGGACTTACTCGTGCTTGGTGTTGTGTCTCCTGTGCTGTTCAGTATGAGCAGATGCACTGGGTGAAATCGCTGCCATGCCCTCTCCCCTGCTCCACCTTGTGAGTCAGCCATTGGGGGAAAATAGCAAAGGCCAAAAAAATGGGAGATGCTCCTACTGACTTTCAAGAGCTAGTGGCATAAACTGCTTTTGGAAAACAGTGTTAGCAGAATTAATATATTCCCAAATTTTGCAAGATCAGAAAAGACTGAATAAGGCATTAGGCAGGGTTATATGCAGAAAATGTATAAGATGGTTAACAGGGACACTATACTGAAATGTAGTCCTTCATTCTTGGCTTTTAAAAAATGCTGTTTAAGATATTAATGAATGTGCATGTACATGTATTCCTACGTGTAATAACTCTGTATTTAGCTTGACCATCCTTTACAGCTTTCTCACAAGGGAATGTGTGCTGCTAACAAATATTTAACTCTTTAGTTTCAAATTATTCTAACAGTCAGAACTGACAATGCTTCTTAAAAAAAATGAAACCGAAACAAAAAAAACAAAACAAAACAAATCTTGTAGGCATTGAAGCTAGATCAGAATACTTTCCGTTACACATTTAGTGTGTTTAGCCCAAGTAAATGAGTGCCAAGGCTAACAGACATGGGAAGATCAATGAGAGAAGAATAAGGAATATCACTTATCACTAAAAAAATTATTCAATATACCTACTAGACCAGTTCCTATCTTACGCATAATATGTGTCTAATATAATGTATACAACATAAGGAAAAAGGAGAGGTTGCAAGTTTCATTAACCAAAGACAACAAGACATTGCATTAATGGTCACAAAACAAGAAGAGTTGAGCTTATTATAGGGAAAGATTAGGTTAAAGATGACTTAGACCAGACATCCTCATTTTGGTTGGACCTGGTGACATTTAAGCTTGGTTACATAGGCAAATTTCTTCAGCCATCACAACTGCTAGTGGTGATCTTGGAGTCTAGAAAACTATTTTTTAAAATCATTCCCTAAACTTTGAGCTTGTCTTGGAAAAGACAGTGAAAAAGAACAGCTAAAGAATTACACAGCTGTCATTGCAACTTCGATCCTGGAAAAATACCAGAATATACTCAAACAAGCAATTTGTAGGCACCTAGAAAATGATAAGGAGATGAGTAACAATCAGCCTGGATGTACTAGTAGCAAGTCATGTCAAGCTGATCTAATTTTCTTCTCTGACAGGGTGAATAAGGGAGAAGCAGTAGGAGTCAAATAATTTGACTTTTACAGATTTTTATGCTCCCACACTGTGTATAACAACTAGGAAAAAATGCAGTAGGTGAGACTAATAGGAAATGCAGAATTGGTGAGAAAAATCTACTCTAGAGTAGAAAATCAGTGCTTTAACATCAAACCAAAAGGCTATATCAAACATGATTTTTCAAGGACCTTGCTTGAGTCTAGTATTTTCATCAGTGATTTGGATGAAGGAATAACGTTTTAATTATGCAGGTGATATTAATTCAAAAGGCTGTAAGTGCATTGGAAGACAAGATCAGGTTCTCAGACTCTTGAGAAATTATCTAACAATTTACTTGAGATGAATACCAGCTTCAGAGGGACAGAGGGACAAGGCTGCCTGGGCAGCAGAATTGTGGGAAGGGATTTAAGCATTACAGAGGATTGCAAGCTAAATATGACTCAATGGTGTCATGCTGTTAGAGTGAGACACACCAGAGTGGATGCATCATCAGAAACAGAGTCTTGAAATAGTAGTCTCCTACTCTGTTCAGCAGTGAATTCTGCAGATCAGGAGGGTGTGCATCAAATGTCAGGGTCCAGAGTGGTGAGGCCAGTTGGAGATCAGAAAACAGTTTGGGGGAGAATACAAGGACAGGTTGGGAGGGGACAGTAACTTCAAATTTAATTACGAGAAAACTGAGGAGATCTGAGTCTTCAATTACTTCAAAGGGCACAATAAATAGAATTAAATTCCCCTCCATGTGCTGCAGGTAGGGCAAGTAGTAATGGACTTAAATGGCAGCAAGAAGACTTAGGCAAGTCATTAGAAAAAGTAAGAAAAGGTAGTTTAGCATTGATATTGGCTGGGCACTGATGAGATTACGGCATTTCCATCTGGGGAGTTTGGTTTAAAAACAGACTCAAGAAATATTAGGGATGACAGTTCTTTCTCTGGGCCAGAAGATAGGCTAGCTAGTATTGTGATGTCCATTTCTCCTCTTACAATTTTGGCTTCCATGAGGCTTTTTCCATGGGAAAATGTGTAAGAAAGTTATGTAATTATGTGGACAACTTGTGTGCTAGGTCCACTAATTTGTTCCCTAGGAAAATGGAAACAAACCTGAAGCAGATTGAAAAAGCTGGAGCTAAATGTAGGTAAAATGTTGTAAGAGCCAAGTACAAAAAGGAAATTAGTGCTGGAAATGCATATCAGTTTGGCACCTTATTGCAGGCAATGTCTGCTTGAAGGCTTAAATTCCAACAGCATGCATGAATCACTCTGAATATTTAAGAAAACTTTTTTTTCTTTCAAAATATGCACATATTGGATCAAGATCAAATACTTTGCTTAAGGTGATCTGTGTTGCTCAGTCCTCACGAATACTAAATCTGTATGCTCTACTTTTGTAGAAAAACTGGGTCATTCTGCAAAACTGAAGAAATCCCTTTATATTACTAAATACCTCCTCACCCAGAGGTGCCACATGCCTGCATCCTACCCGTTGGCCAATGCCTATTGCAGTGAAATAATAACTCACATTTTTAGTAATAAACAGGCAGTTTTTAAAAAACATAGCAAAATGATCTTTTGGAGAGAGAGGGGCAGGTACTCGGTGGCTTACTAACATTATCTGTACCTAATACTAGGCCTTTAATTTGGGAGGAAATGAAAAAATTCTAAGGACTGCAAGGAAGGCCTGAGTCAGACAGCCCAACACTGTAGCAAGATTTCTACTGAGTGAAAAGTGACATGAGTAATATAGATATACAGTCATACGTTCAAGTGGTGTAGTATATATTCACTTAGTAACTGACTGGTATCAAAGACTGTTAATAAAGTATCTTGATAAGTAGAATATTAGGAATAATATCTCTGAATCTAAACTATATCAGAAAATGTCACAAACTGCTAAAATTGCCCTTTCCTTTAGCATAATGTGGGGAAGAGAAAGAAATGTATCTCTGCTCAGATTTATCTGATAAACATTACTTTGAAGTCTTTTGGATGTATACATTTGTTAAATACACTGTTGATTTTCTTACCTATCCACACAGACAATTGGTTTATGTGAATTTGGATTAAAAAAAGCAGTAGCCATAAAGGTCAAGGCAAAGCGCTATGTAAGAAAGCAAAGCAATCAACTTAGCATGAGATTTTTTTAATTGAATGGAACAAAACTAGGAGCAATCCCTTTTCCAGCAATCTACAGAATACTTGTTCTCAAGTAATCTAAGAATAACCACCAGTTTAAAGGGTATAGACAGTTAAGTATGTGCAGCTACCTTAACCTTTCAAGTTGTTGCTGACTCTCTTTGTATGCTTACTGTATTTATGTGAGTACTAAAGAGTCAGTAATCTGTCTGATCTTGCTCTTTGAATGTTGGTTTTGGCTACCCAGTGCCAATTGTCATCCCTTCCCATGTGTTTGTACTGAATTCCCTGTGTAAAGGAATAAAAAGCAAACCTTTGTTTTGTCATGAGCAAGTTCTGATTGAAAGCATCAACAGTGAGTGACAGCAGAACCCTCATTGCAAAACCAGCACGGGCTCATCTGATTCCTTTCGTTTTTAAGTATAGCAAATGCCAATCTCAAGTTATAACGAAGGCCCAATCATTATGGCATAACAATTCTAACTAAAAGTGTAGGTATTGACTAGACCTGGTTAGATTCCTAGCTGATGTGAATAAGTGTGATGTCATGCTGGACTTCAGCTGAAGAGCACAGTTTTAAAACCTGAGTATCTTCCTGGAAAATTCCAGTGCCAGATCTTAAGCTTTTGCTCATATGTAGATAATTTCAGTATCTAGTGGCGATTCAAACATTTTTTAATGATACCAAAGCTGGAAGATTTGGCCATAAGGTCTTTTTAGGAAATCTTATTGAATTACAAAATCAAAATGCATGAGCAGCTGAACTATTGGCAATGTGGCAGGTCTGCCATTGTTTAGATTATTGTGGGATGACCACGATATCTCTCAGAGCCACAACTAATGTGTAAGTAGCTGCTCTGTATTTAAGTATCCTTGTGGATCAAGTCAGAGTTGGCAGATGTATTGGTTGCACTTTGAAAATTAACAGAAGAAATTTTTTTACTTCCCAGTAGAGGTGTGTCTATAATAACTCCTAGCTACCTGATTGCACTAATGAGTTGTCCTATGCCTCCTCTCAGTATTGCTAATATTAGTAAAATACATAATCACAACCACTACTACTACCTCTGAAATTTTTGGAAGGGTAAGCACCACAGGGATTGCTAGCTTTCTCCCCCCCTCCCCCCCCCCTTTCTACCAAGTTTAACAGCAGCAATGAGCAGTTTCAAAAGCTAAACATTTTTTTCTAGTGGGGTAATTAAGATTTCTAGTCTGTTTTTTTTTTTAACAACTATGTTTTTGTTAAATCTGCTTTGAGAAATGTCTTGGTGATTATGAGGCAACTGAGTCAGTGTTCCATCATAATCATATTAGTTTTCCATGCTTCATTTCTAAGGTCATCTGGGTTAAAATATTTTATCTGGAGAAGTTTCTTGCTTTAAAAGTAGTGACTTGTGATTTTATTCTTCCTCCTACAGTCAGGATTTACGTTTCAGAAGAGCGGCCAGGGTTGCCTGCTGTTAAGTACTCCAGTAGGAGTCATTAGCCATTAATTACTTAGGAACAACACAAATTCTGACATTTTGGAGACATTAACTAGGCAAAACCCGGGATTAATGACACAAGAAAGTCAACCGTGCTTTTCCTCTCTTGGGATAATGGAATGCTTAATGTTGCAAATGTGGACATAAATAGGTGGAAAAGGTGCATGAATGCAACAGTGGCAGAGTGGTAAGGTACCTTTCCTGAAATTGATGTAAGGAAGTGATTTAACGCTTTTGACTATTTGAGCACATTTTGATAAAAATATAGTTACATTAGAGAAATCACATATAACTAATTCCATTTCATTTTTCTTAAAAAACTGTCTGAAGGCTGAGAGATTCAAAACTGCAGATGCTCATGGACCTTATTGTCCTTGAAGTCACATTCTAGAAATAGAGTCACATTCTAGAAAAAACAAATCTACTATTTGTTAGATTTTAGTTAAAAACTCAAGAACTGGTTCTGCTTGCCCCTTGGTTTTAAAGATAATGATTTGAACTCTATTTTTTCCTCCGTATGGTTCTAAGTCTTAATATTTTGATTCAGATGGAGAGAATTCAAACACTTTATTTCAGATAAATCTACTCAGACGTATCGATAATTTAACTGTCAGAGCTGACAGTTTAAGAGATTTCTATTAGATGAGCAAGTGTGGGTTGCAGTGTTACTGGGAAAAAGCTTGTTGTTTGAAACAACTGTTACTTGGCCGCCTTTACTCCCACAGGCACTGGACATCTTTCCTGGTATATTGCCAAGAAACAAAGTGGCTTGATACAGATTTCAAGGGAAATTAATATGAAATGGGACCAAGTTTTCATCTGAATTATTTGTGAACTTAATTTAGGCTGGATAGGTAGACTAACAGTGCTTCATTACCAGAAAGCCACTTTTTAAACCTGGGGGCCAAGTAGAGCGAATCAAAGTGGGCTAGCAAGGCAGCAGGCGTGAGTGGAGCAATAGAGCTCTGGGTCTGAAGTCAGAGCAAGTTGCTTTGTGGCACCTGCGTGCAGAGGAGTGGAGCTGGAAATGAAGCCAGTGGAAGGGCACAGAGGGCTTTCTGGCCACCCGGGGAGGAGTGGGGCAGGCTGTGAAAAGCCACTGGCCTGGCTCGTCACACCAGAAAAACTTCTCAAGCAAGAGGAATGTGTTCTGGCTGGAGCCATGTGAGATGGTTTCTGTGGTAAGTTCTTCTGGAGTCATTTGTGTAGTGAGGTGAAGTTATGCTTTTTTTCTTCAGGTTTTTTTTTTTATTTCAATTTCCCTGTTATCAACAGCCAGTTGGTTGCACATGCTTGTCCAAGAGCCATTACAGGCAAGCTTTTTGCTCAAGGAGCCCTGTTTGGCAGTGGCTTTACTGTGGAGAGAGATTGCTTAATGGAGACCTAGCGAGTAACAGCTATCACGTTTTAACTTCACATATGTAGTAATTTGCATTAATGCCCCCAGTTTGGTATTTGGGACTAGAGCATGAACAAGTTAATGTGAATACAGGCTACTTGATATCATGTCCTTAAATGGGATAGAAGGCAGTTAAAAAGAGAGCAGGGGTTACATACACAGCCCAAGCTGTGCTGGCTGAAGCTTTATCATAATGATTGCATATTTGTACAAGCTCATCTTTTTCAGCATGAAGAATCTGACTGTTCAGAAACTATTGTCAAGTGCACTGAGTAAACAAGCTGAAAAAAAGAAACACTTTGTCTAATCACTTTCCCTTTCAGTCATCTTGGATTTCCTTTGTAACAATAGCAGATAAAGCTCTTACAGGCAGTCTTCTATCATGCTTTAAATAATGCAAAACCTGTGTCAAGCCTATTAACATCAGCACAGGCTGGGTCAAACTTGTTTGGCACCGTGTTTATAATACTTGAACTGGTATGTATTTCCATATTTCCATTATCAGGTCAAATGTTTAGCAATCGTAATATTTCAGAAGCGCCTAATCTTTATTTAGCTTTTTTAGTTTTCTTCCTAATAGGTAAAAGAGCAGGAAACTGTTTGTGTAGAAATGATAGAGGATAACAAAGGATGGTTCTTGATCTTCAGTCAGATGCTGTTTGCTTTTAATCTTTCCCCAAAATGTCTTGTATTGAGACTAAAATCAGATATTGTAGTAATGCTGAGACGGTGTTTTCAGCTCAGCACATTACATGTGCATAGCTGAACTGCTTTGTGCTCTACTTCTATCTAGACAGGCACACACATTGCACAGAAACAGGTCCAATGCTACTGCTGGAGCTTTGTAAGTGCAGCCTGCTTTGTACTTTTAGGCAAAGTTAGTGGCCCGATGGCCTTAGGCATAACTATAACTAGAATGTCAAGATATTTATTGTGAGCTAACCCAATAGTGGCTGTTTGAGAATACACTTGCTAAGGTTCAGTAAGCATATGTAACATGTAATGTACTGTAACACATTTATTGAAGCAGTGGATAAGCCCGCTGTGTAAATTAGCACTGATGGCTTCCTGATGCTGCCTCTGTCTAGTTTGGTGGGAATGTGAATTGCAACTGAACGAATCGTGTTTTCCTTTCCATTTGATGGCACAGCTCTGCAAAGAGGACCAGGGCCCTGATCTAGACTAGGGTCCTTGGGTACTCATACAATAATAATTATTAACTTCGTGTTGCCTGCAGTTCTTCTGGGGTGTGACTTGATACAGTGGGCAGAAAACTGAGTAGGAGATGTATGCAATGTCTTCCCTAAATGTCTTTTTCCACCTTAGGAAGCCTAGAGATGTAATAGTCACTAGGAAAACTAGTGCATGTACACCCATGCACATCTTTTGATGAGTGTGAGCTTCTACCAAGTGTTAACAGCTGCCTCTGATATCTTGTTCTGCCCAAGGCTACTGTCTGGCTGGAACATAAATTAGATGCTGTAGATCATAATGAATTTTACTTTAGCTTTTAGCAAGGCGAGTCAAGGAAATAAATCTGAAAACGTTAAAGTCAAAGAAAGGGAGATCATTGAAGTGATTCTGGAAAGTAAAAATGAAATACAGTGTTTCAGTTACTCATAGATACTTAATAGTACTAACAGACTCGCTGGAGTGCTTACAGATCTCAAATGTGTGCTGTGGCAGAAATGTGCTATAAATACTTTTCAAGAAAACATGAAGGTAAAGGTCATGCTACATAGCAAACACCTACAGTCTAAATCATTGCAGCTCACTTTCAGTCAGAGCCACAGTTTCCACACTGCTTGCTCTCACATACGTCTCCATTCTTAAAATGTGGAGGAAACTAACATTTCAGGGTCTTGACAATAAACTTCAGTAAAAGAAAAAGCCATTTCTCCATTTCAACACTTTAAAATACATACATGGTGTGTGATGGCCCGTTTGTGCCTATGGATTTGAAAGGGACACTGAAATAATCCCTGCTCCAGTGGGTATCAAATAATCCCTCACACACACAGAGGTGTGGAAGGCATGAGGCTCTTAGCACATGCAGGGATGTATCCTACACATCACAGACATGTGTGGGCTGGTGAGCCCAAGGCTTTAGTGACAACAGGGAGCGGGGAGGTGGGGATGTGCCATTCTGTGCATTCATTCCCTGAGCACCTAGGTACTCTGCACATTAGTAATCTTTTTTTCACATGGGAAGACGTATTCTTTTGTAACTGAAAAATAAAGGCTTGCTTCTGCTCAGTAAGTACTGAAGATACAAGCAACTCAATGCTTAAAGTCGGCCAGGCTGCAATTACCTTTAAATGAAGTTTAGCTGGACCTGCATATTTACACAGGAGACATTTTTTTGGTGATGATAAAAAGACATTCTGGTCTCTTCTGTGGTTGGGCATAGTATCTAGTGAGAAGAGGTTGTTCCAGTTTGTTGCATCCAGCTGATATTTGTTTGTATGAAGTACTACTTATGTTCTGGAAGAGTTTTCATGTGTCTCTGGGCATGGCTCAAAAAACCTGGCTCATTCTGTTCTCTGTTTTTCTAAGAGAAATGTAGCTGAGAAGATTACAGAGTTTTGGGTGATGAGAGGATATGTAGGACACTGAAAGTGAGATGAAAATTAAATGCATCTGATTTCTGAAATAGAACACAAACTGAAAATTTGCATTCCTCTATAGCATTTCAGAAGTGTCTAACTTTTACTGACTAGCATCTACTGAATCTATGAAATCTGTGCTTTTTCAGAGCATGGAAGCGCTCCAGCACTCTCAGCATATCAACTAACCTATGCTAGAAAACATAACTGACACCAGTAATGATCCTCTTCTAACATTGTGTTTTTGCTGAGGTGTTCCTAATACTGACCTTCATCTAAATTCATTTGAATAAGAGAGCTAGAAGTCACAATAATTTTGTGGCTTACGAAAATCATTTGATTGCTCATGTTTGGAAATCTTACCTATTTGTAGCATTTCAAGGGCATGAGCACAATGTGGTGCAAATGGAAATTTAAGTGTTCTTTTTCAGGATTTCTAATTCAAATAAAAACCTAACAGTATAAACTTATTTTTAATACACTGTTCTTTGCTCACAACCTCCCTAGTTAGAGATGAAAACAGCTTGTGGAATTACAAATGTCTTCCCATGCAATTAAAGACAGTGTTTTGTTTCATGTTCTCTGTTGTTACTCAGTCGTTCTGTTCTGAACTATTTTCCAACTAGGGTGTGAATGTCAACTGACTTTTCATTTGGTGTAGCAGAATGCTAAGTAATGTTATTAACCTCCATTGTGTACAGCCATAAAGTTTTGGAAGTATACCTCCCTAACTTCTGACTAAACCTCAGGAAATGAAAAAATCTTTCTGGACTGTTTAAAGCGAGTGGCTGCAAGGTTTGCTGCTATCATTTATAATGTGAAACTTAAAACAACCATTCCATATTTATGCTAAAACTGTTCCTTCAAGGAATATTCTGCATTTCATGTAGTCATCCTTTGTTTTTCTGAACTGTAAGTTTAATTCAACTCCAGATTCACCAGATTCCTCTTCTTCCAAACTGCTCCTACAGCTGTTCAAGTGCAAAAAGAGAATACTAGGACAATGAACAATTGCCTTGTAATTATTTGTATTACATTAATATCTCTCAATACATACTAAATATAAGGCTTTAAAAATTCCTTGTGCAATTTCTTCACACAAATTAAAGTATGTTCTTGAGAGTGCTTGATCCTGTTTATTAGTCATGGGCTCAGAATATGAGAAGTACACTTTTTTAAACAATCAGAATTCTACACTTAGAACATTAACTATTTTCTTACTAAAAGCAGCTGGTATGGCAGGTACTACTTATGAACAGGAAGAATACAAAAAAAATGCAGATACAGACAACTATGTGCAAGGGAAAATTCAGTTAAGGTTGAAACTGTGGTTCAGATGAAGGCATGCAACCAATGAATCTGACCAGAATTAAGCATGTATAGAAGTGCAATTGTTTATGCAGCAGGTAAGGACAGAAATGGGACCACACAGGTCACCCATCTCAGCTGTGAGATGGTAACACAGACCATCTGAAATGGAAAGCAACTTTGAAAGGTTGTCCAAGCAAGTGAGCGAGGCTTTTTGTGACTCACTAATCCTCTGTAAAAGCTCTCAATATACCAGCTGAAATTGCATTAACCAAAAAAAATCCTGTGCCATTAATTCCCAGTAAGTAACCAGTGTTGATCATTACTGCTTAAAAATGGTGTCATTTTCACCAAGAATAAATGCTCTTAGAAGAAGAAGAAGAAGAAATGCACTACTCTTAGAGACAAGGTCTTTGCTCTCAATAGTCAAGTTATTTGGAAACCATAGTTCCACCCTAGTGCTTCATATATAGCTGAAGTAGGAGGAAGAATATACTTGCCATCTTGAGAAACCCTTTTGTTTTTTCTTTCCATTTCTTATTTGGCACTTGGTTTGGAATGTCAAATGATTCAAACTTCTTACTGTTGCTATTGGACTCAAGCCCAAAGTAGTCTGTTTTTTTATGGGATGTATCAAACTGTGGTCTTAGTAACAGAAAATACCAGGAGACATTTGATGCATCAGATTCCTTTTTGGTGCTTTTGGTTTAGCCACACTGAAGATAGCGGAGAGAATGTTGTATGCAGACTGTTAGGGATGTGACAAGCTATTTACTTGTCCCCACGAGTGGATACAAATAAGATACTGCACAGCACAAGCAATATCTCTCTTCAAAGAAAAGGAAAACTCAACTTCCCTCTTTATCACCAACTTAGTGCATAACTGAAGCTAGGAGCTTTCTGTGCCTTCCTGTCTTCATATTCAGTTGTGTATTTATCAAAGAAATTCTGGGATGAGTTTCTGTGGTCTGTATTCTGTTAAACTGGATAACTGAATTGTTTTTTCTGCACTTAATATTTGAGTCAGACTTAAAACCAGGATTATTCCTAGTAAGGACTCAAATAGTGATGTTCTTTTGCACGTTTTCCAGATGAATCGTTTTTCAACTTCTCTAATTATGATAGTTAATCAGATTGCGATCAACTGCATGAAACAATCACAGGCTTCGAACATGAAACCAGATAGCAGGTGTAAGTGATACTCTTTCTAGTAAAGTGTTTCCTTGTTCTGCTCTGTGCTGTTGCATGTCTTCTCTTTATCTGCTCTGGATCAGTGTAAGTAAACATATCTAGAGTAATGAGTGGGTATTAAAGTTGTAGTTTTAGCTATCTCCCAAGAAGATCTTAGGTAGAGAGACATCATTGCTCTAGGTATAGTACAACAAAGAGGTTTGTTTCCCTTGGCAGATCTTAACAAAAGGTATTTGTTGACCACTGTTATGGGATCCACAAAAGGGTTTTTGTTCATGATGTGAAAGCGATCAGCAGACCTGTAGTGGTAGCTTCACTTAATGCTTCATCACATTCACAGGCTGCTTCACAGTCTGGCAAATTTTGGACAGATTTTTACCTCATTATTAGTAATAAATATTGGTAAAACTTAGTCTGCGCTTATGTACCATAGTTGTCCTGGTTCAAAAGTAAAAAAGAAATTAAGAGCATAAGAAAATTGCAACTACCTAACTGATACTGGAAGATCGGTAAAATCACTATGAGTTTAGATATGGACAAAAAGCAATCCTACTACCCAAATAAAGAAATGGTTTACACTTCACTAACAAAGAAGTTGGCTCATAAAAGTTGTCCTTATGCTAGCATCTGCATGTATATGAGAAATAGCTGTTCCTGCAATTGTTCTAATCTGTTTACAAATCAAAAAAACAAATGCTGTCACATGGGGAGGCTTTGTCTCATTGCTTAGAAATGTTGCTGTTTAGAACGTAGACATTGAAGAAAAGCCTTGCAAATATGAGATAGTCCTAGTGTGTGTCCATCTCTGATGCCTCAGGCAATCTTTGTCATTGGCAGCTAAACTATCTGGAATGCCTGAATAGGCATATAACATATTAGGGGAAGGAAGAGGAGAAGCAGTCCATAAAGCCCTTTGCTCACTAAGGTCTGCTATGCAGTCCTCTTGACAAATGTTATGATTAAACAAATAACCTAGTCTGGCATCTGATGATAAGAAGAGGGAGTTTCATTTTGTATACTGTAGCAATAATTACAGTTAAAATAACCTTTCCAAAGGTGTGTGCTCCTCAGCTGATGTATGTTCTTTCAACACCACTGCATGTTACTGGAAGTTGATATATGATCAAGATGACCAAGGCACCTGAAAGCAAATAGCAGCATTGCAATACGCTCCTTTTTTGTGCTCCTGCTACCAAACATGGCTAAGATTGTCCTGTTGCTTAAAGACTCCAGGGTGTGATCTGCATTTTTAGCAGATGTGCAGCATTTTCTCTTAAAGCCCCACTACACATAGAGTACAAGACTGACTTACAGAAAAAAGTATACATGCTTTTTTTCTCAGAGATTGAGAGGCTCACCTACAGAATTTATTTTTTTTCTTATTCTGGAAACTGTGTCTTTAAGGAAGAGCAATCTCAGATGCTGCAGCTCACATTGATGCTCAGATACTTCTCTGCTGTATGCTAATATATTCTTCCTTGGATTTGCATGAGCCTCAGTTGCAGTGCTGAATTGGGCCTAATTGCTGCATCTAAAGACAGTGCAGTTGCAAAGGTCTGATCCAAGTGAGACAGCTGCAGGATTTCAACACCGGATGCTTACTGAGTGAAGCAAGACCATTTTTGCTATATTAAACTGAATGCTAGCTCTAGCTGAGCAGTTGTTGTATTATGTTGTTGACATTCTCAGTTTCCTCCTCCCCACCTTGTTTCATCTAGTTCTTTTTCCATCAAATATACTTTTTCTATTTTTCAGTGTTTTAAGGCACAGATTTTAATAATTTTATTCTTTTTCAATGTAATATCAGAGGAGTTACAGCCACTAGTTTGCAAAACAGAGTACAACTTGCAGTAGTGGCATAAATTGAGCTCCCCTGGGTCACAGAATCTCAAAATGCTGCAACATTCCAATCCTCAATATTTTTCCAGGAGGACTTAGATTAAAATAGAAGATATGCGAGTTGCCTTTTTAAAGGAAGAAAAAGGCCAGTGGCACCTGCTTCTTTCTTTAGTAGTCTTTTATGAAAAAAACCTCCAACTATCCTGGATAGGTGGTAAAGCTGCTGAATATTTGAATTACTGGCTAAGGTCATTTAAGGTCTCTTAATGGAAACAGATGTGACGTACCCTTAACTTGGATGTCAGGACTTATGCCTGAAATCTTGGGGAATTAATGAACTGTTGTCAGGAGCATCCAGGACTGAATGGGCCTTGCCAGTAGCAACCTTTGGGGAACTATTTTACACCTGCTGCTAATCATTCATAGATGCAGAACAGACTTCAGAACAAGCCCGAGCAGGCAGATAAAAGACATGATTTATTGACCTGTTTTCCCAGTCTTACTGAAGTGAATTATAAAGTCGTCCAGTTATTAATCCCTGTAAATTAACTAGTAGGGAAGCTGTTTATATTTGGACTTTGAGATAGAGATGAAAGCATAAGAGCAGGTCTTTAGCCTTTCAGGGGACCCTTATATTTGGTTGCCTGCATTAACTTCCTGATTAATCTCTTGTTCAATTTCCTGTTTTGGTGGAGTCCAGGAAGGCGACTGGCAATTTAGCAGCACTGATAAGTGTCACTGATTTAGAGCATTGGACTGCAATGCTAATAACTGTTTAGACTTCTATAGAATGAGTACTATAAATACACCCATATGAAACAAATTTAGTCTTAGATTCTTCAGGAATTGTCAAATGTGTGATATGGGTCCTGTAATTCAAGCACCGTTGATCTTTCAGTGTGAAGATAATCAGTATGAGACAAAAAAAACCTCGAGAGAGTAAGTTCAGAAGACATTACAATCACATATGAATTATAATGCCAGCAGACTTTGGAGTTATTTCTGCTCATCAAAGGCAAATTTATTTAACTGTATGGAGGCAGAGTTCAAGCTACGTATTTCCCTCAAGAATTGGAGACCTGCTAATTGAGGATAAGTATATGTATACTGTAAAGCAGTTATAAGGTATCAGTAACATATCTATTAATTTTCGATCAATACAAGTGATACCATTTGAGTGGAGACAAAACCTACATGCACAAGCTAAGTCTGCTTTGATCAGTAACTGACTGACATTGATTGACACTGATCCATAATGCCATGAACACAGGTCCTTGTCAGCTATTTCCAGATTGTTCTCCTGAGCTTATGTTGGTAAATGCCTGAAGCAAACAGACCGCCCCCCCCCCCAGCATTTTCCCACTTTCTGCTGCAGTCATCTTAATAGTGTGTTTTACAGGCACATTTTGATGAGGTCCCTCTAAACTGTCAAAAAGGAGAGTGTGCGGAGGGTACGCTTGCACTCTGCTTGTCCTGTTTTGTCTCTGTTTTCTTCTGTTACAGATCTGAGAGAGAAAAGTATGTAGATGAGCATACTACCTAACAACACCTCCATCTTGGTCAAGCCACCACTGGAAGGGTTATCAAAGTCATCTGTTCGCATGCTGCTTGTTGCAAACGACTGACTGAGCAGTGCTATCACTTGTGTAGTTGGTGGTGCCATCTTGCACTAACAGCTGACCAGCAACTCTTCAGAAAAATGGCTTATACCCTAGGGAGCAGCTGGGGAGGAAACATTCATGGCCGAAAAGAAGAAATCAGTATTTATCACTACAGCTTCTGTAACAGCAGACACTGTCCCTTTATGCAGTGAGGCACTAATCCAAGTATTCATTTTTCTGGTGGCTGTGGCATCCAGCAAGATGAGCCTGAATGGACTGGATGCCATTTAGCGCTGCCTCCCACCCACCGCAAGGGCCAGCTCTGTTTTCCTGCAGGCAGTCCTGGTCTGCTGGCCTTAGCTGGTGGCAGCCAATACAGCACTGTTGCTGCTGACAAACCCATGGAAGCTGCTGCCATGGTGCCCTGTTTTGGGATGAAAGATTTCTTCTCCATCTGGAGCTTGCACACTGCTGCTGATGCTTGTCACTGCTTATCAGCACCCTAACATTTCCAGTGGGATTCCCCTCTTTCAGTGACTTTTGCACTACCATCTGAAGTGGCTTTGTAGGTTAGAGATACCCAGGTGGGTTGCATTGATGCCTCAGCTAACCTCTGCCAAAACAAGACAAATGCATGAGGTTGGTCTTGTGCCTAAAAAAGTGAGTCCCAAGGCCAGAATCGCCTCCACAGGCTCATGAGGAAGGGCTGCCTCACAGAACAGAGTCTTCGTCCTGCCCCATGCACACATTTACCACCTTGCTTTGCTCGCACCGTTCACTTACTCTGTCCTTTCTGACATTTGCAGTCTTTTCACTAATTGTGATTAAAGTTGTCTTCCTCCACTGACCTTCCTTATTTCTCATGGACTAAAGGTTTTTCTTTCCTATGCTCTCCAGTCTCCTGTAACATCATTCGCTGAGCAGCACTGTGTGTAGATCCAGGGGCAGTCTCAGATCTGTCACGACAACACTGAATACCAATCTCTTTCAGTGCTAGCATTATGTGTTGATAGAGTAAAATCTGCAAACCTTAAATTTCCATCATAGACAGGATGTTATTCTTACCTTTTGTTGCAAATATTTTGATAAAGAAATTAAAATCTAATTATATAAAAGAGTTTGGTTTGATTAAGAAGTAGAAAATTGTGAAGCATAGGTATGGGAGTGTTAAATTTGAAATGTAGTCATAGGAACTTAGGAACTTTAGACAATGTAGTATGTGTAACTGTAAGAATTCAAGTATTGTCTAAAATCAGTTAACCACGAAACTTTGACAAAGATTTGTGGTTTGTAGTGTTTTGTTTTAGGAAACTAAGGGAACTGCTATGGACGTTAGTTTGTTGCTTGGAAACCCCTTACCCTTCCCACCTTGATCTTATTATCGAGGTTTCCAATCAGTAGAGTTAAGTGAGATTAACCAATGATTGTTTTAACATAAGAATATTAATAAGATGGTGTGAGTGAAGGACCAATTATTAGAAAGGTTAAATTTAAGAATAGACATAGTATGCATTTTTATGTAAACTAATATAGATGATGGTGAGAATCGTACTGCACAGGATCACCTAAGGGAGGTCAAGAAGCGGACAAGTGAGGAAGACTATGGAAGACCACCAGAGGGCTTCTGAAGACCACCAGAGACCTTCAACTGCACCTGCGTGAAGAGACATTTATATATGCTAATGCTTTACTGGAAAATTAATGATTATATATAACATTTTCCAGAAATTTAGTGAATATGTATAACAGGTGTGTATTTAACCTGCATAGTTAGACTAGCCAGGTGCACATGATAGGTGATCCCCCGTGTGCCCAGCACTACAGTAAAGGAGTGCCTGCTGCTTAACTTCTGATTGCTGTTAAGGAGTTTTATTCCGGATTTTGGTAACACTTTCACTCCAATTACTGCATACTCTACTGCACTGTGAATTTTTCCAAAGCTAATTAGATGTTGGAATGGAAAAGCCTTCATAACCTTTCTGAGGAAACAGTTTGTTAACTCATGCCTGTTTCTGGCCAGTAAGAGGCTGAAGGAAGTTTTGCAAAGAGAAGATGTAGTAGACTTATAACATCAGAGCATCTTTTATTGCAATAGATAGCATTTCAGATGCACTGTAGTGTCATTTTGGGTTAGACTATTTTGTTTTTCTGAGGGGAAAAAAATAAATGCATTCCTAGAACCTAATTCTAGCCAGATGGGATTTCCAAAGCCATGTGGAAGTGCCAAGTGCTCCGAGTTACTCACTTCCATCAGATGCTGAGCTCCTGTCAAAGCTACTTTGAAAATGCTGTCTGTTCAGCCTGCCTGCACTGGATAAAGTAGCCCAAAGGGCTTCCCTTTTCCCTGGAGGCTAGAACAGTCCAAAAAGGGTTTCTAAACAAAAAGATCAAGTTTCACTAATTACTACAATACTACTGTGGAAAAGATGGCAACAAAGTACTTCTGAGTTCTTTTTCTTCTTTAAGAGTTTTGAGACAGACAAATGTATCCCAATCGCTTGGAGTGCTTTTTGATATGTTCAACTTCAGACAGGTGATTTATTTCTGATAAGCGCTGAAATATGTTACTGAGCCATGGTATTCAAAAGAATGCCTTTTCCAAGGACCAGTGTCTTCATTATTTGTTTTGTTTAAAAATTAAATCTCCCCTTACTTGTGGGAGATGATTGATTTTTCAGTAAGAAAACTGAAAGTGACTGTAGTTCATCTAAGGTCACTTTGTGAAAAATACTAGTAACAACAGGGAAGAAAAATATTGTAAGAGTCTTGGCTAATGGTTTCACAGGTGTGCTTAAATGAACACTTGCTTCTGTATCTGCTGGCATGAGCCTTCACACTCTCAAGTCTGAGAAGCAACAATTTTGCCTGATAAAACAGAGCTCTCAAATCCAGTATTTCTCAACCTTCTAAAATTCAAAGGATGCCTCAGCATTTCTTAAACAGTTGACAGACCATCTACACAACACTGCTGTAGCAGCTTCTTTCTATCAACTTCTGCAATTTTTGGCTAAGCTTTGAGCTTTCATTTCATATTTTATTCCTGTTCTTGAATGCTTGAATGCAGATATGTATATGGTGTTGGGTTTGGGGGCTTTTATTTACAGATGTTTTATGAGCTACGATCAGGTGCTTTTCTAGATCACAGAATGTGAAAAGCAAATATTTGAAAGCCATCGGGAACACAGAACCTGTGCTTTTTCTAATCCTTTCATACATGTCTCTGTTAAAAGTTTTGGAAAATCACACTGTGTCTGCGCTTCAGGATCCAGCTGTTCCTGGACTCTTTATTAAGGTCTCTAAATAAGAAGCTATTAGCTAGTCCTGCCAAGAGCACTGCAATAAGTGATCTGTTTTGCTTCTTCAGCACCACTGTGCTTCACAGCAACTTTTAATGTGTGTTAATCTATTTATCTAGACCATATTCCTTACTATGAGGAAAATTAATGGTGAGGTTTTAATTTGACTGCATGTCCATGTGATGAAATTGAAATGGGAAGTGAAAGATTTTCCAGCAGACTGCAGAATAAAGGCACTGCTGGAATCAGTAGCCCACACTGTAAACACATCAAAGTCTACGTGATTCTGAACCCTTACTTAAAGCTTCCCTAACCTGAGGACACCCATCACCTCATTGACTTGCATCCCTTCTGAAGAACAGAGGAAGAGAAGGTATAATGCCCTCATTACTGGTATGCGATTAAAAAATTAGTCTTTAGCTTTTGATCTAAGTATTTTGAGTGTACAGTAACTGCATGTGTCCCTAAAAATCCATTTATAATATTTTCTCCATAAGTTTTGTATAGCTTTCAGCTGATTTTGATGTGAAGCATGCTGAGATAGCACCCGGAATTTCCATGGAGTATTGGTCTTTATGTGTACAATTTAATAAGGCATGTTTATAGTAAGCACAGAGCTAGTTACACTTTATCTTTTGCATCAGGAATAATTCAAAATGGATGGGTCAAGTAAGGTTTCTATATTATTTCTAATTTCATGAAACAGCTTTTGGCAAGACTCACAAAAAATCACTTCAGATGAGCATATTTTTCGTGATAAAAGCAAGACAATAAAGTGACTGGACTAAATACATGATTGTCTTTTGTCAATAAGTAAAATGAAAGGAGAACATCTGTGACAACAGAATTCAGATAATAGAAAACTGAACACATTTTGCTTCAGAAGACTTGTACTGAATCTAAAGAGATGGGTCTTACTCTGCCAGTTGTCCTTTCTGTAGTCATTCTATAATGAAAAATATATTAGATATTGCTTTTCTGTAGACAAAATGGTTTTTATTCTGCTGAATGTTAGAATAATTTAGCCCCTAAACATCCAGAATGTGCAGCTTGCTACAAAGACTGTATTTTGAAAACTAGCATTAGAAAAGCACATCGGTTATAAAATATTTCACAACTGCTTGAAGTTTTAACTTTAGATCCAAAAAAGCCTACTTAGCAAAAAAAGACATAAGCAGAGACTAGTATTAAAGTGTAGTTTAGCACAGCTTTGTCAACTCAGCTTTGAAAAGGATGCTTTCATTGTAACCTAATTGCTGGAAAGAAAAGATGATGGCACGTGTTTAAGTATATTCTGGACATCATAAATATCATGAGGGGATTTTGAACATCTGCTTTTAGTTTGAGGGTACAATGTGCTTATCTAATAATGATATTTGTTACAAATACTTGTATTATTTATTAGCATTTTGTGTCATAGAGTTATTAGCAGATTCCAAGCCACTAGCTGCAAATGGGAAGTGAAAGGCTGCATTTTATACCCTTTACGTGCCCCAGTATGTTGTGTGTTCCTTTAGAGTAATGCTGTGATCATTCAGTTGGGAATCTCTGCTTCATTGGGTGTTTCAGCAGCACTCTCGTCTATGATGTCTTTGGCTTCTAACTCTTCAGTTTTATTGGTAGAAACTATCAGCAGATTAAATTTCCATCTCCAGTTGCACTCTGTGTATGTCCTTCCACACCAGCCCAGACTGCGGCTTTGGGGTTTTCATGGCACTGGCACCACACATCTCAGTCATAGAAAATCATGTGCCTGGCTCAAAGGCCAAGCAACTTCTAAAAATTATTCATTTCTGTTTTTCTACTGGGGCCATGTTTTTAAGCTCTACAGGAAAAAGTTTAAATGACCTTTTATTTTTAAACAAAAGCAGAGTTTCTGGCATATTGTATAATACAGAGATCTGGATTTTTTAGGGAAAAAAAAGCATGCCTAATGCTTGTGGTAAAACCTGGGGAGGAGCAACCTTGATTTTGAGCTCTCTGAGAGATCAAACCCCACACAGCAGAGTGACTTGGTCTCTGTTGGAACTGCTCCTGTTGAGTGTGTTGGAAAACCGCTCTTAGGTTCTAAGCCTTCAGCCTAATTCTGACCTTAGAAACACAAGCCCAGGTCCCATCACTTTCTCTTGCACAGCTGTTGCTAATGAGAAAACGTCACTCTTTTTAACTTAGCTCACTGTTATTTGTACTTCTCAGTTTAGTCCAGGAGCCAGAAAAAAACCCAAACAACCCCCTGGTTACAGGCAAAAAATTGAAAAGACTGGCTACCAGTAGTGGTGCAAATACTTTCTGTTTCAGCTTTAGTGGAAGGGAAGAAAGAAGGGATGTGCAGTTTCCCAGGAGGACAGTGCTCCATAATTCAGCGCTAGGCTTCAAGTCCTCCTGCCAAAATTGGCATGAGTTTTCAGATCCGCACCTCTGATGTGGGATCAGTTCTTAGGATAAGTAGAAATCCCTTTCACTACCTCTTTGCGGTTCATCAGGTTTTATTAATTCATGCTTACTTCAATGAGTGACTTGGGACCTTAAAATTATATATGGGAAATTATTTTTCTAGCAAACACTATCCTTGTCTTAAGTTACCCAGAAGGACTTACCCTCCTGCATCCTAGCATCCGTAACCAGTGGCCGATGGGGTCACTCTGTTGGCACCAGGGGTTGTGGCAGATGCAAACCTCCGGGATGAAGTAAAATGCTGGAGCCCTATGCCTGATAGTGGGGCACGGGGAGGATAAAGGTTAATACCTCAGTGTGGACTTGGAGATGGATACGTCCTCCATCTCACCTACTTCTCCATTCAGATTGCCAACCCAAATCATTCTAAAGATTATTTTAGCTGCCTAAGTGCTTATTTAGACAATCAGCATTTGTACAAAAAGGAAAATTTTTTAAAGACTACTTCCTGCTCCCTTAAACTGTAGCTACTCTGAGGAATTTTTGCTTCATTTAAACACAAAGATAGTTTCACTGTTCCATTCCCATCACTGATAAACAAAGCCAAACTGAACTTAAAAAATATCATGGACTTCATAACAACTTGAAAATTAGTTAAAACTACCAAGTTCTATCAACTGAAGTATATCAATTAAAGTGATGTAGGGAACATGATGAATTATTTTAGATAAAGTTAATAAGGTATTGAAACTAACCTGGTTTATCTTGCACTTCATTGGTAGCATAAAATAATTATGAACTAAATCTGGAAGAAAATTATGATCCATCTAATGATTTTAAAATAATGTTTACCTTTGAAAACAAAACCCAGTCTGTTTCTCACACACAGCTTCCCAGTTTTACCTACCACTGCTTCTACTGGATCAACAAGTGAGATATTCCTTAGAGGAGAGGGTACTTGAGTTACAGGTGGCAAGTCTTATTTTGTAATGGAGATAGAGCTACTTTTTATATATGTATATGTTCTGCAAGAATGATGGTGTATAGTGTACCACCTGCTCATTTCTACTCTGCATTTTTATCACCAGTAGAGACTAAATTTTTTAATTTTCCTCAGTGCTTTAACTGAATTTCTTACATATTTAATTTTTTTTTTCCTAAGTCTTAGGAACAGAGCCCACAGACAGAACTGAGTGATCAGCAAATCCACATACTCAAGAGAATAAAAAAGACCATGTGTAACACTGGTGACATGTTTAATACCTGACAAATCTGTCCAGAGACAATGGTTGAGTATCCATATATGCTCATGTAAATGAAAGAAGTTCTTTGTATTAAGATGAGCCTGGTAAACCTATTTTCTGGAGAGTCTTTATAACACAGTTGCATCCTTAACTTCAATGACTCAAGACCATTTTAAATTCATTGTTTATTCAACTAAGAAATCTTCTTCTGTTTGGGGGTTTAAGCATAAAATAAATGAAAAAAATACTGTTACTCTATTCTTCTGTCTTTATGTTCACTCAATGCCACAGAGATCTGTGATACATTTTTTTCTGTGACACAATTTTTTTCTGTGACTCCTCTGTGTGCTTCTGTGCAGGGAGTACAAAGTGTTTGTCACCAATAGTTACATTTTGGAGTAACATCCTCATTTCACCATGCTCCAGTGTCAATACCCAAATGAGTCACTCAAGTATGTTTAGCCATGGGTTCCTTATGCTGTCTTCATGGTGTTTTCTGATCAAACTGTACATCTGTCTTGTTCCAGAGGTCTGCTACTGGACTAACTCATCCTAGAGAAGTACAGCAGGTTTGGGGGTTTGGGGGGGGATTTGTGGGGGTCCTTTCCTTTCCTTTCCTTTCCTTTCCTTTCCTTTCCTTTCCTTTCCTTTCCTTTCCTTTCCTTTCCTCTCCTCTCCTCTCCTCTCCTCTCCTCTCCCCTCCCCTCCCCTCCCCTCCCCTCCCCTCCTCTCCTCTCCTCTCCTCTCCTCTCCTTTTCTGAATTGATCCATATTCTCTCAGGCACCACTTCTCTTGCAGTATGGTTAACACCTGCTTTTCTGCTGGAGTGACCATGATGCCAGCAGACCTCTTCCTGAGGTACCACACCAAAGCTGTACCTACTTCTGCGGACTTCAGTAATTAAGGACTGGATTATTTCTTCTCTTTTCCTTAATCTACAAAAAGCCTTCTCTTAGGTTTGTGGCCCTTACCAGGCTGCATGGATACAGTAACTTTCACAACAGTCAGGTTCTTAGTTCCCATTCAACCTACAGTGAATCATCTCTGGGAATGAGCTATTGCCTGTATTTCTAGTTTGTCCACAAAATGTTCATCTCGAAATTTATTATTTTTTTTTTAGCAAAATAACATTTGGTATGATCAAGAAAAATTAAATATCTCCACTAGAGTTTTAAAAAAAAAATTGATCTTGTTTTCTTGTTTGTAGTCAGAGACACAATCCTAGTATCTTTGAGCTAGAAGAGATTCTGCTAGAAATATGGGTAGCTGAAAAAAGGTAGAGAATAACAACCTGTGAGCTCTCTCTCCCTGTAGCTCTCATTCCAATGGGTAAAGGGTAGGGAAAGCCAATTCCCATCAAAGAGAAACTGCAGTAGTAGAAAGGCATGTCTCCACTAAGAAGAGGGAATAATGTGCCGATAATTTGTATTAGTGTTAAATGCACCTCTGAATCTCAGATGCTTATATAAAGCTGTGAATCATGATTTTCATGAAGTATGAATCATCATTCGGTAAAAAACAAACACCTAGAGATGCCAAAGCCAACCTACCAAAGCATAATAGTAAAGGGGATGGAAACACATGAGGCAACAAACATTTAGAGCTAAAGTTTGATTAATCTGAATGTTTATGGTTAATAAACCACCCTCTCAGCTAATGTACTTCTAATTTGTATCATTTTCATGTGATTTAGTATATGTTATTAGAGATAATTGTATTGTAGATTGCTAATTAAAGAAATGTAGCAAGTGGAGACCATGGCATAGGTAACAATAATGTTTGAATTAGCCATAAAATACATTGTTAAACAATCTGAGATTTTTTTTCACTGTTAAAAAATACTGTCACATCAGAACTAGCAGTTAATATTTCTCTTTTCACAATGTTATTCAGGACTCTGGGACCACAGCATTCTAACCACAGGTGGCTGCAGTGCAGGCAGAAAATACCAGAGCTGAAGAAATAATCTATAATGAAGAACGTGTTCCACAAACAAATCACTTTCTCATTATGGAACATGATAATCAAGATTCTTACTAATTTAATCATTCTTTAATTATATTGGATTGAGGAAGGGAGGCATTCCATCTTTTAACCATCCAGGTTCACCAACGGCAAATTCTTCCCTGCAATTTCTCATCATTTAAAGTACTTGGATTAGTTGTTGCCACACAGATCAGTTCTGTAAATGCAAACTCTTCAGCTACAAATGTTCACCTCGATAAAGTCAAAATTAGTTTTGAAAGTACTGGTACATAAACTATGCAATTTCATTTCTCATGAACACGGCACAATTAAAATTTAATTATTTGCACATCAGTTGAAAGTTAGCAGAAAAAAGCCACTAGTTTGAATTTTAATGTAAACGCATAGTCACAGGACTTTGTGTTATTCATTCTCCCCTGAAAAACAAACTCAGTCAATATTTTGTCTTTATATTGCTGTAACTCAGGCTGGTCCCACGGTAATACCGGCTGTTGAATATTTTACAAGATTTCCTGTTTCTAGAAGTCACCTGTAAAGATCCAGGGCGTATGCTGAACACGGTGTGATCCTCCTGGACAGCAAAAATATTAGACATGTCTCCTTTCTGCCCCATGCTGCCAGGAACAATGTTGAATAAAAATACCAGCTCTGGTGTGGGGGATACCTCACCCCAGATGGGTTCCACTTGTCTGACAGCCCCAGAGCATGGGACTGGGGACAAGCACCCAGGGATGGGATCAATGCTGGAGCTCTCCGAAACTGCTGCTGGAGCCCTCACTGTATTGCATCACGGCTCGAGGCACCAGGGAAAGAAGGAAAACACATGTTTTCCTAGGAGTGTAAGCGGTCACCATCCTGTAATTGGCTATGGAAGGAGAAAGGAAAACACAGTCAACTAGTAATGGTCTCTGGTGAATTACCTGGGTTGTCCCAGAACCTGGTACTGTGTGTGGCATGATATTGCATGAGGTTTTATGAGTGTGCCAGCTCACATCGGCCCCTGCTGGAGCCTAAATGTAGGTTACAGAGCTGCTGACCTTTTCTCAGAGTACGTGCTTATAGCCTAATGTAGAGATATCTTTTTGCTTTGCTTTCTGCTATACATTATCTCGTTCTGAATGCTATGAATAATGTAAAATTAACTCCATGCCATGAGATGCAAAATAGTAATAATGCAACACAGTGGTTAAAAATCACACCATAGACTTAAAAGACAGTCAGCTACCAGCACCAAATTGCCCTGAATTACAGTTTAAATTTAGTCTAAATGTCAGAAAAGATGGATTCTTGAAAGACTGTGGGTAAGCTACAGCTTTGCCATTTGTCTCAGTGTGAGTATTACCCTGGAACAAGTCAGGAAACAGGCCACTGTTTGGAGCCACTGTTCTTTCATTGATTACTTTCCCTGACTCCTAAGTCAGTGTATGGCAGAGGGGAAGGGAAGGAGAATAAATTCAATACGTTGTTTTTGTGCAAAACCTAGGGCTGGATCAGTCTATGCTGCTTGTACTCTTCACAAATCAGTTGCAGCCTGTTCCTCTCAATCTGACATCTCTGATCTGAGGGACCTCAGCGGTGGTGACTTCTTCCCTTTGCTTCTGGAGGAGGAGTGAGTTGGGTGTCAGAAAAATGTTTCATAAAAGCAAGGAAGGGGATTGCTGATACTCCAAGGCTGGTATATAGAATCATAGTATTATAGAATCATTTAGGTTGGAAAAGACCTTTAAGATCATCAAGTCCAACTGCAATTGGAAGCTCATGCGCTTGTGATTCCCTACATTAATTGCCCGTTCTGTTTTACAACAGCTTTGTAGAACCATGTGGCTGCTCAGCTTGCCCTTCGCTGGGGGATGGCTCCTCCTCAGCTGGCCACCCAAGGTCCTCAGGGCCATCACTTGGGGAAGGGTAGTGGAGAGTATGAGCTCCGTCCATCTCCTGAGAAAGTTCTCTGGTCCTATTATTTTCTTGCTTTCCATGACTCACAAGCCTCACAATGTTATTCGAATCAGCGTAGCAAAAATATTTTTTTAAAACACTCATTTGTCTTTGTTTCCACAGCCGTCCTTTCCAAAGCTGCTTTCATTTCTCTCAATTCCTGTCTTTGCTATTTCATCACGAATTTGCTTCCAGGCTGTTTTCCAAGGTATCCAAAGGTATCTGCATCAGAAAATGGCTCTTCTTCTGAAGAGCCTCTCCAATTTTTATTTTAAATAATGAAAGTCTAAGATTGTTTTTCAGTGAAAATTTGATTTGTTTTTTTAATGGAAGACAGGCACAGTCTATACAAATTGCTTTAATCAAAATCTCATTTTTTTTACTGAAAAAGCCATGACGTAACGTATTTGACAAGTAAAGACAGGCAGGAAGAGAATGCTTTTTCTTTTGACAGCACTGGTTTACCATTTCTAGCCTCTTGCAGTTCCTTACACTTTAACTTTACACAATATGAAATCATTGTCAATTATGCTAATCTTTTTAATACACATTCTCAATGTTGATAATACTGTAATCTTTAAGACATTTAATTGTTTTCACATTTTATATTCCTCCAGGCTTGATTGGCAATGAATCTCTTTCCATGCTTTCTTTACTTTTGGGCTTTCCCTTATAAAGCATGTGGTCTTAACACAATTTGACCTAGTTCTGCGTCTGTCTAATAAATGTGTTTCTACTGTAGCCAGCTGTCCTCATCTATTTGCTTTACTCTCATCTGATTCTTGGAGGAAAATGGAAAGTCTTCCCATGGCTTTTCAAAGCAAAAGCAGACAATTTGTCCAGTTATTCCACATTCTGGAAGATGTATGGTTTTCCTATAGTTTAGGCTTCTTTGAAATAAGATTAGGAAACTACCATTATGTATTACTGGAACTACGAAAAACCAAAATGCCACAGAGAACTAGTTACTAATTTTTAATTTAAAGAAGTAATTTTAGATGTTTTAGAACATCTTCTTTTGCCGTTTGCTTTTGAGAACTTGGAAAGCTTTCAGAAGTCTTTGTAAAGCAAATTTTTTCAGTTTCCTAGGAAGTTATCTTTGGCCAATGCCACCTTCTACTCAGTCACAGCCCTGGCACTGCCAGTCTGGTTATTTGCATTATTATATCCCCCAATGTCTATGGAACTGGAGACTGCAGCATGCTCCCATGTACACGCGTGCCCGGCGCAGACCGTGCCCGTACCCTTTAGTCTTTCTGCAGCTACAGTCACAGCTCGGTGCACAGAATTCACATTTCAATCAATTTACAATTTTCCATTTTTAATCACTTCTTCCTAGAGGTTATACACCTTTAATCCAGTTTCATTTATAGCTGTTGGTAACTTTGATATTTCATACAGTCTTTTCTTGACATTGTATTTTGGTTTTATGATCTGAGACTGAAGAACGCTGTTATCTCTGTTAATAGTGGATGCCTTTAACACCACCTCAGGGAACTTTAGCAGCTCTTAGGACAGCACTTTGAAACTGTGTGGCCTCATATATTAAATTAGTCATCTTGCAGAAAATTTAAATTAAAAATAAATGTAAACTAATACTATTTTGTTTCTAAAGCTGCACCATTTAGATGAGTGTTTTTCCTAACAGAAGCATATTGTTTACTACTTTGGAGAAATGGTACCAGTATGTGGCAGGTAATAAACAGAAAACATTTCCCTTACTAGCAAAGTCTGTTTTCCACAAGCTGCATACAGTTATTTTTCTCTTTTGTCAGGACACCCTATTATATTCTAGCCTTTGTCTAGGTTTGAAGAGAAAGTATCTAATTTCTCTTTCATAGTACTTCATAGCTCATTATAAGCATAGCATGCTGCTGGTGTCATTCTTGAGCAGCATTGTATACCGAATCTGTAGTGTCTTATGAAGAAATTGACTGTTTTGACACAGTGAACAAAAAGCTTCAGCTGAAAATCTCTTGGGATTCATTCCAACTCTGATTTTTTTCATCATCTAACTTATTCAGTGTCTTGAATTATTTTTTCCTTATCTGTGGTCAGATATTTAATTGTTTACTCCACAAAACCTTAAAAAAGGAAAGAAAAGTACCCCCTCACATTGGATCAAGCATATGTACTTATTGAACAATTGGATAATAAAGCACATTAGAAGACACCATGATCAAACAATGTGACAGTACTCTTTAATGAGTCATTTTAAAAAGTGTTTACTTCATTGTCTTTGGTTGCTGTCACTGACTGGTCACTTCAAAGGTTAAAAAATGCTGAGAACAGAAAGTCCACGGGCAGCCCTACTGCCTACTGTATAATTTGAATTGATTTTTCCTTTTGTGCCATTGGATGCTGCAACTGCAGAACGTGACTGTTTTCAGTTTTATACAGAAGATTTTTGATAGGCATTTTAAGAGAAGAGAAAAATCTCTAATGCAGTCCATGGTTTGATTTTTTTTCTCCTTATATGCAGGACTGCAGGTAGCCCTGTGCAACTTGCAAGCTAGCGGTGCTGAGATGTTTATCACAAGTAACAGATCTTCCAGAAATCTAAGCAGAGAAGTCAGAAATTCAGTAGGAACTATGTCCATAACACCAAGCCAGACCATCCTCATACTGACTAAGGTGTCAGTGCACTTTAGTGAGTGTACAGGAAAAGGCATCTCTCTTCCCTCATACAGTTGCCATACTCTGGCCCTCTCTTGCTCAGAATATGTGCGGGACTGGAAGGTTTCAGACCATTTTCCTAGTCTGGTTCAATATGTGTTATCAAAGTAGGATTGGAGGTCCTGGGGTACAATGTGAAAATGCTTTCAGTGTGCTTTTGAAACAGCTTGGCTATGCTCTGCTCTTGAATCGTGATGAATTGTAAAGTGTCGAGTCAGTCCTTAAAGAATTAGTAAATGGGAGAATAAGTGCTGCGTACACGAGGAGTGACGGAGGCTCCTGCTGAAATATGAGGACAGAGGTTACTCATCCATACTGTACCTTGTTCTCCTTATTTGTATGTTTATATGAACACACCTCCCCTCCACGTTTTCTGAAAATAGGCAGTCAGCTTTAGAAAAACTGATGGCTGAAGCAGTGAAAGCATTAGCTTTCTCATTAAATGCTAGTTACTGATAACACTTGACTGACCTATATGCGTCTTAAACAAGAAAAAGGTATTTCTAGAGTGCCTGGGGAAATTAGCCATGGCTAAATTTTCTTTAGATTTCAGAAATTATGTTAATCATTATATGCCTTCCAGTTTCATAATGTGGTTCAAGTTAGGGCTGAGCTAGGCAGCTGTTGCTTATGCCGCTGGTCTCATGCAATGCAGTGGGCTTATTGCCTGAGTGAGAGCTTCAGGATCTATCTGTAGCATAGTGGTATATTAATAAGCTGGGTAGCTAACCTGTTTGGTGCATAGGGAAAGTGAATAAACCCCAAAGAAGATCTGAAATACTGAAAGAGCCCATGCCTTAGTATAGAGCCCCAGCGCTGAGGAAGAGGGGATCTTAATTTGAATTACCTTCTGGCTGCCGCTGCACACCAAATTTCCTGGGGTACTCCACATGGCAACTTCACAAGCTGATGGGAAGGTGCAGGGCTTCTGTGCTCACCAGAAGCCGGGGTGTTTGGCACCCTCACTCTTGCTCTCTGTGCCCCCCTCTAGCCAGGAGTGCCTGCTGCTCCCCTTCCCAGAGCACGGAGTCGGCGTCAGGCAGGGTGTTGTTGTTTAACCCCAGCCAGAAACTAAGCACCACGCAGCCACTCACTCACTTTTCCCCAGACCCAGTGGGATGGGGGAATGAATCTGAAGGAAAAACGTAAAACTCGTGCATTGAGATAGAAACAGTTTAATAGAACAGAAAGGAAGAAACTAATAATTATAATAATGACAATAATAACATGACAATAAAAATAATAAAAGGATTGGAATATACAAAATGAGTGATGCACAATGCAATTGCTCACCACCCGCCGACTAATGCCCAGTAATTCCTGAGCAGCAATCTGGCCGCCCGGCCAACTCCCCCAGTTTATATACTGGGCATGACGTCACATGGTATGGAATACTCCTTTGGCCAGTTTGGGTCAACTGCTCCGGCTGTGTCCCCTCCCAACTTCTTGCGCCCCTCCAGCCTTCTTGCTGGCTGGGCAGGAGAAGCTGAAACAACAACTGAAAACATCAGTGTTATCAACATTCTTCTCATACTGAACCCAAAACATAGCACTGTACCAGCTAGTAGGAAGAAAATTAACTGTTGCAGATGAAACCAGGACACGGTGGAATGCAGGGCAATGAGGCACAGCGCTGTTTTCCATTCCTTTCCACAGGATGTCCCAGTGCTTTGTGGGGAGGAGATAGCACCTGCAAGAGCTAAGCAAAAGGGAATTTTACCACTCCACGTGTAAAAACTGAATTTTACCTCTATTGTAGAGAAACCTTGAGTCAGCTCTGGCTGTGCACTTAATGGCCACGTTTAGAAGTCATCTCTAAACTATGGCAAGGGGTTGTATGTATTTGCCTGTACATCTCAAATGCTGGAGTAGTCATGTTTATGCAGTGAGATAGTCCAAAATATTTTTGAACAACCACCAGTGACTTGGGACATTAGCCTTGTCAAAAAAAGGTCATAGTTCAGAATGATCAGACATCCACAGGTCAGAAGACCAGACATCCAAGTGAATAAACCTCATCCTGCTTCAGTCACCTGCTTCAAACCTGCCATCCGACTCCTAGAGGTAGACCTCCCACGTTTGAGTGGATGTGCACACATCCTAAGCCTGCACTTCTGCACAGAAAAGTCCTACTGAAGGACACAGAGAAACCTGCGTTATGAGAAATGACATATAATCAGTAGTATGTAGCATCAGGCTGACTGGCATGTGTTACTGCCATTGCTCTTCCTGGTCCTGGGGGTATAGAAGACAATTTCTGTTTTCAGCCATCTGTTGATGCCAGCCCAGCACCTTTCAAAAGCACCGCATTTACAGCAACGGTAATAACTACAGACAGCAGAGGAAAGATTTGGAAGCAGCAGTATTTTCCCATTAGATTCTCATGTCTCAAACAATGAGATGCTTGATGCCTGCCTTTCACTGATAGCTGGCCTACTGCTTGCTTTTATAAGAAATGATTTGCTGACGAAAAGCCAAGCAGCAAAACGCTGAATGTATTACTATGTAATTTCATGTGAAAAGAGATAAAAACAGCCTGTATCCTTGGATAATAACAAAATATTGATTTTCTAGTAGTTGTTTTATCTTCACCCAAATCACCATTTATTGATGGAGACAGTTCAGTCTCTGGTTTAAATAGGATTTGCTGAAGCTTATGTAAACTGCACATAATTTGCATGTCTACCTGTAAACCTTTATATATTGGAGTAGCTGCATTGTTGCCCATGTGGTATCCTAATAGATCTTGAAATAATTAGCAGTGAATAGGAATGTGGTGAATATGACAGGGAGAGGAACTAAGGAAATGTAGTTGAACATATGATACTCATGAAGTCATTATAATGCTGTGTTATAGTAATATAATGCTAATCTAAAGACTAAATACAGTTTCTGGGTGCCACAAGAAAGGATGGACTGACTCATTTGCCACCAAACAATGTCTTGTTTATATTTTCTAGAGCTGCTAGCACAAATATGCAAGATCTAAATCTACGCCCTCTGTTCAGTGTATATTAGGGTAGTAGATCAGCATGTGGAAGACTGGGGCTGACAGAAGGTAGGCACCAGCTGCTGAGCTGTGTCAGATGTGGGAAGGTAACCTGATCTGACTGTGAAAGCCAACCCAAAGCTTTGCAGAAGTCTGGGGGAGTCACTGTGGAGGAGCAAGCTGTAGTCAGCCCTTACCCCTTGCACCTTACTCCGTCTGGCCCCTGGGTGTGAGTAGTAATGGCAAACCAGCCTCTCCTTATTTCTCTTACAGTGCAGCTTTAGATAAGCAATTGGTTGGTAGATTTTTTTATCAATAGGCACAAGGCAATGTGGTGAAGCTCCTGGGCTTGCTTTGCTGAGGGAGGCAGCAAATGCAACTGACAACGATTCAGATGAAAAGAAGCCAAAGGAGCATTTGTCCTTTAAGCAACACATATTTAAGCCTTTAAACCCTTGCCCAGAGAGTATTGAGTGTTTGAACAGGCTTACAAAGTAAGACAGGTTTGCTTGGACAAGTTTCTGGAATTGAAATCTAATAGTTTTGTAGCATTCAAGCATTTATTTAATATAGAGATATTACCTACATCCAGTGGGTGTAGCTCTCTAGGAAAGAGAAAGTGTTGGGGGCAGTTGTCATTATATGCCTGCTCTATGAGTATTTTCCCCTGTCCTGGTTTCAGCTGGGATAGAGTTAATTTTCTTTCTAGTAGGTGGTATAATGTTATGTTTTGGGTTCAGTATGAGAAGAATGTTGATAACACACTGATGTTTTCAATTGTTGCTAAGTGGTGTTTAGACTAAGTCAAGGATTTTTCAGCCTCTCCTGCCCAGCCAGCAAAAAAGGCAGCAAGAGGGGCACAAGATGTTGGGAGGGGACACAGCCAGGGCAGTTGACCCAAACTGGCCAAAGGAGTATTCCATACCATGTGACGTCATGCCCAGTATATAAACTGGGAGAAGTGGGGTTGGGAGGGATCACCGCACGGGAACTAAACTGGGACTTTGGTCAGCGGGTGGTGAGCAATTGCATTGTGCATCATTGATTTTGTATATTCCAATCATTTTATTATTTTTATTGTCATTTTATTATTGTTATTATTATAATTATTAGTTTCTTCCTTTCTGTTCTATTAAACTGTTCTTATCTCAACCCACGAGTTTTACTTTTTTTTCCCCAATTCTCTGCCCCATCCCACTGGGTGGGGGGGAATTGAGTGAGTGGCTGCGTGGTGCTTAGTTTCTGACTGGGGTTAAACAATGGCATACCCTTTTCACATCAATTATTCACCCCTTCTGGCCTTTTGGGGTGGAACAGACCTTTGATCCAACCATGTCCAGCCTTTCTAATGCTCTAAAAAAATGAACTCTTGCACTTTATGGGTAATTTTCTGTGTGACCTTCTATACACAAGGTGCAATCTCTGATATAGGTGAGACGATGAAGTAAGAGTTTGCCTTGTTATCCTACTTAAGTCTCAACTTATGCATATAAATAAGTTACGAGTCCATGTTCAGTAGCAAGTTCAGGTTTCTGAGTCAGCTACAAAGGAAACTGAATAAATTGGTGTATGGGCATCAAGAAGTAAAAAATACTAAAGCAGGGAATCTAGGTCCATCTACCTCCTAAAAATAAACAAATACCTAAAGCTCATTTTTCACTCTTCGCCATTCTTAACTGAAATTGCAGATTTCTGCCTACCAGATTTTAAGAAGAGGCAGGATTCACCATTATTTGACTTATTGCATGTAAAATTACTTCCTCCCACTGCAAGGAAGAAAATGATGAAAGTAAAGTAAGTGCTCTTGTTAGCAGTTACTCTTAAAGTAAAATCCTAAAATGTTCATTATTAATGAAAACCATCAAGAATCTCTCCTAACTGCATTACAGTGTGAAAACGTTATTAAGGAATAGATGTTTCTCATGAGGACAGACAAGAGGTTTTGGTTTTCATTAGCCATTTTATTAGCCTTGTCACCAGCTCCGTTAGCTCACTCATCCGCTGCATTAGAAGTACCTCAAGGCTTCCGAGGCTTGAAGACCACAAGAATTAGTGTCTGCGTATGTAAGGTTCTAAATTATCACCAAACCCCAACAAAATGTTGTGAAATTATGTCACAATATGGAAATTAGCTCCCAGAATGGTGCTTTTGTTTTACAGTAACATTTGGGATGGATGTCTTCCCAGCTTGTTAATAAATCAAGCTGGAGACTGGCTTTAAATGGATGTCTACCTGCTAGTGTAATGTCTCAATAAGAGAAAGAACAAGTGCCAGCCTTTGGGGATGATGGATGTACTGCAGGAAGAAGTAAGAATTTAGCCAGAAGATGCACACATTGTGGCAATATCACCTGCACCATTAGTCTGAATCCAGATGAGGGACTGTCATTCATATGTGATACATCCATCTGGAAGATCAATGACTTTAGTGATAAAATCCAGCAATTTTGAGGCAGGAGGGACCCGAACCTGGGAAAGATACTTTCTTCTCTTTTTTGGCACATTTAAATGCCAAGTAAAATTGTCTTCTTTTTACAGGAATGCGTGCCATAAAACATACTCATTGGACCAACTGCTGCTTCTCTGCACTGTTCAAGAATCAGAATAACTTCTGTCGGAATAAGTGAGAGCAACATATTGCCCAAAAGATGTGTGAGTGCAAGCATTCTTAAAACAAGAAGGCTGTAGCTTTTCAGAAAATCAATATAACAAAAGGAAGAATATTATTTCAGCAAATGTTTTGATCATGTCTGTACATGGTATAATGAAAGAAACCCAAACAATGCATTCTGCTCCTTACTCACAAGGGCAAATGAATACCATTGAACTACAAAGAGAGGAACTCACACATACAGGTATTTTTTCATTCTTTTTGTTTATTTTTTCATCTGGTAAACTCCTACTGATCTTTTACTACTGTTGACTCACAGTCTATATTTTTTACTGAGGAAATATCTCAATATCTCTATCCCACTTGAGCCTGTACCTCTTGTAGTTTCCACAGGATCTTATGATTCTGTAGCTGGCTGCTTACTTTCTGCCAGTTCCAATGAAAAGGAGCCCTGGGTCCTGCAGAAAACAAGCAGCACTTCATGAACATCTTTGCTGTTGTTCTTTCTTTCAGAAAAAGGGGGAAAAAAATAAAGAAAAAAAGCTTTACCTAAGTTTGACTATTTTATCTCTGTTTCTATGGGAATGAGAACAGACAAAGGAGCAACTGCCAGCCATCAGCTGGATTGCTGAAACTCCAGCCAAGGCAACTGGCTACTGCTGAGGAGCTTCAGGCTCCATTTGGACTGTCCACCGGGTTGCTAAAGTTGAAATGGTTTCATCTTGCGATGAGGAGAAACAGGGAACCAGGTTTAAATAACAAGTGAAAAATTTTCCCTGGGATGTCTTCAAATCTTGTGATTATCAGAACAAGCTCAGAATAAAATATTTTTTTACTAAGAGAAAGAGCACAAAGACAAGCAAAACCTTCCCGCTCAGGTGATTGAAAGCCCTTGGACTTTTTTTCCAATTTTCATAATACTTACAAAGTATGGAGACCAGTGGATATCACCATTAACATAGGTGTGTCAACTGAAACTCTCAGCTGGGTGAAAAGGGCACCTAGTAGATACGGGATTAACAGGCCTGGGCAAGGGCTCTTTTTATTACCCACCCCTGACCATAGTTCCAGTCCTTGACTCTCTCTACTACCATACCACACAGTCATTCTTTTATAAAACTTAACTTTCTGGCCCCAAGCCCTTTCTATCCCCATATGGTGTACCTTCAAGCTATCTTGAAATAAATCCCTTATCATCTTGCAATCCCTGCCCCAGGCATCTCCATTCGTCCTAAACTCGACATTCTACACCAGAGTCCCCAGCCACCAGTTAGTCACCAGCCTTTCGTCCCACGTGCCCATTGCTGCTAGCACCTGGTTTGACCGTGGCACTGGCTGCTCTGGCTTGCAGAGACCCTTTCCCCCCTGTTCTCCCTCCTCCCTCAGGAGGGATTTCAGATATGAGGACACAAGTTGCGTTTACCAATAATCCATCCAAATAAAGCTCCAAAGAGAGGAAAGTAGGGCGTATGAAAAAGTTTATCATAGCGCTAACGCAGTGTATTTCCTTGTATTGCCTCTACCTGAAATTGAGCATGTGAAAGGGAGAGTTCTTCAGGCTGGTGCCACAATGTGATACAAATGGGCTTAGTGTTACTATGTGCAGTGGAGCTACACTGACCTAATTTATGGGAGATGAGAATCTGATCACCAGCCTACAGTACCTACTGTTCTGTTTGTTTGTGCTCTACTTCGGAAAATGCTGAATGGGAGTGTTTAGCTACATTCTGTGCCAGCTAAAGAGTGCATAATATAAATTTCTGCGTGAGAAACACTTTTCCTTCTTTCCCAATGGTTCACTCCATTGTTGTCAGGCATGTTTGCCAATGTCTGACTTCTTGTTCTCCTCTTTCTTATAACATCCCACCCAAATTAAGCATCTTTCAGAAAAAAAAAGAAAAAAAAAAAAAAAAAAAAAAGATAGCCAAATCTCTGTCTTAGGCAACTAATAATTTTGTATTAAACATAACACAATAAGTGAGGGTAAAATAAGATAATAAGACATCAGGCTTGTCTTTCGTTCTGCCCATGCAAAACAATATTTTGGTCTGGTATAATTTTACAGAGTTCAGTAATGCTCTTCAGCATGGATTTACAAACCAATCATGACCTCAAGTGGCATGCTGTTCATCTCAATAAAATACCTGCCAAAGTATGTTAGGATTGAAATATTCCTGAGTTGCTAGGTGCCACAATGTTCAGATCTAGCAGTGTCCACATTAAGTGTTTCCAAGATTGCAAGCAATGGGAGTACATCTGTGCCTTAATAACCTTGTGCCTTAATAGCCTACACCTCCCTTTTACCAGTCCTGCAGTCACATTATAAAAAGATACTAGGAACACTACCTAGACCATATCTTTAAAATAAGCTGTTGCAAAAATCAATTAAGCTGCGTGTGTTGATAGGAAATGAAAATCCAATGAATTGTTGAACTCTGGTAGACAATTCTCCCTGTGTAGGTTTTGTCCTTCTTTAAGGCTGGATGATGAAACTAGGCTGTTTGTGTTCAGGGTTGGTTTTCAGCTCTTTCCTCCTGAAAGCCAGTGAGAAACTGAAATCTGCAGCAGGCAAAGTTTCTCAGCAGCCTCGGAGAGGATCAGACTCTAAATGTGGCTGTATATGACTTTCAGACATAAAAATTAATTCGCAAAATCCTATTTCAAATGCTGCCTATGCTGAGTTTGTTTGGGGTTTTAATTACAAAAGCAATTTCATGGTGTTTTGAAAAAACTGATTCCCTGTTTTGTATCCATGTTATCAAGCAGGATTATTTGGAAAAGAGAGACAGCAAGCATCCTTCTAGGGAAGGAGGTGGAGAGGAAAGATGAGAGTTGTCTTGACTACAGACTCAAGCCACCCAAATAATTTCTGAACATTAAAGCCTGACTTATTGACAGCCAGGAGGGAAGTACCCAGGAGTGATCAGTGAAGTGCCTCAGGAAAAGAGGCAGAGCTAAAAGCCTGGCCACATGAAGGACCTTCCCACCTGTCATGCTTTTCAGGAGGGTTATTGTGGTGAGTTTCTTGACAGATGCTACAGACAAACACGTGGTCTCTAAAATACCAGTGGAGATACAGAAAATAATACCCATTTTCCCCAAATAACACTGCTAAAAGCCACTCTTCACTGACATTCTAAGGTGTAGGCTCCACTGTAAGGAAAGAAGTGTGGCAAACTATGCAAACTGCATGCTTGCCATTGACTTTGCTAGATGTTAGCCTTAGGAAGACCTGCTGTTGGACTGGGCTCTCGAGGTCGTGGTCATTCAGACTAGTTGCATCTTCATGGATGAACCAGAACTTTACCAAGGACAATTGAGCATCTATCTGCAAGCTTTCCATCCTGAGTGCTCTGGCCTGTGCCTGAGAGAGTGTATCCTTACTTAGGGCTGCAAAGTAGCCAGGTAAAATGAAGGCCCACTACTTATCCACGTTCAGTCAGAGTAGTGGGATAGGTCCCATGAAATTCCAGTCAGATGCTGCAGATCCTTCCATGCAACTGAAGGAGAGCAGACTATGTGAGCTAAATGCATGGATATGCAAAGGTATGAAATTGCTTATGGGAAGATTTTCAAAAGACTAGAAGGGATTTGGAAGCCTAAATTCAAAATCAGCTTTCACTGAAATTTGCCTTCCTCTATCTCTTAGCTCTTTTTGATAATAGAAGCTGGTAGCCATCCATCAAAGTTCAGCAGTAAGCACATAAGCTTGCAGGAGTTCAGATATAGACACCAACACCAAAACTCACACGCCCACTGGTGCAAAGATTAGAAGGGCAGTTCAGTCTGTGTTGGAAAAAACAGTCCTAGTGCTTTACCTCTTTAATCTGCTTTTCGCCTCAGCAGCCGTGATATTGGGTAGGTGGAACTTTAGTAGAAGAACATGAATGCAGTTTCTAACCTGAACTTATCAACATAAGAACAAAAAAAGGCATCAGTTCTCTGACCTTCCCAATTTTACCTGTTTTTCTTTGGTGAGTCAGCATTTCATCTGCTTTAAACAGGAAGCCCTGCTGTGATAGAGTTGTAGTTCTGTTTGCACTGTTGGCTCTTCCCTGCTGTTTAAATGTCAGTTGTTTTGGATTTGCAAAGACATAAGGCTGTAGAACAGTCCATGAAGGACTGTCACTGGTAAATTCCAAGAGGAAAATCTCTTTTGCAGCAAACTGTGGGGAGGTGGGCAACAAAAGGTCAAAGGGGGGGGTATTTCAGGGACACTACAGTGCTGCCAGCATCACACACAAAGGCCTGTGTATTTTGTTCCCCAGGAACCTACCTTTTCAGTAGCAGAGCCCACGTGATGAGTACCTGTCTGCACCAGAAGGGACAAACAACTTTTTGTGTAACAGGACAAAATAGATAAGCAAAACACCTTCTTGAGCCAAAGCTCAGTACCTTTCAAAAGTTACATGACTGTCAGGAGGCATGAGTGGTGCAGACTGCCTCATCCTGCCCTCTTGTCCCGTCAAGTACCTATGCAGCTCTTTCTGCCGCTTTATTGGTGCTGAATTACTGGGGTTTGCATAGTGATTTGAAGTAGTTGTTGAAGTTGTAGGCGTGGGGATTTTATAGAGAAATGAGCATTTAAGCATTATGCAGCCAAAGACTCTAGTCTCCTTTGTAGTACCAAACTATACATATACCAAGCTACCACAAAACAGTCCATATATATAATGTCACAGATACAGAGAATTCTGGCATCACCTGTATTATATCTCATAGAAGTAGTAAACTAAGCAATAAAAATGACGGATTGGATTTATTTTTTTTTTTAATGGATTGGAACAGCTATATTCTACTATAGGAAAATCAGAGAAGCCAGAAATAAGCTGTGTCATACATATGCAACACATGCATATGAGATTATGATGTGTTCTAAGAGTTTGTCAGGAATAGCTAAATAATAAACACAAAGTAAGGTTAGAAGTAAGAGAAGAAGAGATTATGAGAAACACTAGACAGTAGTTTATCAAGAATAACCCGACACACCATTGGGGTTTCCAGCTAACTTAAGAGTCAGAAAGGCAGCTTCTTCTGATGTTTAAAATCAGCATTCATAGCATAGGCACAAGTACTAAAAGAGAAAGGATTATGAATGGAATAGATAAACCTGCAAGCATCCTTTTAGGGTGTATTTCAAGCTTAGGCTTTTGAATAGCAATTATGGAGGGCATTATTTTTCATTTCAATTTATGTCCTGGTAATCAATTATACACAGAGTTGGACAGAAGCCCTTTTGCTTCCCATTAGAAGAAAGCAAGCAAATAAAAATGAGGGTCCTGAATGTAATGAGTTCTCTTTCTTTCCTTTTTCTACCTTTGATTCCAGTTAACTGAGCTAACTATGAGTTTTCATCTTTGAAGGAAGCAAACTTGCCATACACAGTGAGGCTGCCTTTGTCACAGTCTAACCATTTCTTCATTTCTAGTTCCGCTTGTCAATGCAATTATTCCTCTGGCTTAAGATGACTCATGTAGGATCTCAACACTGGAGACCATAAACTGTGCATCCCTATCACTAAATTTTCACCAGTCACCTACAGAAGCAGGAATTAATGTTACCCAGCTGGGGTTTCTTGACCCCTGCCTATCATACTGATAAGTACAAGTTCTACAACTCTTTGTGTTGTCCTGTCCCTCTGCTGCCAGTAACCATGCGAGCAACCATTATCTCTAAGCTTACACAGTGTGTAGGCTTTAAGCCCTTTGAGACTGAAACCTCACTTTGTTTTATATAGACACAGATATAGATGCAGATACAAATGTATTTTAGGAATAGAAATAGATCATACGCATATACACATACACATATGCACAGCTCCTACCTGTTACAATAGCTGTGCAAAGCAAATGACAACAATAACAAAGTTGGCTGGCCATATAGACAACAGGACAGAAATATTTGGGATTTTCATATTTTTGCTTTCAGAGAGCTACAGCATCCTACTATTAGCTCTGCTATTTGTTCACAGCAACCACAACTATACTACGAAGTTAGATTGGGGTTTGAGTACAGTACTCAGGAAAATCCTTACTGCCTACCCATTGGCTTACCCTATGTAGAAGGATGGAAAATCTCCTTCTCCATGCAAGCAAATTCAGACACAGAGGCTACAGCTCAATAAAACTGGGCAGTGCACTGTTCTTCTGGCCCTGTGGTCAGATAATGTATACTGACAGTAGCTCTCCTGCAAATTTTGTGGTATTTAGCCTTAGGTCTCCTCTGCACCTTGTGTGGTGTTCCTCTATTCCTCAGACTTATCTTCAGAGACTTTGGAGTCAAGGGAGAGTCATATTGCAGCCCACCAAGGAAGGTTTTCATAGCACGAACCAGTGGGTGTGTGCTGTACGTCCTGAGAGGTGGCACTGAGGGCATGTTCGATGTCCTATCACTGTCCATGATAGGAAAGTGCTGGAGGACAGAGAGAACCACATCAGTCTTGGCCACACAATCTGCTGGGAACAGTCTGGTGCACGTGTGCATAAGCTCTGTCTGGAAGAGTGCTAGTTGGCAGAGTCCAAAAGAGTGCTAAGGAGCATGCTGATTCAGTGGTGTGGGCTATCAGCAGCTTACTGCTCAGCTTCACTTTCTATTCTCGTTTTATTTAGCAAAATAATTGCAGTCGGAGAGACTCCCAGCCTGTTTCTACAGATAGCGTGGAAGCCTTCAGCTTCAGCCATCTGGCATAGCAAGCTGCACCCACACACAGGCACTCTCACAGGCAGTGAGCATGGACCACATGACACCCAGCAATCCTTTCGCTTGTCTCTGCCCTGGTTTTCCCATCTCTGGTTCAGGGATAGTAAAGTTCCTTCTTTTTTGCTAAGGGTGTCAACATCTCTGGAAGAAAAAATTGAGAAGCGTTGGGGTGAAATACAGTCCATACAGTTAAAATCAGTATTGATGAAGTGATTTCTTAAAGGGTGTTCATTGTTTCCCGCAGCATTATTCCAATAATTAAATTGGAAGTTTGATCAGACACGTTTGTCTCCACAAAGAGCACACTGAGTTAAGGCTGTTAAGCATTTCCTATGGGAAAAGACTACTGGGTTTAATAAACTGACCTAGAGGATTTATGCTTTTTGCTGAGCTTGTCTGAAAAAAAAAGTCCTAAGTAAACTGATAAAGCCAAAGTCATGTTTTAATTAAAAAATCTATAGTCTTCAGCTTTCATTATAAAGCATCTTGACAACCTTAGGTGTGAAATCTTATTATTTGTTTGTGTGCTTGCCTCTTGTAAGTGATGATGTAGTTTTCTCCTCTGCTTGAGATAAAGATGATTAGGTTGCAAAGTCTAAAATTTGTTATTTTATGTATATTTTTTGTATTGTGGGATTTTTAAGCAAAAGCAACGAATCAATCAAGATGTCCCAGTGACTGTGAGAGCAGGTTAAATCACCTGTTCCTGACAAGGAGTTCCTACCCCATGAGAGAAATCGGACCATGGAATATCACATTTTAAATCAAGGCAGCTCTTCTGGGGAAGAAAGTTTGTTCCACCCCCTCCAACCAGCAGTGCCTACGCAGCATCCACTTCATGCTGCGCTACAGAGGAGAGGTTGTGCTGCTGCACACTCCCATCCCACCACGGCTGCATCCAGCTCTGTCATAACCACCTGTCAGACAGTGGTTTTGTCAGCACAAGAACTTTATCACTTCTTATGTGTAAAATACTCTTCTCTGCAGATCTCCCTGCCAGTTCGGTTCTGGTACGAGTAGCACGGCTGATGGAGGCGCGGGGAAGAAATGCACTGCCGAAGCGGCGAAGCCTACCAGCACTCGCTTCACATATGATTATGAAGTGGCCGTCGGCTTTTGGTGCCTCGGGGCACATCATGCTAGAGATGGCGGGAGGTACCAGGCTGAGCCTTAACCTAGCGCTAAGCCACACAGGATGAGCCAGCCTGAGGGGAACACTGCCAGGGCTACGGTGTCATCAGCCCGGACTAACTGACCGACCTACACCTATCTTAGCTCTCCCTGCACCAGTACGCAGCTTCTGTGCACTCAGTACAGGGGCGTCTGTGGACACTTACTGTCAGCTGTCTTTGAGGTCTAGAAGCGGAACTACGCTGAACTTGAGAGGCAGCAGACACGTGGCACTTGCACGCTTACACTCTGTGGAGTCATCCACATCAGAGTGTAACTGGGATGAAACACCGCCAAATGCAACGTGCGGTGTCGTCACGGTGGCAAAAACAGAGATTCAAAGAACTGAAAAACTGATTCACACTTCCCCAGCCCAGCTGCTGGGAGCAATCCTCGCAATCTGCTGGGGAAGGGGTTCTCTACCTCAGGTCCTGTCTTCAGGTTTGGTTCGGTGAGGAACGGCTGGGTAACTGTGGCCGTGCTCTGCTGGGATGGGCTTGTCCTCAGCCAGTGTGCAATGAAAGCAAGGCTAGCTGTTTCACCAGCTTGGTTACCTTAAATAAATTAAAAAGTCACACTGCTGCCAACAAACTTTAAAATCCAGTTGGGTACAAACAACTCTAATTTTACAGGATACCAGTGAATAGGAGAATGGCCCTAGACTTCTATTTTTCCGTGCAACCTTGAAAGGATAGAAATTGTTTGGCCCCATGGATGAATAAGCATAGATTCTACTGTTGAAAATATTCTGTACAGCAGGGTTAGTAGATTATGAGAGTTGTGAAGCATACAAATAAAAGTCTGTTTCATATAAACTCCGCTTGCGCAAATTCAGCTCCAGGTCCAAAAGGGAAACCGCAGCCCATTTCTCTTACACGGTATCAGGAAAACAAAAATTATAATAATTTTTTTCAAGCTAAATTGTGCCTCCATCATCAGATATGTAATTCCACAGTCTTTGAGTTTTATAGCTTGAAGGTCTCTTCCTTCCAAAGGAGGTCAGTGAAGTCTGAGAGGGGAAAGATTTTAACGCAAACACCACTTTTTTCATCTATCCCATCTGAAATGAGTTTATGAGGAGTATGTATGCATTAGTCATCCCATGTATTGGCTAGAATTAATAAGACACCCATTGCTTCTGATACATTATCAGTACAGAGCTGTTTACCTATATTGCATTTAGGTGAAATAATGTAGAGACACAGGTTTACTTGCTTGAGAGCATGATGTGAATTTTAAGGCTCAAATGATCACAGCAAATTCTCCTCAAAGTTCCTCAGTTTCCCCGGGCAACACTGTCCTCTGTGCATACAATTTATCTGTGTCTTCATTTGCCCTGGTTTCATTTTAACACGTTTCTCTCAGACTAAGGGAAGAATGAAAGTCTAAAAATCAGTTACATCCTCACTGCCCCTGTTCTTGTGCACTCTTTCTTGCTTCTTGAAGTAGCTGCTCATCTGACTTTCTTACTTCTCCAGTTTCAGCACCTTCAGATTTCCTTACTACCTTTGTTTTAATTTTCTTTTAAAATAATACCCAATTTAATATTTTTTAAAGAATGAAGATGAGAGATGAAAATTACTACCAATTGCATAAATAAGCATTTATACTGCAGTATTAAAACTACAGCTCTTCAGCAACGCTAACTTTGCATAGATTACGTACATCTCCTACCTTCTTAGGGCAAAGAACCTGTAATTTGGCACAAAGTAGCCCCCTTATTGTGGAGTGGCATTTATAATGACAGTACCGGGTAAATAACTCAGGGATCCAAAGACAAAATTCATCCCTTAAGGTCATTATCTGGATTAATATAAGAAAAATCCCTGAGGGATTTCAGAAACTATGAAGCAAGGAAATGAATTATACTAATCTGTGAATTCAGTGGTTCTTTTGTGGTCTGACAGATAAAATGCAGATAATATTTTCCATCCAGTTATTACTCTTGGTGTTACCTAACTTATTCATATTTTCGCAATGTATGTATGTCCATTACACATTTTACGCAAGACATGGTTATGCCAACCGTGGGGCAGCAGACAATTATTTCCAACTTAACCCTACCAAACAGCTTTTGCGCAGCTCTGCCATACAGTTTATATATAAATAGATATGCATACTAAACCCATTTGTTGTCCAGGCTTAATCCTTCTATATTAATTGCTTATGCCCTCAAATCTATTTTTTTCTCAGCTTCACAATGATATACTTGCTGCTCAGTCTGCTGTTCCACGCAGAGACCACAATTCTCAGTGAAGACTATTTACTCATAGGGCTAGGTGAGAGGGTTCACCACTGTCCCCACGTACCAGAAACCCAGCTTCACCGGCCTCCCCGTAAGACCCTGGCAAGCTTACTCAGGATTACTCCTCCGCTTGTAGTCCAATGGCTGTAGCCCTGAACAGGCAACGTGACTTTTAACACTTGTCTGGAAGCAGCACAGCACGGTGCCTGCAGGGCTGGTCCCAAGCTGCTATGTCCTCCACCAAGGTAAAAGCATGAAAGCCTCGGGAGAGTGCACAAGAGCAGCTCTTCTGCCTCCAGGATTGAGCTGGCTCGTGCCTAGCCGGTGCTGAGAGAATGCATGGGTGCAGCTGCACATAACTAATCATATACTGTTCGGTACTCTGCTGCTGCCTAAGCCTGGAGACATATTTCCGCCAGTAAAATTTGCAAGGTAGCAAAATGTGTTCTTCCAGGGAGGCCCAGAACTAAGTGCTGACCAGCTAAGATCCTAGATCCCATCTGATGGGATCCACGTGGTGGACAGCTCTCCCTTTTATAAGCCAACCCCAAATGAGAGCCCAAAGGAAGACCCACGCAGAGATTTGCACGGTGCTGTTCTCCTTGCTCTCCTCCTGCCTGTAATGCAGTATCTTTGTAGTAGAAGTACTCATGAAGAAGGCAGGGGGGGGCGCAAATTAAATTCTGTCTATATCTGTTTTGATATCCTTGGCCTGGAACCTGAGTGCCATGCAAAGGTCATATCCACTTGCCCATAAAATCACGATATTCAATGTTTAATTATTTCATATACAATAGAACAGCTCTAAGAAGACTTATGTTGCTGTCTCAGGAGAGACTGCAGTGCACTGGCTAGGTCACTCTCCTGACACCTGAGGCACCATGGTTCAAACACTTGCCCTGAATCAGCAATGACATTTCATTTTGGGTGCCCCACCACCTACTTGCAAATTCTTCAATGAGCGGTCCTGCTGGTGTTCTTTGGCTTTGTATAAAACTTGTACTTGTTCAACAGGAAAAGAATATAATGCTTTTAAAAAAACTAATTAAAGCACTAACAGGTGAACGGGGAGACCTGGATTCCAGTTCCTATTTCAGGCGAAGCGAGGCTCCCCTGCAGACTCCTCAGTGGTTAGAGCTTGCTTATAGGTTCACTTTCCTTTAGGGGGAAATGGGGACAAACCCAAAGCTTCCACATCCTTTGAGAGCTGGGATTTGGGGCAACTCTAAGGGATGTTGCTACCTCATTGCTTTTGGTGAGAAAATGCCTAATTTTCCTACAACATGAAGGGGTACTAAAGCACATAGCCGTGTTTGTGCGGGAACGGAGTCCTGAGGAGCGACTAAGCTATGCGACAGGCTGTGCATGCTGGCTCTTCCACTTCCCATCTTCAAGCGCCCACGGGAAAATCCACACCCTGCAGTGAGACACCGTGCGGAGGTTTGTGACCCTAAAGCAGGCACTGACCCAGGCACCACCTCCACGTGAAAGCAATGCAATAAATTAGTGCACCAACTTTGGCTCAACTTGATGGCTGCAGAGGAAGCTTGGGAAGCCATAAAATAAAGATACCATGAAACAGACCGAAAGATAATTTGTAATTAATCACTTTTATACAGGATGAAGTAAAGCAGACTTAAAATTACGGAGAATTAGCCTGGCAATTGTAGCTTTAGCACCCACTGTCATGGTTACTCCAAAACTGTCTATATACCACACTCTAACAGGCTTAGAAGAGTTGAAACAGAACTTTTAAACCATTTGCTTTTTAAATAAAGGATGCTATTTGTGGCAATAATACTTTTGATGACGGGTTCAGAGTCAGCTGTGATACATGTGACTGATGTCCATAATAATTGCACACTTCTGTAATCCTTCCTCACCCATAACAGTTTTGTGCTTACATTTTGGATATTATTAATACTCAGACAAAAATAACTTGTGGACAGTATCATGTTCTCAACATGGTTGAGAATTAATCTATTTTTGTAAAACTGTTTAAGAATGATGGATACTTTTTCCTGCTTGAGTAAGCACTAGCTAATTCTCTAGACCTCCCCTCTCTGTTCATGAAAATCCAGGTCCAAATGATTTCATGGATATTTAAACGGTGATGCCCAATACTGCACACACAAAGAAGAATTTCTCCACTTGATAAAGATCTGATACCATTCATTACATTGCTAATACTTCAGTACCGGAGCTTTGTTAGGTTTTAATTTGTAAGAGAGAACACACTGAATTTAGGAACAATGAAAAATGGAGAGAAAAAAATGAGGCAGCTGAAATGCAGCTGTGGAAAGAGACTCCAAGTGAAAGCATCACGCTTATTTTTATTCTAGATAAGCAACAGGGCAGCTTGGAATGAACATGGGTTGACTTTTTTTTCGTCTCTTTAATGAGTTCAAAGAGGCTAAATAAAGACACAGAAGAGTTGAATATTGCTGTGTACAACACAGTAAACATTAAAATTTTATACCTGAGCAAAAAAGGAATTTAACTATTAACTACAGCATGCAGAATAACTGATAAGTTATCACATAAACCTAGCATACTGTTATTAGGTTACAGCCATTCAGATGTTCTTAATTTTTACAAAGGCTAAAGATGGAAAAAGCTCTAAGACGAGATGAGTGTGTGACATAAAACCACAATAAGGAAAAGCACATTACCGTCTAGCAGCCTTTCCAGAGGATCAGAATTATCTGCTGTTTTATTATCCAGGGAGAAAGCAGCAACAATTCAAAGCCTGTGGAGTTAATAACACGTTAGACATTTAAGCAGGTCCTGAAAATTAAAATATTGGCAGTTTATGAAGTGCTCACAGAAGACCTGAGCCTGCATCCCCTGCCCTCAAATGCCACTTTAAAGCATTGCATTTGTGAGCTGCTCCCAGCACAGAATGAAAGCCAGGGATCTGCAGGGAATGACTGATCAGGTCACAGGCTCGTGATTTTCTCACCAGCAGAACCACAGCCAATTCTTATGGAATGACTTTTTACCCCATTTGGTTGACCAAAACCCACATTTCATTTTATGTAGAAACTTGACCTTTCTTCACATTGAATCTGTTGTTTGGGTGGGGTGTTGTGGTGGTTTTTTTTCTTTTCTCTTTTCTTTTTTTCCCTTAATCCATTTCAAAAGCTCTGGTTTGAAGTACTTCAGTGCAAGTCAAAAAAGAGTAACATATTTCTCTTCTTAATTCCCTTATCTTCGCAAAAGATGCCTGTGGGAGAGAAGGGGTCTGAAAAGTTTGAGCTTTAACCAGCACAGCGCATTCCCCCCAAACAGGCTTCATTCTCCTGGCAGACCTCTGCTCTCCATATCCAACATAAAATTTACCTGCTCCCACCATCAATATTCCTGTGCTACAAACCAGCCTTTTGCCTTCCTAGAGCAAAACCAGCAAACTCTGCCTTTGTCATTTAGACTTGTCAAAAAGAGATGAGAGAGATGGGAGAGTCTCTTTCCCTGTTAGAGACAGCCATAAACAAGGTCTCTCCTTTTTATTTCCTTGCAGTTGTATAGTTACATACTCTTGATGGCAATCAACTCCCCTCAAATCATACCACTTGCTTTGACTTGCCTGCTACTTTTCTTTCCCCATTCAGGAAAAAACCTATGCATTAAAAATGCATGTGTCAAAATGGATTTATCCCTTTGTCCACAACATACTCATTTCTTCTTTAAAGTCAGACATCTTAGACATTGGTAGGTTGTGTGAAAGAGTCTCCAGGGAACTGAATCCTTTTTGCTTCTAGTTTCTTCCTGGCTTTGAAAGCTGCTGATACTTCAGGGTGGATGGAGTCCAGCCGCTGTTCGCACTGGAAGGCCGTGAGGAAGGCCGTCCTGTAGTTGCTATTCATCCAGCCATAGAGAAGGGGGTTAGCAAACGTTGAGCACATGGCAATGACATGAAACACTGTGTAGATCAGTTTGTACTCTTTCAGGTCTAACACCTGACTGTCAATGTCACTGACTAGCTGGAAGGTGTGAAATGGCAGCCAGCTGACGGCAAACACCACAACCACACACACCAGCATCTTGGTGGTTTTCTGCCGCCGATGGTGGTAGTGGTCATTCCCCGCCCCAGGACTAACATGGTTCTTGAGCTTGGTCCAAATACGGGTGTAGGCATAGGAGATGACGGCCAGTGGCAGCACATACTGGATCAGGAGCATGGAGATGCTGTAGATGGTGCCATAGTTGAGCTGCCCCTCCCCTGGCCACTTCTCAGAGCAGACCACAATCTTGAAGTCAGGAATGATCTCAATCAGGGAGTACTCACGGAAGATGGCCAGAGGACTTGCCAACAGGGCACTGATTGCCCAGGCAACTCCTATAATGAGGAAGCTGATGCGCTTCGAGATTTTGCTTTCCAGGTGGTAGACAATGCAGCGATGCCGATCCAAAGCAATCACAGTCAAAGTAACGGTAGACACATGCACAGCAAGAGCCTGGGCATAAGGCACCAGGTGGCACAAGACCGGGCCCAGCTTCCATTCACCCAACAGCGTGTAAACCAAAGTGAAGGGCAGGCACAAGGTATTCACCAGCAGGTCAGCCACAGCCAGGTTGGCAATGAAGAAGTTGGTCACTGTGCGCATGCTTTTGAACTTGATGATCACGTGGATCACCAGGGAGTTTCCAATCACCCCCAGCAGGATGATGGAGCAGTAAGCAAAGATGAGGATTATCTGCACTTCAACTAGCGTTGTGCTGTCCTTCAGTTCTGGTTTAGGGTCCAGAGCCAATTCGTTGAGCGGTGTGGTGTATCTCGGCAAGTACAGCTTGGTGAACAGCTCCATTTTCATTTCATCTGTCTGGTTGCCTTCACCTACTGCTTCCAGGGGCCCCATCCTTGCAGCAGCCTGGCCTAAGCAACAGAGCTGTCCCTGAAAACCAAACAGTACAAGAACATGTGGAGAAATCAGTCCACAGTGTCTAAGACAAAAAGTAACGAGCTAAAGCTTACAGCTCTGTCCTCCTCTAACCCACGTGCTACATTGCAGGATTAAGAGAAGATCTGCCTTAATATATTTAAATTCTGTTGCCCTTACATTTGAAGCCCCATCCCATAATATTATTCAGGCATGACTCCTGCTGAAAATTGGGACAGATTTCAAAAGCATTTCAAAGACAAAGTTTGCCTAAGTAAATGCAGAAGGATTAAGATCCTGCTGGGCAGCATATCCTTTTCTACAATCCACTACCTAAAACTACTACTGATTTAGCACAAAACTTCCATTAATACCTACAGGAACTCTACATGGAACGGCACAATCCAGACTGTTATTAGCATAATAATCTTCTGACTTTTCCTTAATGGAAAGTGTTTCCTTTAAATAGTTACTAAATTCTTAGAGATTTATGCCCCTCCTTAATACCAGAGAACTAATTACTGAGGTCTTTCTTTAAGAAACTTTCTTTCAGGAAAGTTTGTGCCACAAGGCAAGCAAAAATTCCACTCTAATGGAACTGAAATGATAGCATTTCTCTGAACTGACTGTGTAACCTAGTCATGCTGAATTTAACTCAAGAAACAATTAAAACTCAGTTATACATAATATTTCCTTTCTGTGCAATGTTTGAGAAAACACAGCTCCTTGGAGGCTGCCAATCAGAGATTCATTTCTGACTGCAGTCACAGAGAAGAGCAAATCATTCCCCTGCTGATGTCAGTAAGAATTTCACCACTGGCATCAAAATCACATTCTGTTGCCTTCTTTACACAGGCTGAGCCAAATTCTATGCTGCCCTAGGACTTTAGTAGGCACAGGTGGATATATGGATGTTTTACAGTTAATTGCTGACTTGGACTTCAGTCCTATGTAAAATGTGCATGTCCCCATGCAGATTGCCCAGGCCATGGGTGGCATGCTAAGTGAGCACCGTGCACCTGGGGACTCCTTGGCTTGACCTGGGAAAATACTACGAAATTGCCACTGCCCAGTGGACTCATCGAGAAAACACCATGGTTTGCCACTGAGGGGAAAGCCAAACCTGAGTTACAAACTCTACTTCCCCACTCATACGTTCCCTAAGGAAAGCAAGAATAGAGAAGAAATGTCACTTCCTTACCATCAGGTGTTACACATAGCTTAATCCATCTCAAATTCAGGTCTGCCTAAAGAGACTGTCTAGCTATTAATGCCTTCGACTTCACATGGCTTTTTAATTTTTTATTATTTTTTTTAATCTGATTAAAAAAAATAACTTCATTGTAGGTTATCATCCCTATCTCTGTCCCCATCAACTATCTATCAGTGACATCCTTAGGCATGATTTTCTAACTGAGAAAGGAGGGCTGCTAACCAGCAGGTGACTGAGACCTTTGTGTTTGCTTGCATCCCACACAATACCCCAAAGGATTTCTCAGTGCAAGCTCTTTTTGCAAAAGCGACAGATCGACTGCATGAACTGAAAGGTTATTTTCCCCCCAACTAAACTGCTCAGAATTGTGCTATACTGTTTAGTCTGCACTTACTGTACAATTAATAGTGTAAGCCTGGGGTGTGAAACACTGCAAGATACATAGCTGAGACGTACCAGCTGTTCATACAAGCTTAGCCTGCAGATTTTAGTAATATAATCAGTTATCAACTACTAGCCTAAGCACAGGTGGCAGGAAGGGATTCCTCATCAATACACCTTTAGTCCACCAGGTTAAAGATGTAAGAGATCCACCACTATTTGCACAGCCAGGGCTATACAGGAGTGCCGAACTCTGCTGAGCTTTTTCCTTCAACCCGTGTACCTACATCCAAGAATTACGCTTGCATATATTATTAGAGTAGAGATTTGGTGATGTCCCAGGACTGGCAGGTGCTCCAAAATCTCATAATTTTTTCAGTGCAAAATAAAAGCAGGTCATATTTACACACTGTAGTAGAAAGGTGAGGGGGGAAGGCAAATTTCACAGGTTTTTCCCCTTCTTTGCCATAAATCCAGGCAGGAGGATGTAGCTCAGCCAAAGAGTGTAGCATCCCTTTCTTCCCCAAAATATTTTCACCTGTTTCTCTAGTCCCTGACTTTCTATTGATTCCTAATTCCAGCCCCCCCACCCCCCTTTTTTAGCAAAGCCTTCTTTTCTTCTGCTGGCTTTATTTTATTTGTTACTGCCCTGTTTGGGCCGATGAAAGGTGTTTTGATCTTGTCAATAAGACAAAGCTGAGGGAGGGAGGAGGGACGACCAGGGTTTTAAGCAGAGATGAGCTGGCGTGTTAGTAAGTGATGAAATAAACCAGACAAGTTTGACATTGCCAGTGGGACAGTTAAGTGGGCAAAGAATTGGCTGCTTTCAGAGTATGGGGGAAAGACTGAGGTGCCATTTGATACCTCAGGTAGTGTTTGACAGGACCCTTTCTGCTCTTTTTTGGTATAAACTCCCCAGCTGACAGCATTTATTTGCACACCTTGAATACTGCCCAGCGCTGGGGGGGGGGGGGGGGGGGGGGAAGGGGGTGTCCAATTTTTTTTTTTCCCCAGCAGTCAGATCCTCAGGGGCGGGCATCCAATTGCCTCTTAACTTTGGGCAGAGGAAGGCCCGCAGAGGATTTACATCGGCTCCGACAGCAAGTGAGCACAAAGGGCGGAACAGGCGATTACATCGGCCAGCAGCATCGCCATCAGGACCGCAGCGCCCGCGCTGGGGAAGGGGTCTGGGGGCTTGCTCCAGCCGAACGAAGGGGACGGCAAGCGTGCCTCTCGGCTGCCGCCGCCCTCCCGCTCCCCCGCCGCCCTCCCGCTCCCCCGCTGCCCTGCCCAGGAGGAGGCACCCGCCCCCCCGCCCCACGCTGCGGGGAACCCGCCGATGCCCCACGCCGGCCGCGCTCGCTCCTCGGCGCCCCTCTGCCAAATTTTCCCCTGCCCTCCCGTCCCGGAGAGGCGAGGCGAGCGCGGCCACCGCCGGCTACTGCCACAGGAGCCGTTCTCCCAGGGCAGAGAGCGGAGTGCCTTCGCCCCGCCAGAGGAGTACGGTACGGGGCACGGCACGGTACCGGGCACGGCACGGCACGGGGCCCGCCCGCTCCCCCTCGCACACTCACCTGAGCGGCTCTCTCCTCCCTGGCGCGGCCTGTCCAAAGTTTGGAGGCGCCGGCGGCCCCCGCCCGCCGGTGGGGGGGGGCGGGACGGGGCGGGACGGGGCGGCCCGGTCCCGCCGCCCCGGGGAAGGGCCCCGCCGCCCCGCCCGCCGGGCTTCGGCGGCTCACGCTTGAGCCTCTTTCCCAGTTTTCCCAGTCCCCAAACTGCCTTCTGGAGCGGCGTAAAGGGGCTGACGGTGCCTTTGCTCCGAAGAACTGCTGAAACCCTTGGGTACGAGCGCCCCGGCTTGCACAGATGCGCTGTTCCTCCCTCCTAAGAAGATGTGGATATTGCCAGAGCAGGTGTAAGGATGAATAAAGCATTTACGTGTTCTGTCCAGAGTGAAACAAAAGATCGCGTATTTATTTACAGAGGTAAAGACAACAGCTGCTGTATTTATTTAGTTCGGTACTCGGTGACCTTTCAGAAAAGCTCTCTTGCCAGCCAGCGTAACTGAGGGCTAGCTCCAGCCAGCATTGTCGCCCTGCTGGTGGGGTCTAGCTTCGTGAAACCCACCAGGGGGTTCTACTTCATCTTTTACTGCGTGCCTGATGCCTCTTTCCTAGGCATAACTTCTGAGGTTCGAGGGAGTGTCTTCTCTGTGTGCAGTTGGAGGGCCCCGTTCACTGGGCTGTGCTTCAGCCCTAGTTCTTGCTCCCAAGAATGGGAACCAGGAGACTCTGCTTACTCTGTGGCTACGGCACTGATGCTTGGACAATTCTCATCCCAAACCTTACAGAAGCTGCTATCCAGAACGGGAATGCTCCTTTACTTTCTGTCACATAGGTAAATTTGCCTTAATATTTCAGGTAGGTTCAAGGATCAGCAACCTTAGCTTCCCTCTTCTGTCCTCCTCTTCTTCCAAAGGAGACTCTGAACAAGAGCTCTTTCTTTGTCAAAGGTAATGCTCCTTGCTTTGGTTATACCTCAATATTTTGCTCTTATCAGAGGACAGAATGTAAATGGAGTATCAAGGAGTAACTTCAGCCATTTACAGTTGGTTTTGAAATTCAAAACACGTCTTGAGAACCCCCTTAGATCTTTACTAATTCAGGCTGTCTCTTCACAAAGGGCCTTGCTCTTAGTCCTTCAGCCCTTCTGAGACTGTTAATGGAATGCTCCTAGCTTGTTGCAAAATAAATTTCTCTGATGCCTAAATAAAGAGCCAGGAGTTTCAATTCTCCTACCCCTGTTTATTTCATTTTCCAAGTCAATTTAATTGTAGGATTTAGTTTTTGGTCTACCAGCAGACACAAATCCATGCCATGAGTTTTAGTATTTAGAGCACTTGTATAATATACGGCCATAACAGCCTGCAGTTCTTCCCTTTTCTTCTCTTACAAATAGTCAACAGCGGCATTTCACTCATCTCAGGGGTGTTGCTATCATGCTCTACTCCGCACGCTCTTTCTAGCTCAACATACATTTTCCCTTGTCCTAATGTCTTGGAGGGTGTAGTGAAATGCTACAAATTCTTATAATCTGTCCAGCTCAGGATCCCATAGCTAAGGAAAAGCTGTTCCTTACTTTCACTTCCAAACTCCTAGAGAAAGTCAAGAAGATGTGCAAGTTCCTAGAAGCTGTGAAGCCAGCAAGGGCTGGCTTCCCGTGCAAGGGAGACAAGGTGTTATTTCCTGCTACAAGGTGATTCTGTGTTCAGGCACAACTGAAGTGCTTAATGGAAGTGCATTTCCAATAAACAACAGCAGTTTTTATTGCTCATAAAAGAGTGGCAGTGAAGGGCCCCGTAAACACCACCTTGAACCAAAAGCCCATGAAGACTGACATCAAGGGCAGAAAGAGCAAAGTAGCAAATGGGCTGTTCAATATGAAACGTGCTGCTGGGTGACCACCTCCAAAGCACCTGTGGATACTTTCCTTTGTGCGCACTTAAATTTCCATCCCATAAACCATAACAAGCCATGAGTCATTGAATCACAGAACCTCCAGAGGTCTTCTCATCCAACCTCATGCTCGAAGCAGGTCTAGGTGCATCAGGTTACCCCGTGCCATGTCCAGGAGAGTTTTGAGGATTTCCAAAATGAGAGCTACTGCCCTCACTGGGCAGCCCATCCCAGGATTTGACAACCCTCACAGTAAGACAAAATTTCCTCATACCAAGTCAGTTTCCCACGTTCCAGCTTGTACCAAATGCTTCTCGTCCTAGCCCTGTGCTCCTCCTAGTAGGTGTGGACAGTAGTTAGATTTCCCTTTAGCCTTGGCTTCTTTAAGGCTGAACAAACTCAGGTCCCTTAGCCCCACTTTGAACATTACGTGGTCCAGCCCCGATCATCTTGGTGGCCCTTTGTTGGACTTACTCCAGTCTGTCAATGTCTTTCTAGCACTGGAAGCCCCAAACTGGACCCAGTAGTCCAGATGTGGTCTCACAACTGGTGAATAGAAGTCAATAGTCACTTCTCAACCTGCTGGCTACACCCTTGATATGTCTTGATACAGACTGTAAGTTAAACTGCATAAGTTGGGTTGTGCTAAATAAGTGAGCCACGTGAACTTTCAATCCCAACTTCCTATTTAAGGCAAGCCTATAAATGAGCTTTTGCTGGGAATATGTATATGTAGTAAGGTGAAATACATAGTCTAGCTTAACAACTTGAAAAAATATCTGTTGGACATATGTTGTTTCTGCTGTAAATCACACTTGTGGAAGTATGGCAGGGTGTAAGAAATTTGGTATACATAGCTTACCTCCAGCAGTATCTGTTTAACTCTCTTTAATGTTAGAGAATTGGCTTGTCAAATTCCATCCAACGTAGAGGTTTTTTCAGAGGCAATAATAAGCATTTCTGCCAGCTCCTCAGAAGTTTAACAATTCTCAGGAGCAAAAGAAAGGTCTGCACGTAGTACCCAGACTTGAAGCAGTAATGATTTCTGTTTCAATCATAGAACTAGGAAAGAATTGCCAGCCTTTGTCCATAAATTGTCCAACATCAGATTTGCTGGAGTGGCAAATAAGGCTTGATGAATATCAGCAGGGCAGAAGAGGCAGCAGCTCTCCCATCCCCTGTCCCCAGACAATGTTCTCCTTATTTCACTTACTGTAAGGAGTAAAAGAAACCACTGCCCCTTGAGCACTGACCTTTAAAAGCAGTGCTGTGCTGCATGTCACTCACTTGAGCCAAACTCTGGCAGTCCTTAATCATGCAAATTTTCCTGGGATGAGTCAGGTTTTAGGGAATGGAGTGTTCTACATAACATAGATGGTCCTTTAAAAATAAAATTGAAAGAAAAAAATAATATCTGAAAACATGACCTTGAGAGAGAATATCTGTCTTGAATCTTTTATATGGTGACAATACGGAGATCATATAGTATAAAATTACACAGGACAAAGATTGTTCTTGCTTAAAAGGCCAGAACAAAAGTGGTTTTGCAGCTAAAGAATCAATTTTCTACCTATATAGACCTGTGAACATTTTGGAATACATTTATAAACTGTCGTTTGTTCTCATTCCCTTTTGTTTTAGATTCTCAGGGGTTCAGTTCTACCGATCTCTCTTTTTCAAATGCCATAGTAAGAAATAGCTGTATGCATACACAAGTGTAATCAATCTGCCTTAGATGACTAAGGGGATAAATACACGCCAGCGAGGAATGTGAGAAATTGATAGATACGTGTAAGTACGAACTTCAAGTTGCTAACAGCAGTACTTCACAGCCAGTGCTGGATAAACAATCAGGTTAGTGCATCTAGTTCAAAAATTAATAACACCAAAGGCTCAATTCAATTGCCTGCTTGCTCGCAGGCTGTGAGGTCGGCACCGTTTACACGTAAGATGAGGCTGCAGAGCTGAGCTCTGTGTTTCAAACGTGGTCTTCTCAAAACATTCAGCACATTGTCGTACACTTGTGTCATTCAGAGCAAGTTAAAACTGTAAAGTCAAGTAGCTTATCCACGAAATGACAGGTTTAAAGTTGCCTATTTAACACCAACACAGCTGGTTTTGTTTACATAAACTAGGATACAGTCTTTAGGTATTAGTCACATTATTTTTCTTTAAGGTCTACATCTTCATTCAGTGTCCCAAATTGGCAATGCTTATGCAATGAGTGCATTCTTGGTGTTTCTTTATGTTCTCAGTATATATTTTGCCATCTCATTCATTCTCTTTACCAGCGTGCTGTCCTTTTTCTGCAGAGAATATAGAAATTGTGATTTCTTCACAGGTTTTTCTGTGGTCATTTCATTACTAGACCTTGACCAGAACTACTCAACTTCTATTAAGATCTACTTTCTGTTATCTGGAATTCAGAGAGGCTGACCAAACATTTAATTGGATTTCAAAATACAAGGAATAAACCAGTTTACTGTATTTTTTGTTGCTTGCATTTTAGACAGTTTTCTCTTCAACCTCATTAAATCCTATTTTTCCTTAATTCCATTTCTTTTAAAACACAGAGATTTCTGTAAACTCCAAAATGCAATGTGGAAGGTGTTCAAAGTTTGGCATACAACCAGTTGTTGCCATTTCTAAAGAGTTTTTAGATGTTCCCAAGGCAAGCATACTCTGTTTATTTTTAGAGCATTCATCATAGAAAATAGATTCTCACATATAGCTTAGAGCTACACGCTTCAGTCCTCAGTTTCCGGTAGCTGGGAAAGCAATATATCTCTAAATGGTTTCCAAAAGTGAGGCAACTCCATCTGCTTGCTGTACAGTTGCTTGTATGTCGGTTAGTTCTAATTCTGGAAATCCTCGGCTGTTAAAAGCAGCAATGCCACTCACCCTTTACTTTGCCTAAAAATTATTCTTGTAACAATTTTGAAAAGTTAAATGTGTTCATAAAATTTAACTGGATGATCATCAAGCTCAGTTTTCAACTTGCTGATGTGGAAGTGTTGAATGAATTGTCTTTGGGAGAAACAGAACTAAGCCGGAAAGATGAAAAACTTTCTCTTATATGTGTTCCCCCCTCTCCGAGTTACATTTCTTAGAATACAGAAAACTGATCATAAAGTTTACATACGTTCTCTTCTCCTTGTAGAGAGTGCATAGAGCACCCAGCTGACTATGCATTACTCAGAAATATATTTTCATGAGCTTTCTTTTCAAAAATATCTATATGATTTTTTTGTTGTTGTTACAATTTGATACTCTTTTCATGAGAAAGGAACTTTCTCAGGTTGCTCTTAAGCTCAAGGAAACGTGTCATCTTTTGACCTTGCTCAGCCAGCCTACATTAAGATGCAGGTGATTGTTGGTACAGTTGGCAACTAGGTCCAAAAGAGATGCTTGGAAGAATCAATATGGATAGGATAACCTACTGCAAATTAAATTCTTTTGTTGAATAATGGTATCCATGAATGAAAACAGCCCTTCTGATAATGCTGTCTGATATATAATGCCATGTAAAACACAATTAAAACCAGTTTCCGCTAATTTATGAAGCTGTGTCATCTGATATTAAGAAAGGGGTTTTTTTCACTTGCAGATAATGGGACAGTGACACAATCGTTAAGAGCCAAGTGAGATCTTTCCCACATGTTGTTGAAAATGAATTAATTCTCATAACTTTTCAGCACATTATTTCAGTTCATTTTTTTCACATTTACACAGAATTTGCAAGCTGTGCTAAACCACTCACTGGCTTAATCCAGAGTCATTCTGTACCTGTGTGTGGCATTTTATGGAATAATGCCATTTCGTAACAATACATGGCATTAAATTAATGGATATCATCTGTAAGCATTTTTTTTGTCCTTGAGAAATTACTTCCACTGCTGAAAAAGTGAAGAAGGAACACTTTCCTTACCTATTATCACTTCAAGTCATTTTAAAAATAAAGTACTTACTGTTTCTTCTGTGCACTCTGTCACAGTTTTGGAACTTCTGAAGAACATCTGTTCTAGGCTAAAAGCAGCAAACCTGTACGGCCCTCTTCTCAAACTGTAATCATATGACTCATACGCTAACAAATGCTGAGAAGTTTCAACCATTCCATCTTCTTCCTGATACACTGACAGGATACTTTCCATTACAGGTGCCACATCTACTAGTTAGTGAAAATATACTGTCCCATTTTTGACTGACGGCACTTTTTGTGAACCAGTTAAGTTTGTCAGCCCAGCTTCACAAGGTTGAAAAAGTGCTCTGATACTTTCATAAAGAGTCTGCCTCCCACTCAGAATTGAACTGGCAGTTTTCTAAATGAACTCTTCGTTTTCCTTTGTTAATTGCCCGTGATTCACACCCACATTTTGCAGAGATTGATGGCATTTTAATTGCCAGGGGTATTTTAGGATGGAGCAGAGGGGATGGGAAGGGAGGCTTCGAAAAAAAGTGCGTACGGGGTTGGCATGTTTGGAAGGCTAACTGTTCTGTGATTGCACACAGCTACGAGATCAGCAGCCAGAGCACCATCTGTGCACAGAGCTTATCCGTGACGCCCGGCTTCGGCACAAAGGAATGTGTCAGCTCCCGCTTTTCCGGATCAGCTGATCTCTGCTTTCCCAGAGACTCAGCATGTCACGGTGCTCGTTCTCGGCAGAGCCTTTTTCTGAAAATGCAAACGTCTGGCTCCTTCTCCCACAAGGAAGTTGCCAGCCCTGAAAGATCTTGCTGGTCTTCACTATCCCTCTGCAGCCTATCTTTAGCCGCAACAGCACTGGGGATCTCTGCTTTCCCAGAGACTCAGCATATCACGGTGCTCGTTCTCGGCAGAGCTTTTTTCTGAAAAGGCAAACTTACGGCTCCTTCTCCCACAAGGAAGCTGCCAGCCCTGAAAGATCTCGCTGGTCTCCACCGTCCCCCTGCAGCCTATCCACAGGCACAACAGCACTGGGGATCTCTGCTTTCCCAGAGACTCAGCATGTCACGGTGTTCGCTCTCAGCAGAGCCTTTTTCTGAAAAGGCAAACTTACGGCTCCTTCTCCCACAAGGATGGTGCAAGCCCTGAATGACCTTGCAGGTCTTCACTATCCCTCTGCAGCCTATCTTTAGCCGCAACAGCAGTGGGGATATCTGCTTTCCCAGAGACTCAGCATGTCACGGTGCTCGTTCTCGGCAGAAGCTTTTTCTGAAAAGGCAAACGTCCGGCTCCTTCTCCCACAAGGAAGCTGCCAGCCCTGAAACCTAATGCAGGAATTCACTATCCCCCTGCAGCCTATCCACAGGCACAAGAGCACTGGGGATCTCTGCTTTCCCGGAGACTCAGCATGTCACGGTGCTCGTTCTCGGCAGAGCCTTTTTCTGAAAAGGCAAACGTCTGGCTCCTTCTCCCACAAGGAAGGTGCCAGCCCTGAAAGATCTCCCTGGTCTTCACCGTCCCCCTGCAGCCTATCCACAGGCACAACAGCTTTTGGGATCTCTGCTTTCCCAGAGACTCAGCATGTCACGGTGCTCGCTCTCGGCAGAAGCTTTTTTCTGAAAAGGCAAACTTACGGCTCCTTCTCCCACAGGGAAGGTGCCAGCCCTGAAAGATCTTCTGGTCTTCACCATCCCTCTGCAGCATATCTTTAGCCGCATCAGCACTGGGGATCTCTGCTTTCCCAGAGACTCAGCATGTCACGGTGCTCGTTCTCGGCAGAAGCTTTTTCTGAAAAGTCAACCGTCTGGCTCCTTCTCCCACAAGGAAGGTGCCAGCCCTAAAGAAATTGCTGGTCTTCACCGCCACCTACAGCCTATTCACAGGCACAACAGCACTGGGGATCTCTGCTTTCCCAGAGACTCTGCATCTCATGGTGCTCGTTCTCGTCAGAAACATTTTCTGAAAAAGTAAACTTACGGCTTTCTGCCGAGAACGAGCACCGTGACATGCTGAGTCTCCGGGAAAGCAGAGATCCCCAGTGCTGTTGTGCCTGTGGATAGGCTGCAGAGGCATAGTGAAGATCAGCAAGATCTTTCAGGGCTGGCACCTTCCTTGCGGGAGAAGGAGCCGTAAGTTTGCTTTTTCGGAAAATGTATCTGCCGAGAACGAGCACCATGAGATGCAGAGTCTCTGGGAAAGCAGAGATCCCCAGTGCTGATGCGGCTAAAGATAGGCTGCAGAAGGATAGTGAAGACCTGCAATTTCTATCAGGGCTGGCTCCTTCCTTGTGGGAGAAGGAGCCAGACGTTTGCCTTTTCAGAAAAAGCTTCTGCCGAGAACGGGCACCGTGACATACTGTGTCTCTGGGAAAGCAGAGATCCCCAGTGCTGTTGCGGCTAATGATAGGCTGCAAAGGGATAGTAAAGACCTGCAAGAGCTTTCAGGGCTGGCAGCTTCCTTGTGGGTGAAGGAGCCGTAAATTTGCCTTTTCAGAAAAAGTTTCTGCCGAGAACGAGCAGCGTGACATGCTAAGTCTCTGGGAAAGCAGAGATCCCCAGTGCTGTTGTGCTTGTGGATAGGCTGCAGGGGGACGGTGAAGACCTGCATTAGCTTTCAGGGCTGGCACCTTCCTTGTGGGAGAAGGAGCCGTAAGTTTGCCTTTTCAGAAAAAGCTTCTGCCGAGAGCGAGCACTGTGACATGCTGAGTCTCTGGGAAAGCAGAGATCCCCAGTGCTGTTGTGCCTGTGGATAGGCTGCAGGGGGATAGTGAAGATCAGCAAGATCTTTCAGTGCTGGCAGCTTCCTTGAGGGAGAAGGAGCCAGACGTTTGCCTTTTAAGAAATAGGCTCTGCCGAGATCGAGCTCCGTGACATGCTGAGTCTCCGGGAAAGCAGAGATCCCCAGTGCTGTTGTGCCTGTGGATAGGCTGCAGAGGGATAGTGAAGATCCGCAAGATCTTTCAGTACTGCCACCTTCCTTGTGGGAGAAGGAGCCAGACGTTTGCCTTTTCAGAAAAAGCTTCTGCCGAGAGCGAGCACCGTGACATGCTGAGTCTCTGGGAAAGCAGAGATCCCCAGTGCTGTTGTGCCTGTGGATACGCTGCAGAGGGATAGTGAAGACCTGCATTAGCTTTCGGGACTGGCACCTTCATTGTGGGAGAAGGAGCCAGACTTTTGCCTTTTCAGAAAAAGCTTCTGCCGAGAGCGAGCACCGTGACATGCTGAGTCTCTGGGAAAGCAGAGATCCCCAGTGCTGTTGTGCCTGTGGATAGGCTGCAGGGGGATAGTGAAGATCTGCATTAGCTTTCAGAGCTGGCACCTTCCTTGTGGGAGAAGGAGCCAGACGTTTGCCTTTTCAGAAAAAGCTTCTGCCGAGAGTGAGCACCGTGACATGCTGAGTCTCTGGGAAAGCAGAGATCCCCAGTGCTGTTGTACCTGTGGATAGGCTGCAGAGGGATAGTGAAGACCAGCAAGATCTTTCAGTGCTGCCACCTTCCTTGTGGGAGAAGGAGCCAGACGTTTGCCTTTTCAGAAAAAAGCTTCTGCCGAGAACGAGCACCGTGAAATGCTGAGTCTCTGGGAAAGCAGAGATCCCCAGTGCTGTTGTGCCTGTGGATAGGCTGCAGGAGGATAGTGAAGAGCTGCATTAGCTTTCAGGCCTGGCACCTTCCTTGTGGGAGAAGGAGCCGTAAGTTTGCCTTTTCAGAAAAAGCTTCTGCCGAGAGCGAGCACCGTGGTATGCTGAGTCTCTAGGAAAGCAGAGATCCCCAGTGCTGTTGCGGCTAAAGATAGGCTGCAGAGGGATAGTGAAGACCAGCAAGATCTTTCAGGGCTGGCACCTACCTTGTGGGAGAAGGAGCCGTAAGTTTGCCTTTTCAGAAAAATGCTTCTGCCGAGAGCGAGCACCGTGACATGCTGAGTCTCTGGGAAAGCAGAGATCCCCAAAGCTGTTGTGCCTGTGGATAGGCTGCAGAGGGATAGTGATTACCAGCAAGATCTTTCAGGGCTGGCACCTTCCTTGTGGGAGAAGGAGCCGTAAGTTTGCCTTCTCAGAAAAAGCTTCTGCCGAGAACGAGCACCGTGACATGCTGAGTCTCTGGGAAAGCAGAGATCCCCAAAGCTGTTGTTCCTGTGGATAGGCTGCAAGGGGATAGTGAAGATCTGCATTAGCTTTCAGAGCTGGCACCTTCCTTGTGGGAGAAGGAGCCAGAGTTTTGCCTTTTCAGAAAAAGCTTCTACCGAGAGCGAGCACCGTGACATGCTGAGTCTCTGGGAAAGCAGAGATCCCCAGTGCTGTTGTGCCTGTGGATAGGCTGCAGAGTGATGGTGAAGAGCAGCAATATCTTTCAGGGCTGGCACCTTCCTTGTGGAAGAAGGAGCCGTAAGTTTGCCTTCTCAGAAAAAGCTTCTGCCGAGAACGAGCACCGTGACATGCTGAGTCTCTGGGAAAGCAGAGATCCCCAGTGCTGTTATGGCTGTGGATAAGCTGCAGGCGGATAGTGAAAAACTGCATTAATTTTCAGGGCTGGCACCTTCCCTGTGGGAGAAGGAGCCGTAAGTTTGCCTTTTCAGAAAAAGCTTCTGCCGAGAACGAGCACCGTGACATGCTGAGTCTCTGGGAAAGCAGAGATCCCCAATGCTGTTGCAGCTAAAGATAGGCTGCAGGGGGATAGTGAAGACCAGCAAGATCTTTCAGGGCTGGCACCTTCCTTGTGGGAGAAGGAGCCGTAAGTTCGCCTTTTCAGAAAAAAGCTTCTGCCGAGAGCGAGCACCGTGACATGCTGAGTCTCTGGGAAAGCAGAGATCCCCAGTGCTGTTGTGCCTGTGGATAGTCTGAAGAGGGATAGTGAAGACCAGCAAGATCTTTCAGGGCTGGCACCTACCTTGTGGGAGAAGGAGACGAAAGTTTGCCTTTTCAGAAAAAAGCTTCTGCCGAGAGCGAGCACCGTGACATGCTGAGTCTCTGGGAAAGCAGAGATCCCCAATGCTGTTGTGCCTGTGGATAGGCTGCAGAGGGATACTGAATACCAGCAAGATCTTTCAGGGCTAGCACCTTCCTTGTGGGAGAAGGAGCCAGACGTTTGCCTTCTCAGAAAAAGCTTCTGCCGAGAACGAGCACCGTGACATGCTGAGTCTCTGGGAAAGCAGAGATCCCCAATGCTGTTGCAGCTAAAGATAGGCTGCAGGGGGATAGTGAAGACCAGCAAGATCTTTCAGGGCTGGCACCTTCCTTGTGGGAGAAGGAGCCGTAAGATCGCCTTTTCAGAAAAAAGCTTCTGCCGAGAGCGAGCACCGTGACATGCTGAGTCTCTGGGAAAGCAGAGATCCCCAATGCTGTTGTGCCTAAAGATAGGCTGCAGGGGGATAGTGAAGACCAGCAAGATCTTTCAGGGCTGGCACCTTCCTTGTGGGAGAAGGAGCCGTAAGTTTGCCTTTTCAGAAAAAAGCTTCTGCCGAGAGCGAGCACCGTGACATGCTGAGTCTCTGGGAAAGCAGAGATCCCCAAAGCTGTTGTGCCTGTGGATAGGCTGCAGAGGGATAGTGAATACCAGCAAGATCTTTCAGGGCTAGCACCTTCCTTGTGGGAGAAGGAGCCAGACGTTTGCCTTCTCAGAAAAAGCTTCTGCCGAGAACGAGCACCGTGACATGCTGAGTCTCTGGGAAAGCAGAGATCCCCAATGCTGTTGTTCCTGTGGATAGGCTGCAGAGGGATAGTGAAGACCAGCAAGATCTTTCAGGGCTGGCACCTTCCTTGTGGGAGAAGGAGCCGTAAGTTTGCCTTTTCAGAAAAAAGCTTCTGCCGAGAGCGAGCACCGTGACATGCTGAGTCTCTGGGAAAGCAGAGATCCCCAAAGCTGTTGTGCCTGTGGATAGGCTGCAGAGGGATAGTGAATACCAGCAAGATCTTTCAGGGCTAGCACCTTCCTTGTGGGAGAAGGAGCCAGACGTTTGCCTTCTCAGAAAAAGCTTCTGCCGAGAACGAGCACCGTGACATGCTGAGTCTCTGGGAAAGCAGAGATCCCCAGTGCTGTTGTGCCTGTGGATAGGCTGCAGAGGGATAGTGAATACCAGCAAGATCTTTCAGGGCTAGCACCTTCCTTGTGGGAGAAGGAGCCAGACGTTTGCCTTTTCAGAAAAAAGCTTCTCCCGAGAACGAGCACCGTGACATGCTGAGCCTCTGGGAAAGCAGAGATCCCCAGTGCTGTTGCGGCTAAAGATAGGCTGCAGGGGGATAGTGAAGACCAGCAAGATCTTTCAGGGCTGGCACCTTCCTTGTGGGAGAAGGAGCCGTAAGTTTGCCTTTTCAGAAAAAAGCTTCTGCCGAGAACGAGCACCGTGACATGCTGTGTCTCTGGGAAAGCAGAGATCCCCAAAGCTGTTGTGCCTGTGGATAGGCTGCAGAGGGATAGTGAATACCAGCAAGATCTTTCAGGGCTAGCACCTTCCTTGTGGGAGAAGGAGCCACACATTTGCCTTCTCAGAAAAAGCTTCTGCCGAGAACAAGCACCGTGACATGCTGAGTCTCTGGGAAAGCAGAGATCCCCAATGCTGTTGCGGCTAAAGATAGGCTGCAGGGGGATAGTGAAGACCAGCAAGATCTTTCAGGACTGGCACCTTCCTTGTGGGAGAAGGAGCCGTAAGTTTGCCTTTTCAGAAAAAAGCTTCTGCCGAGAGCGAGCACCGTGACATGCTGAGTCTCTGGGAAAGCAGAGATCCCCAAAGCTGTTGTTCCTGTGGATAGGCTGCAGAGGGATAGTGAATACCAGCAAGATCTTTCAGGGCTAGCACCTTCCTTGTGGGAGAAGGAGCCACACTTTTGCCTTCTCAGAAAAAGCTTCTGCCGAGAACGAGCACCGTGACATGCTGAGTCTCTGGGAAAGCAGAGATCCCCAATGCTGTTGCGGCTAAAGATAGGCTGCAGGGGGATAGTGAAGACCAGCAAGATCTTTCAGGGCTGGCACCTTCCTTGTGGGAGAAGGAGCCGTAAGTTTGCCTTTTCAGAAAAAGGCTCTGGCAAGAGTAAGCACCGTGACATGCTGAGTCTCTGGGAAAGCAGAGATCCCCAGTGCTGTTGTGCCTGTGGATAGGCTGCAGAGGGATAGTGAAGACCAGCAAGATCTTTCAGGGCTGCACCTACCTTGTGGGAGAAGGAGCCGAAAGTTTTCCTTTTCAGAAAAAAGCTTCTGTCGTGAACGAGCACCGTGACATGCTGAGTCTCCGGGAAAGCAGAGATCCCCAGTGCTGTTGTGCCTGTGGATAGGCTGCAGAGGGATAGTGAAGATCCGCAAGATCTTTCAGTGCTGCTACCTTCCTTGTGGGAGAAGGAGCCAGACGTTTGCCTTTTCAGAAAAAGCTTCTGCCGAGAGCGAGCACCGTGACATGCTGAGTCTCTGGGAAAGCAGAGATCCCCAGTGCTGTTGTGCCTGTGGATAGGCTGCAGAGGGATAGTGAAGATCAGCAAGATCTTTCAGTGCTGGCAGCTTCGTTGTGGGAGAAGGAGCCAGACGTTTGCCTTTTCAGAAATATGCTCTGCCGAGATCGAGCACCGTGACATGCTGAGTCTCCGGGAAAGCAGAGATCCCCAGTGCTCTTGTGCCTGTGGATAGGCTGCAGAGGGATACTGAAGATCAGCAAGATCTTCAGGGCTGGCAGCTTCCTTGTGGGAGAAGGAGCCAGAAGTTTGCCTTTTCAGAAAAAGCTTCTGCCGAGAGCGAGCACCGTGACATGCTGAGTCTCTGGGAAAGCAGAGATCCCCAGTGCTGTTGTGCCTATGGATAGGCTGCAGAGGGATAGTGAAGACCTGCATTAGCTTTCGGGACTGGCACCTTCATTGTGGGAGAAGGAGCCAGACTATTGCCTTTTCAGAAAAAGCTTCTGCCGAGAGCGAGCACCATGACATGCTGAGTCTCTGGGAAAGCAGAGATCCCCAAAGCTGTTGTGCCTGTGGATAGGCTGCAGAGGGATAGTGAAAAACTGCATTAGTTTTCAGGGCTGGCACCTTCCCTGTGGGAGAAGGAGCCGTAAGTTTGCCTTTTCAGAAAAAAGCTTCTGCCGAGAGCGAGCACCGTGACATGCTGAGTCTCTGGGAAAGCAGAGATCCCAAAAGCTGTTGTGCCTGTGGATAGGCTGCAGAGGGATAGTGAAAAACTGCATTAGTTTTCAGGGCTGGCACCTTCCCTGTGGGAGAAGGAGCCGTAAGTTTGCCTTTTCAGAAAAAAGCTTCTGCCGAGAGCGAGCACCGTGACATGCTGAGTCTCTGGGAAAGCAGAGATCCCCAAAGCTGTTGTGCCTGTGGATAGGCTGCAGAGGGATAGTGAAAAACTGCATTAGTTTTCAGGGCTGGCACCTTCCCTGTGGGAGAAGGAGCCGTAAGTTTGCCTTTTCAGAAAAAAGCTTCTGCCGAGAGCGAGCACCGTGACATGCTGAGTCTCTGGGAAAGCAGAGATCCCCAAAGCTGTTGTGCCTGTGGATAGGCTGCAGAGGGATAGTGAAAAACTGCATTAGTTTTCAGGGCTGGCACCTTCCCTGTGGGAGAAGGAGCCGTAAGTTTGCCTTTTCAGAAAAAAGCTTCTGCCGAGAGCGAGCACCGTGACATGCTGAGTCTCTGGGAAAGCAGAGATCCCCAAAGCTGTTGTGCCTGTGGATAGGCTGCAGAGGGATAGTGAAAAACTGCATTAGTTTTCAGGGCTGGCACCTTCCCTGTGGGAGAAGGAGCCGTAAGTTTGCCTTTTCAGAAAAAAGCTTCTGCTGAGAGCGAGCACCGTGACATGCTGAGTCTCTGGGAAAGCAGAGATCCCCAAAGCTGTTGTGCCTGTGGATAGGCTGCAGAGGGATAGTGAAAAACTGCATTAGTTTTCAGGGCTGGCACCTTCCCTGTGGGAGAAGGAGCCGTAAGTTTGCCTTTTCAGAAAAAAGCTTCTGCCGAGAGCGAGCACCGTGACATGCTGAGTCTCTGGGAAAGCAGAGATCCCCAAAGCTGTTGTGCCTGTGGATAGGCTGCAGAGGGATAGTGAAAAACTGCATTAGTTTTCAGGGCTGGCACCTTCCCTGTGGGAGAAGGAGCCGTAAGTTTGCCTTTTCAGAAAAAAGCTTCTGCCGAGAGCGAGCACCGTGACATGCTGAGTCTCTGGGAAAGCAGAGATCCCAAAAGCTGTTGTGCCTGTGGATAGGCTGCAGAGGGATAGTGAATACCAGCAAGATCTTTCAGGGCTGGCACCTTCCTTGTGGGAGAAGGAGCCGTAAGTTTGCCTTTTCAGAAAAAGGCTCTGGCGAGAGTGAGCACCGTGACATGCTGAGTCTCTGGGAAAGCAGAGATCCCCAAAGCTGTTGTGCCTGTGGATAGGCTGCAGAGGGATAGTGAAAAACTGCATTAGTTTTCAGGGCTGGCACCTTCCCTGTGGGAGAAGGAGCCGTAAGTTTGCCTTTTCAGAAAAAAGCTTCTGCCGAGAGCGAGCACCGTGACATGCTGAGTCTCTGGGAAAGCAGAGATCCCCAAAGCTGTTGTGCCTGTGGATAGGCTGCAGAGGGATAGTGAAAAACTGCATTAGTTTTCAGGGCTGGCACCTTCCCTGTGGGAGAAGGAGCCGTAAGTTTGCCTTTTCAGAAAAAAGCTTCTGCCGAGAGCGAGCACCGTGACATGCTGAGTCTCTGGGAAAGCAGAGATCCCCAAAGCTGTTGTGCCTGTGGATAGGCTGCAGAGGGATAGTGAATACCAGCAAGATCTTTCAGGGCTGGCACCTTCCCTGTGGGAGAAGGAGCCGTAAGTTTGCCTTTTCAGAAAAAAGCTTCTGCCGAGAGCGAGCACCGTGACATGCTGAGTCTCTGGGAAAGCAGAGATCCCCAAAGCTGTTGTGCCTGTGGATAGGCTGCAGAGGGATAGTGAAAAACTGCATTAGTTTTCAGGGCTGGCACCTTCCCTGTGGGAGAAGGAGCCGTAAGTTTGCCTTTTCAGAAAAAAGCTTCTGCCGAGAGCGAGCACCGTGACATGCTGAGTCTCTGGGAAAGCAGAGATCCCCAAAGCTGTTGTGCCTGTGGATAGGCTGCAGAGGGATAGTGAAAAACTGCATTAGTTTTCAGGGCTGGCACCTTCCCTGTGGGAGAAGGAGCCGTAAGTTTGCCTTTTCAGAAAAAAGCTTCTGCCGAGAGCGAGCACCGTGACATGCTGAGTCTCTGGGAAAGCAGAGATCCCCAAAGCTGTTGTGCCTGTGGATAGGCTGCAGAGGGATAGTGAAAAACTGCATTAGTTTTCAGGGCTGGCACCTTCCCTGTGGGAGAAGGAGCCGTAAGTTTGCCTTTTCAGAAAAAAGCTTCTGCAGAGAGCGAGCACCGTGACATGCTGAGTCTCTGGGAAAGCAGAGATCCCAAAAGCTGTTGTGCCTGTGGATAGGCTGCAGAGGGATAGTGAAAAACTGCATTAGTTTTCAGGGCTGGCACCTTCCCTGTGGGAGAAGGAGCCGTAAGTTTGCCTTTTCAGAAAAAAGCTTCTGCCGAGAGCGAGCACCGTGACATGCTGAGTCTCTGGGAAAGCAGAGATCCCAAAAGCTGTTGTGCCTGTGGATAGGCTGCAGAGGGATAGTGAATACCAGCAAGATCTTTCAGGGCTGGCACCTTCCTTGTGGGAGAAGGAGCCGTAAGTTTGCCTTTTCAGAAAAAGGCTCTGGCGAGAGTGAGCACCGTGACATGCTGAGTCTCTGGGAAAGCAGAGATCCCCAAAGCTGTTGTGCCTGTGGATAGGCTGCAGAGGGATAGTGAAAAACTGCATTAGTTTTCAGGGCTGGCACCTTCCCTGTGGGAGAAGGAGCCGTAAGTTTGCCTTTTCAGAAAAAAGCTTCTGCCGAGAGCGAGCACCGTGACATGCTGAGTCTCTGGGAAAGCAGAGATCCCCAAAGCTGTTGTGCCTGTGGATAGGCTGCAGAGGGATAGTGAAAAACTGCATTAGTTTTCAGGGCTGGCACCTTCCCTGTGGGAGAAGGAGCCGTAAGTTTGCCTTTTCAGAAAAAAGCTTCTGCCGAGAGCGAGCACCGTGACATGCTGAGTCTCTGGGAAAGCAGAGATCCCCAAAGCTGTTGTGCCTGTGGATAGGCTGCAGAGGGATAGTGAATACCAGCAAGATCTTTCAGGGCTGGCACCTTCCTTGTGGGAGAAGGAGCCGTAAGTTTGCCTTTTCAGAAAAAGGCTCTGCCGAGAGCGAGCACCGTGACATGCTGAGTCTCTGGGAAAGCAGAGATCCCCAAAGCTGTTGTGCCTGTGGATAGGCTGCAGAGGGATAGTGAAAAACTGCATTAGTTTTCAGGGCTGGCACCTTCCCTGTGGGAGAAGGAGCCGTAAGTTTGCCTTTTCAGAAAAAAGCTTCTGCCGAGAGCGAGCACCGTGACATGCTGAGTCTCTGGGAAAGCAGAGATCCCCAAAGCTGTTGTGCCTGTGGATAGGCTGCAGAGGGATAGTGAAAAACTGCATTAGTTTTCAGGGCTGGCACCTTCCTTGTGGGAGAAGGAGCCGTAAGTTTGCCTTTTCAGAAAAAAGCTTCTGCTGAGAGCGAGCACCGTGACATGCTGAGTCTCTGGGAAAGCAGAGATCCCCAAAGCTGTTGTGCCTGTGGATAGGCTGCAGAGGGATAGTGAAAAACTGCATTAGTTTTCAGGGCTGGCACCTTCCCTGTGGGAGAAGGAGCCGTAAGTTTGCCTTTTCAGAAAAAAGCTTCTGCCGAGAGCGAGCACCGTGACATGCTGAGTCTCTGGGAAAGCAGAGATCCCAAAAGCTGTTGTGCCTGTGGATAGGCTGCAGAGGGATAGTGAAAAACTGCATTAGTTATCAGGGCTGGCACCTTCCCTGTGGGAGAAGGAGCCGTAAGTTTGCCTTTTCAGAAAAAAGCTTCTGCCGAGAGCGAGCACCGTGACATGCTGAGTCTCTGGGAAAGCAGAGATCCCCAAAGCTGTTGTGCCTGTGGATAGGCTGCAGAGGGATAGTGAAAAACTGCATTAGTTTTCAGGGCTGGCACCTTCCCTGTGGGAGAAGGAGCCGTAAGTTTGCCTTTTCAGAAAAAAGCTTCTGCCGAGAGCGAGCACCGTGACATGCTGAGTCTCTGGGAAAGAAGAGATCCCCAAAGCTGTTGTGCCTGTGGATAGGCTGCAGAGGGATAGTGAAAAACTGCATTAGTTTTCAGGGCTGGCACCTTCCCTGTGGGAGAAGGAGCCGTAAGTTTGCCTTTTCAGAAAAAAGCTTCTGCCGAGAGCGAGCACCGTGACATGCTGAGTCTCTGGGAAAGCAGAGATCCCCAAAGCTGTTGTGCCTGTGGATAGGCTGCAGAGGGATAGTGAAAAACTGCATTAGTTTTCAGGGCTGGCACCTTCCCTGTGGGAGAAGGAGCCGTAAGTTTGCCTTTTCAGAAAAAAGCTTCTGCCGAGAGCGAGCACCGTGACATGCTGAGTCTCTGGGAAAGCAGAGATCCCCAAAGCTGTTGTGCCTGTGGATAGGCTGCAGAGGGATAGTGAAAAACTGCATTAGTTTTCAGGGCTGGCACCTTCCCTGTGGGAGAAGGAGCCGTAAGTTTGCCTTTTCAGAAAAAAGCTTCTGCTGAGAGCGAGCACCGTGACATGCTGAGTCTCTGGGAAAGCAGAGATCCCCAAAGCTGTTGTGCCTGTGGATAGGCTGCAGAGGGATAGTGAAAAACTGCATTAGTTTTCAGGGCTGGCACCTTCCCTGTGGGAGAAGGAGCCGTAAGTTTGCCTTTTCAGAAAAAAGCTTCTGCCGAGAGCGAGCACCGTGACATGCTGAGTCTCTGGGAAAGCAGAGATCCCCAAAGCTGTTGTGCCTGTGGATAGGCTGCAGAGGGATAGTGAAAAACTGCATTAGTTTTCAGGGCTGGCACCTTCCCTGTGGGAGAAGGAGCCGTAAGTTTGCCTTTTCAGAAAAAAGCTTCTGCCGAGAGCGAGCACCGTGACATGCTGAGTCTCTGGGAAAGCAGAGATCCCCAAAGCTGTTGTGCCTGTGGATAGGCTGCAGAGGGATAGTGAATACCAGCAAGATCTTTCAGGGCTGGCACCTTCCTTGTGGGAGAAGGAGCCGTAAGTTTGCCTTTTCAGAAAAAGGCTCTGGCGAGAGTGAGCACCGTGACATGCTGAGTCTCTGGGAAAGCAGAGATCCCCAAAGCTGTTGTGCCTGTGGATAGGCTGCAGAGGGATAGTGAAAAACTGCATTAGTTTTCAGGGCTGGCACCTTCCCTGTGGGAGAAGGAGCCGTAAGTTTGCCTTTTCAGAAAAAAGCTTCTGCCGAGAGCGAGCACCGTGACATGCTGAGTCTCTGGGAAAGCAGAGATCCCCAAAGCTGTTGTGCCTGTGGATAGGCTGCAGAGGGATAGTGAATACCAGCAAGATCTTTCAGGGCTGGCACCTTCCTTGTGGTAGAAGGAGCCGTAAGTTTGCCTTTTCAGAAAAAGGCTCTGGCGAGAGTGAGCACCGTGACATGCTGAGTCTCTGGGAAAGCAGAGATCCCCAAAGCTGTTGTGCCTGTGGATAGGCTGCAGAGGGATAGTGAAAAACTGCATTAGTTTTCAGGGCTGGCACCTTCCCTGTGGGAGAAGGAGCCGTAAGTTTGCCTTTTCAGAAAAAAGCTTCTGCCGAGAGCGAGCACCGTGACATGCTGAGTCTCTGGGAAAGCAGAGATCCCAAAAGCTGTTGTGCCTGTGGATAGGCTGCAGAGGGATAGTGAAAAACTGCATTAGTTTTCAGGGCTGGCACCTTCCCTGTGGGAGAAGGAGCCGTAAGTTTGCCTTTTCAGAAAAAAGCTTCTGCCGAGAGCGAGCACCGTGACATGCTGAGTCTCTGGGAAAGCAGAGATCCCCAAAGCTGTTGTGCCTGTGGATAGGCTGCAGAGGGATAGTGAAAAACTGCATTAGTTTTCAGGGCTGGCACCTTCCCTGTGGGAGAAGGAGCCGTAAGTTTGCCTTTTCAGAAAAAAGCTTCTGCCGAGAGCGAGCACCGTGACATGCTGAGTCTCTGGGAAAGCGGAGATCCCAAAAGCTGTTGTGCCTGTGGATAGGCTGCAGAGGGATAGTGAATACCAGCAAGATCTTTCAGGGCTGGCACCTTCCTTGTGGGAGAAGGAGCCGTAAGTTTGCCTTTTCAGAAAAAGGCTCTGCCGAGAGCGAGCACCGTGACATGCTGAGTCTCTGGGAAAGCAGAGATCCCCAAAGCTGTTGTGCCTGTGGATAGGCTGCAGAGGGATAGTGAAAAACTGCATTAGTTTTCAGGGCTGGCACCTTCCCTGAGGGAGAAGGAGCCGAAAGTTTTCTTTTTCAGAAAAAAGCTTCTGCCGAGAGCGAGCACCGTGACATGCTGAGTCTCTGGGAAAGCAGAGATCCCCAAAGCTGTTGTGCCTGTGGATAGGCTGCAGAGGGATAGTGAAAAACTGCATTAGTTTTCAGGGCTGGCACCTTCCCTGTGGGAGAAGGAGCCGTAAGTTTGCCTTTTCAGAAAAAAGCTTCTGCCGAGAGCGAGCACCGTGACATGCTGAGTCTCTGGGAAAGCAGAGATCCCCAAAGCTGTTGTGCCTGTGGATAGGCTGCAGGAGGATAGTGAATACCAGCAAGATCTTTCAGGGCTAGCACCTTCCTTGTGGGAGAAGGAGCCACACTTTTGCCTTCTCAGAAAAAGCTTCTGCCGAGAACGAGCACCGTGACATGCTGAGTCTCTGGGAAAGCAGAGATCCCCAAAGCTGTTGTGCCTGTGGATAGGCTGCAGAGGGATAGTGAAAAACTGCATTAGTTTTCAGGGCTGGCACCTTCCCTGTGGGAGAAGGAGCCGTAAGTTTGCCTTTTCAGAAAAAAGCTTCTGCCGAGAGCGAGCACCGTGACATGCTGAGTCTCTGGGAAAGCAGAGATCCCCAAAGCTGTTGTGCCTGTGGATAGGCTGCAGAGGGATAGTGAAAAACTGCATTAGTTTTCAGGGCTGGCACCTTCCCTGTGGGAGAAGGAGCCGTAAGTTTGCCTTTTCAGAAAAAAGCTTCTGCCGAGAGCGAGCACCGTGACATGCTGAGTCTCTGGGAAAGCAGAGATCCCAAAAGCTGTTGTGCCTGTGGATAGGCTGCAGAGGGATAGTGAAAAACTGCATTAGTTTTCAGGGCTGGCACCTTCCCTGTGGGAGAAGGAGCCGTAAGTTTGCCTTTTCAGAAAAAAGCTTCTGCCGAGAGCGAGCACCGTGACATGCTGAGTCTCTGGGAAAGCAGAGATCCCCAAAGCTGTTGTGCCTGTGGATAGGCTGCAGAGGGATAGTGAAAAACTGCATTAGTTTTCAGGGCTGGCACCTTCCCTGTGGGAGAAGGAGCCGTAAGTTTGCCTTTTCAGAAAAAAGCTTCTGCCGAGAACGAGCACCGTGACATGCTGAGTCTCTGGGAAAGCAGAGATCCCAAAAGCTGTTGTGCCTGTGGATAGGCTGCAGAGGGATAGTGAATACCAGCAAGATCTTTCAGGGCTGGCACCTTCCTTGTGGGAGAAGGAGCCGTAAGTTTGCCTTTTCAGAAAAAGGCTCTGCCGAGAGCGAGCACCGTGACATGCTGAGTCTCTGGGAAAGCAGAGATCCCCAAAGCTGTTGTGCCTGTGGATAGGCTGCAGAGGGATAGTGAAAAACTGCATTAGTTTTCAGGGCTAGCACCTTCCCTGAGGGAGAAGGAGCCGAAAGTTTTCTTTTTCAGAAAAAAGCTTCTGCCGAGAGCGAGCACCGTGACATGCTGAGTCTCTGGGAAAGCAGAGATCCCCAAAGCTGTTGTGCCTGTGGATAGGCTGCAGAGGGATAGTGAAAAACTGCATTAGTTTTCAGGGCTAGCACCTTCCCTGAGGGAGAAGGAGCCGAAAGTTTTCTTTTTCAGAAAAAAGCTTCTGCCGAGAGCGAGCACCGTGACATGCTGAGTCTCTGGGAAAGCAGAGATCCCCAAAGCTGTTGTGCCTGTGGATAGGCTGCAGAGGGATAGTGAATACCAGCAAGATCTTTCAGGGCTGGCACCTTCCTTGTGGGAGAAGGAGCCGTAAGTTTGCCTTTTCAGAAAAAAGCTTCTGCCGAGAGTGAGCACCGTGACATGCTGAGTCTCTGGGAAAGCAGAGATCCCCAAAGCTGTTGTGCCTGTGGATAGGCTGCAGAGGGATAGTGAAAAACTGCATTAGTTTTCAGGGCTGGCACCTTCCCTGTGGGAGAAGGAGCCGTAAGTTTGCCTTTTCAGAAAAAAGCTTCTGCCGAGAGCGAGCACCGTGACATGCTGAGTCTCTGGGAAAGCAGAGATCCCCAAAGCTGTTGTGCCTGTGGATAGGCTGCAGAGGGATAGTGAAAAACTGCATTAGTTTTCAGGGCTGGCACCTTCCCTGTGGGAGAAGGAGCCGTAAGTTTGCCTTTTCAGAAAAAAGCTTCTGCCGAGAGCGAGCACCGTGACATGCTGAGTCTCTGGGAAAGCAGAGATCCCAAAAGCTGTTGTGCCTGTGGATAGGCTGCAGGAGGATAGTGAAAAACTGCATTAGTTTTCAGGGCTGGCACCTTCCCTGTGGGAGAAGGAGCCGTAAGTTTGCCTTTTCAGAAAAAAGCTTCTGCCGAGAGCGAGCACCGTGACATGCTGAGTCTCTGGGAAAGCAGAGATCCCCAAAGCTGTTGTGCCTGTGGATAGGCTGCAGGAGGATAGTGAATACCAGCAAGATTTTTCAGGGCTAGCACCTTCCCTGTGGGAGAAGGAGCCACACTTTTGCCTTCTCAGAAAAAGCTTCTGCCGAGAACGAGCACCGTGACATGCTGAGTCTCTGGGAAAGCAGAGATCCCAAAAGCTGTTGTGCCTGTGGATAGGCTGCAGAGGGATAGTGAAAAACTGCATTAGTTTTCAGGGCTGGCACCTTCCCTGTGGGAGAAGGAGCCGTAAGTTTGCCTTTTCAGAAAAAAGCTTCTGCCGAGAGCGAGCACCGTGACATGCTGAGTCTCTGGGAAAGCAGAGATCCCCAAAGCTGTTGTGCCTGTGGATAGGCTGCAGAGGGATAGTGAATACCAGCAAGATCTTTCAGGGCTGGCACCTTCCTTGTGGGAGAAGGAGCCGTAAGTTTGCCTTTTCAGAAAAAGGCTCTGGCGAGAGTGAGCACCGTGACATGCTGAGTCTCTGGGAAAGCAGAGATCCCCAAAGCTGTTGTGCCTGTGGATAGGCTGCAGAGGGATAGTGAAAAACTGCATTAGTTTTCAGGGCTGGCACCTTCCCTGTGGGAGAAGGAGCCGTAAGTTTGCCTTTTCAGAAAAAAGCTTCTGCCGAGAGCGAGCACCGTGACATGCTGAGTCTCTGGGAAAGCAGAGATCCCAAAAGCTGTTGTGCCTGTGGATAGGCTGCAGGAGGATAGTGAATACCAGCAAGATCTTTCAGGGCTAGCACCTTCCTTGTGGGAGAAGGAGCCACACTTTTGCCTTCTCAGAAAAAGCTTCTGCCGAGAGCGAGCACCGTGACATGCTGAGTCTCTGGGAAAGCAGAGATCCCCAAAGCTGTTGTGCCTGTGGATAGGCTGCAGAGGGATAGTGAAAAACTGCATTAGTTTTCAGGGCTAGCACCTTCCCTGAGGGAGAAGGAGCCGAAAGTTTTCTTTTTCAGAAAAAAGCTTCTGCCGAGAGCGAGCACCGTGACATGCTGAGTCTCTGGGAAAGCAGAGATCCCCAAAGCTGTTGTGCCTGTGGATAGGCTGCAGAGGGATAGTGAAAAACTGCATTAGTTTTCAGGGCTGGCACCTTCCCTGTGGGAGAAGGAGCCGTAAGTTTGCCTTTTCAGAAAAAAGCTTCTGCCGAGAGCGAGCACCGTGACATGCTGAGTCTCTGGGAAAGCAGAGATCCCCAAAGCTGTTGTGCCTGTGGATAGGCTGCAGAGGGATAGTGAAAAACTGCATTAGTTTTCAGGGCTGGCACCTTCCCTGTGGGAGAAGGAGCCGTAAGTTTGCCTTTTCAGAAAAAAGCTTCTGCCGAGAGCGAGCACCGTGACATGCTGAGTCTCTGGGAAAGCAGAGATCCCCAAAGCTGTTGTGCCTGTGGATAGGCTGCAGAGGGATAGTGAAAAACTGCATTAGTTTTCAGGGCTGGCACCTTCCCTGTGGGAGAAGGAGCCGTAAGTTTGCCTTTTCAGAAAAAAGCTTCTGCCGAGAGCGAGCACCGTGACATGCTGAGTCTCTGGGAAAGCAGAGATCCCCAAAGCTGTTGTGCCTGTGGATAGGCTGCAGAGGGATAGTGAAAAACTGCATTAGTTTTCAGGGCTGGCACCTTCCCTGTGGGAGAAGGAGCCGTAAGTTTGCCTTTTCAGAAAAAAGCTTCTGCCGAGAACGAGCACCGTGACATGCTGAGTCTCTGGGAAAGCAGAGATCCCCAAAGCTGTTGTGCCTGTGGATAGGCTGCAGAGGGATAGTGAATAACAGCAAGATCTTTCAGGGCTGGCACCTTCCCTGTGGGAGAAGGAGCCGTAAGTTTGCCTTTTCAGAAAAAGGCTCTGCCGAGAGCGAGCACCGTGACATGCTGAGTCTCTGGGAAAGCAGAGATCCCCAAAGCTGTTGTGCCTGTGGATAGGCTGCAGAGGGATAGTGAAAAACTGCATTAGTTTTCAGGGCTGGCACCTTCCCTGTGGGAGAAGGAGCCGTAAGTTTGCCTTTTCAGAAAAAAGCTTCTGCCGAGAGCGAGCACCGTGACATGCTGAGTCTCTGGGAAAGCAGAGATCCCCAAAGCTGTTGTGCCTGTGGATAGGCTGCAGAGGGATAGTGAAAAACTGTATTAGTTTTCAGGGCTGGCACCTTCCCTGTGGGAGAAGGAGCCGTAAGTTTGCCTTTTCAGAAAAAAGCTTCTGCCGAGAGCGAGCACCGTGACATGCTGAGTCTCTGGGAAAGCAGAGATCCCAAAAGCTGTTGTGCCTGTGGATAGGCTGCAGAGGGATAGTGAAAAACTGCATTAGTTTTCAGGGCTGGCACCTTCCCTGTGGGAGAAGGAGCCGTAAGTTTGCCTTTTCAGAAAAAAGCTTCTGCTGAGAGCGAGCACCGTGACATGCTGAGTCTCTGGGAAAGCAGAGATCCCCAAAGCTGTTGTGCCTGTGGATAGGCTGCAGAGGGATAGTGAAAAACTGCATTAGTTTTCAGGGCTGGCACCTTCCCTGTGGGAGAAGGAGCCGTAAGTTTGCCTTTTCAGAAAAAAGCTTCTGCCGAGAGCGAGCACCGTGACATGCTGAGTCTCTGGGAAAGCAGAGATCCCAAAAGCTGTTGTGCCTGTGGATAGGCTGCAGAGGGATAGTGAAAAACTGCATTAGTTTTCTGGGCTGGCACCTTCCCTGTGGGAGAAGGAGCCGTAAGTTTGCCTTTTCAGAAAAAAGCTTCTGCCGAGAGCGAGCACCGTGACATGCTGAGTCTCTGGGAAAGCAGAGATCCCCAAAGCTGTTGTGCCTGTGGATAGGCTGCAGAGGGATAGTGAAAAACTGCATTAGTTTTCAGGGCTGGCACCTTCCCTGTGGGAGAAGGAGCCGTAAGTTTGCCTTTTCAGAAAAAAGCTTCTGCCGAGAGCGAGCACCGTGACATGCTGAGTCTCTGGGAAAGCAGAGATCCCCAAAGCTGTTGTGCCTGTGGATAGGCTGCAGAGGGATAGTGAAAAACTGCATTAGTTTTCAGGGCTGGCACCTTCCCTGTGGGAGAAGGAGCCGTAAGTTTGCCTTTTCAGAAAAAAGCTTCTGCCGAGAGCGAGCACCGTGACATGCTGAGTCTCTGGGAAAGCAGAGATCCCCAAAGCTGTTGTGCCTGTGGATAGGCTGCAGAGGGATAGTGAAAAACTGCATTAGTTTTAAGGGCTGGCACCTTCCCTGTGGGAGAAGGAGCCGTAAGTTTGCCTTTTCAGAAAAAAGCTTCTGCCGAGAGCGAGCACCGTGACATGCTGAGTCTCTGGGAAAGCAGAGATCCCCAAAGCTGTTGTGCCTGTGGATAGGCTGCAGAGGGATAGTGAAAAACTGCATTAGTTTTCAGGGCTGGCACCTTCCCTGTGGGAGAAGGAGCCGTAAGTTTGCCTTTTCAGAAAAAAGCTTCTGCCGAGAACGAGCACCGTGACATGCTGAGTCTCTGGGAAAGCAGAGATCCCAAAAGCTGTTGTGCCTGTGGATAGGCTGCAGAGGGATAGTGAATACCAGCAAGATCTTTCAGGGCTGGCACCTTCCTTGTGGGAGAAGGAGCCGTAAGTTTGCCTTTTCAGAAAAAGGCTCTACCGAGAGCGAGCACCGTGACATGCTGAGTCTCTGGGAAAGCAGAGATCCCCAAAGCTGTTGTGCCTGTGGATAGGCTGCAGAGGGATAGTGAAAAACTGCATTAGTTTTCAGGGCTAGCACCTTCCCTGAGGGAGAAGGAGCCGAAAGTTTTCTTTTTCAGAAAAAAGCTTCTGCCGAGAGCGAGCACCGTGACATGCTGAGTCTCTGGGAAAGCAGAGATCCCCAAAGCTGTTGTGCCTGTGGATAGGCTGCAGAGGGATAGTGAAAAACTGCATTAGTTTTCAGGGCTGGCACCTTCCCTGTGGGAGAAGGAGCCGTAAGTTTGCCTTTTCAGAAAAAAGCTTCTGCCGAGAGCGAGCACCGTGACATGCTGAGTCTCTGGGAAAGCAGAGATCCCCAAAGCTGTTGTGCCTGTGGATAGGCTGCAGAGGGATAGTGAAAAACTGCATTAGTTTTCAGGGCTGGCACCTTCCCTGTGGGAGAAGGAGCCGTAAGTTTGCCTTTTCAGAAAAAAGCTTCTGCCGAGAGCGAGCACCGTGACATGCTGAGTCTCTGGGAAAGCAGAGATCCCCAAAGCTGTTGTGCCTGTGGATAGGCTGCAGAGGGATAGTGAAAAACTGCATTAGTTTTCAGGGCTGGCACCTTCCCTGTGGGAGAAGGAGCCGTAAGTTTGCCTTTTCAGAAAAAAGCTTCTGCCGAGAGCGAGCACCGTGACATGCTGAGTCTCTGGGAAAGCAGAGATCCCCAAAGCTGTTGTGCCTGTGGATAGGCTGCAGAGGGATAGTGAAAAACTGCATTAGTTTTCTGGGCTGGCACCTTGCCTGTGGGAGAAGGAGCCGTAAGTTTGCCTTTTCAGAAAAAAGCTTCTGCCGAGAGCGAGCACCGTGACATGCTGAGTCTCTGGGAAAGCAGAGATCCCCAAAGCTGTTGTGCCTGTGGATAGGCTGCAGAGGGATAGTGAAAAACTGCATTAGTTTTCAGGGCTGGCACCTTCCCTGTGGGAGAAGGAGCCGTAAGTTTGCCTTTTCAGAAAAAAGCTTCTGCCGAGAGCGAGCACCGTGACATGCTGAGTCTCTGGGAAAGCAGAGATCCCCAAAGCTGTTGTGCCTGTGGATAGGCTGCAGAGGGATAGTGAAAAACTGCATTAGTTTTCAGGGCTGGCACCTTCCCTGTGGGAGAAGGAGCCGTAAGTTTGCCTTTTCAGAAAAAAGCTTCTGCCGAGAGCGAGCACCGTGACATGCTGAGTCTCTGGGAAAGCAGAGATCCCAAAAGCTGTTGTGCCTGTGGATAGGCTGCAGAGGGATAGTGAAAAACTGCATTAGTTTTCAGGGCTGGCACCTTCCCTGTGGGAGAAGGAGCCGTAAGTTTGCCTTTTCAGAAAAAAGCTTCTGCCGAGAACGAGCACTGTGACATGCTGAGTCTCTGGGAAAGCAGAGATCCCAAAAGCTGTTGTGCCTGTGGATAGGCTGCAGAGGGATAGTGAATACCAGCAAGATCTTTCAGGGCTGGCACCTTCCTTGTGGGAGAAGGAGCCGTAAGTTTGCCTTTTCAGAAAAAGGCTCTACCGAGAGCGAGCACCGTGACATGCTGAGTCTCTGGGAAAGCAGAGATCCCCAAAGCTGTTGTGCCTGTGGATAGGCTGCAGAGGGATAGTGAAAAACTGCATTAGTTTTCAGGGCTAGCACCTTCCCTGAGGGAGAAGGAGCCGAAAGTTTTCTTTTTCAGAAAAAAGCTTCTGCCGAGAGCGAGCACCGTGACATGCTGAGTCTCTGGGAAAGCAGAGATCCCCAAAGCTGTTGTGCCTGTGGATAGGCTGCAGAGGGATAGTGAAAAACTGCATTAGTTTTCAGGGCTGGCACCTTCCCTGTGGGAGAAGGAGCCGTAAGTTTGCCTTTTCAGAAAAAAGCTTCTGCCGAGAGCGAGCACCGTGACATGCTGAGTCTCTGGGAAAGCAGAGATCCCCAAAGCTGTTGTGCCTGTGGATAGGCTGCAGAGGGATAGTGAATACCAGCAAGATCTTTCAGGGCTGGCACCTTCCTTGTGGGAGAAGGAGCCGTAAGTTTGCCTTTTCAGAAAAAGGCTCTGCCGAGAGTGAGCACCGTGACATGCTGAGTCTCTGGGAAAGCAGAGATCCCCAAAGCTGTTGTGCCTGTGGATAGGCTGCAGAGGGATAGTGAAAAACTGCATTAGTTTTCAGGGCTGGCACCTTCCCTGTGGGAGAAGGAGCCGTAAGTTTGCCTTTTCAGAAAAAAGCTTCTGCCGAGAGCGAGCACCGTGACATGCTGAGTCTCTGGGAAAGCAGAGATCCCCAAAGCTGTTGTGCCTGTGGATAGGCTGCAGAGGGATAGTGAAAAACTGCATTAGTTTTCAGGGCTGGCACCTTCCCTGTGGGAGAAGGAGCCGTAAGTTTGCCTTTTCAGAAAAAAGCTTCTGCCAAGAGCGAGCACCGTGACATGCTGAGTCTCTGGGAAAGCAGAGATACCCAAAGCTGTTGTGCCTGTGGATAGGCTGCAGAGGGATAGTGAAAAACTGCATTAGTTTTCAGGGCTGGCACCTTCCCTGTGGGAGAAGGAGCCGTAAGTTTGCCTTTTCAGAAAAAAGCTTCTGCCGAGAACGAGCACCGTGACATGCTGAGTCTCTGGGAAAGCAGAGATCCCAAAAGCTGTTGTGCCTGTGGATAGGCTGCAGAGGGATAGTGAATACCAGCAAGATCTTTCAGGGCTGGCACCTTCCTTGTGGGAGAAGGAGCCATAAGTTTGCCTTTTCAGAAAAAGGCTCTACCGAGAGCGAGCACCGTGACATGCTGAGTCTCTGGGAAAGCAGAGATCCCCAAAGCTGTTGTGCCTGTGGATAGGCTGCAGAGGGATAGTGAAAAACTGCATTAGTTTTCAGGGCTAGCACCTTCCCTGAGGGAGAAGGAGCCGAAAGTTTTCTTTTTCAGAAAAAAGCTTCTGCCGAGAGCGAGCACCGTGACATGCTGAGTCTCTGGGAAAGCAGAGATCCCCAAAGCTGTTGTGCCTGTGGATAGGCTGCAGAGGGATAGTGAAAAACTGCATTAGTTTTCAGGGCTGGCACCTTCCCTGTGGGAGAAGGAGCCGTAAGTTTGCCTTTTCAGAAAAAAGCTTCTGCCGAGAGCGAGCACCGTGACATGCTGAGTCTCTGGGAAAGCAGAGATCCCCAAAGCTGTTGTGCCTGTGGATAGGCTGCAGAGGGATAGTGAAAAACTGCATTAGTTTTCAGGGCTGGCACCTTCCCTGTGGGAGAAGGAGCCGTAAGTTTGCCTTTTCAGAAAAAAGCTTCTGCCGAGAGCGAGCACCGTGACATGCTGAGTCTCTGGGAAAGCAGAGATCCCCAAAGCTGTTGTGCCTGTGGATAGGCTGCAGAGGGATAGTGAAAAACTGCATTAGTTTTCAGGGCTGGCACCTTCCCTGTGGGAGAAGGAGCCGTAAGTTTGCCTTTTCAGAAAAAAGCTTCTGCCGAGAGCGAGCACCGTGACATGCTGAGTCTCTGGGAAAGCAGAGATCCCCAAAGCTGTTGTGCCTGTGGATAGGCTGCAGAGGGATAGTGAAAAACTGCATTAGTTTTCAGGGCTGGCACCTTGCCTGTGGGAGAAGGAGCCGTAAGTTTGCCTTTTCAGAAAAAAGCTTCTGCCGAGAGCGAGCACCGTGACATGCTGAGTCTCTGGGAAAGCAGAGATCCCCAAAGCTGTTGTGCCTGTGGATAGGCTGCAGAGGGATAGTGAAAAACTGCATTAGTTTTCAGGGCTGGCACCTTCCCTGTGGGAGAAGGAGCCGTAAGTTTGCCTTTTCAGAAAAAAGCTTCTGCCGAGAGCGAGCACCGTGACATGCTGAGTCTCTGGGAAAGCAGAGATCCCCAAAGCTGTTGTGCCTGTGGATAGGCTGCAGAGGGATAGTGAAAAACTGCATTAGTTTTCAGGGCTGGCACCTTCCCTGTGGGAGAAGGAGCCGTAAGTTTGCCTTTTCAGAAAAAAGCTTCTGCCGAGAGCGAGCACCGTGACATGCTGAGTCTCTGGGAAAGCAGAGATCCCAAAAGCTGTTGTGCCTGTGGATAGGCTGCAGAGGGATAGTGAAAAACTGCATTAGTTTTCAGGGCTGGCACCTTCCCTGTGGGAGAAGGAGCCGTAAGTTTGCCTTTTCAGAAAAAAGCTTCTGCCGAGAACGAGCACCGTGACATGCTGAGTCTCTGGGAAAGCAGAGATCCCAAAAGCTGTTGTGCCTGTGGATAGGCTGCAGAGGGATAGTGAATACCAGCAAGATCTTTCAGGGCTGGCACCTTCCGTGTGGGAGAAGGAGCCGTAAGTTTGCCTTTTCAGAAAAAGGCTCTACCGAGAGCGAGCACCGTGACATGCTGAGTCTCTGGGAAAGCAGAGATCCCCAAAGCTGTTGTGCCTGTGGATAGGCTGCAGAGGGATAGTGAAAAACTGCATTAGTTTTCAGGGCTGGCACCTTCCCTGAGGGAGAAGGAGCCGAAAGTTTTCTTTTTCAGAAAAAAGCTTCTGCCGAGAGCGAGCACCGTGACATGCTGAGTCTCTGGGAAAGCAGAGATCCCCAAAGCTGTTGTGCCTGTGGATAGGCTGCAGAGGGATAGTGAAAAACTGCATTAGTTTTCAGGGCTGGCACCTTCCCTGTGGGAGAAGGAGCCGTAAGTTTGCCTTTTCAGAAAAAAGCTTCTGCCGAGAGCGAGCACCGTGACATGCTGAGTCTCTGGGAAAGCAGAGATCCCCAAAGCTGTTGTGCCTGTGGATAGGCTGCAGAGGGATAGTGAAAAACTGCATTAGTTTTCAGGGCTGGCACCTTCCCTGTGGGAGAAGGAGCCGTAAGTTTGCCTTTTCAGAAAAAAGCTTCTGCCGAGAGCGAGCACCGTGACATGCTGAGTCTCTGGGAAAGCAGAGATCCCAAAAGCTGTTGTGCCTGTGGATAGGCTGCAGAGGGATAGTGAATACCAGCAAGATCTTTCAGGGCTGGCACCTTCCCTGTGGGAGAAGGAGCCGTAAGTTTGCCTTTTCAGAAAAAAGCTTCTGCCGAGAACGAGCACCGTGACATGCTGAGTCTCTGGGAAAGCAGAGATCCCCAAAGCTGTTGTGCCTGTGGATAGGCTGCAGAGGGATAGTGAATACCAGCAAGATCTTTCAGGGCTGGCACCTTCCCTGTGGGAGAAGGAGCCGTAAGTTTGCCTTTTCAGAAAAAGGCTCTGCCGAGAGCGAGCACCGTGACATGCTGAGTCTCTGGGAAAGCAGAGATCCCCAAAGCTGTTGTGCCTGTGGATAGGCTGCAGAGGGATAGTGAAAAACTGCATTAGTTTTCAGGGCTGGCACCTTCCCTGTGGGAGAAGGAGCCGTAAGTTTGCCTTTTCAGAAAAAAGCTTCTGCCGAGAGCGAGCACCGTGACATGCTGAGTCTCTGGGAAAGCAGAGATCCCCAAAGCTGTTGTGCCTGTGGATAGGCTGCAGAGGGATAGTGAAAAACTGCATTAGTTTTCAGGGCTGGCACCTTCCCTGTGGGAGAAGGAGCCGTAAGTTTGCCTTTTCAGAAAAAAGCTTCTGCCGAGAACGAGCACCGTGACATGCTGAGTCTCTGGGAAAGCAGAGATCCCAAAAGCTGTTGTGCCTGTGGATAGGCTGCAGAGGGATAGTGAATACCAGCAAGATCTTTCAGGGCTGGCACCTTCCCTGTGGGAGAAGGAGCCGTAAGTTTGCCTTTTCAGAAAAAAGCTTCTGCCGAGAACGAGCACCGTGACATGCTGAGTCTCTGGGAAAGCAGAGATCCCAAAAGCTGTTGTGCCTGTGGATAGGCTGCAGAGGGATAGTGAATACCAGCAAGATCTTTCAGGGCTGGCACCTTCCCTGTGGGAGAAGGAGCCGTAAGTTTGCCTTTTCAGAAAAAGGCTCTGCCGAGAGCGAGCACCGTGACATGCTGAGTCTCTGGGAAAGCAGAGATCCCCAAAGCTGTTGTGCCTGTGGATAGGCTGCAGAGGGATAGTGAAAAACTGCATTAGTTTTCAGGGCTGGCACCTTCCCTGTGGGAGAAGGAGCCGTAAGTTTGCCTTTTCAGAAAAAAGCTTCTGCCGAGAGCGAGCACCGTGACATGCTGAGTCTCTGGGAAAGCAGAGATCCCCAAAGCTGTTGTGCCTGTGGATAGGCTGCAGAGGGATAGTGAAAAACTGCATTAGTTTTCAGGGCTGGCACCTTCCCTGTGGGAGAAGGAGCCGTAAGTTTGCCTTTTCAGAAAAAAGCTTCTGCCGAGAGCGAGCACCGTGACATGCTGAGTCTCTGGGAAAGCAGAGATCCCCAAAGCTGTTGTGCCTGTGGATAGGCTGCAGAGGGATAGTGAATACCAGCAAGATCTTTCAGGGCTGGCACCTTCCTTGTGGGAGAAGGAGCCGTAAGTTTGCCTTTTCAGGAAAAGGCTCTGGCGAGAGTGAGCACCGTGACATGCTGAGTCTCTGGGAAAGCAGAGATCCCCAAAGCTGTTGTGCCTGTGGATAGGCTGCAGAGGGATAGTGAAAAACTGCATTAGTTTTCAGGGCTGGCACCTTCCCTGTGGGAGAAGGAGCCGTAAGTTTGCCTTTTCAGAAAAAAGCTTCTGCCGAGAGCGAGCACCGTGACATGCTGAGTCTCTGGGAAAGCAGAGATCCCAAAAGCTGTTGTGCCTGTGGATAGGCTGCAGAGGGATAGTGAAAAACTGCATTAGTTTTCAGGGCTGGCACCTTCCCTGTGGGAGAAGGAGCCGTAAGTTTGCCTTTTCAGAAAAAAGCTTCTGCCGAGAACGAGCACCGTGACATGCTGAGTCTCTGGGAAAGCAGAGATCCCAAAAGCTGTTGTGCCTGTGGATAGGCTGCAGAGGGATAGTGAATACCAGCAAGATCTTTCAGGGCTGGCACCTTCCTTGTGGGAGAAGGAGCCGTAAGTTTGCCTTTTCAGAAAAAGGCTCTACCGAGAGCGAGCACCGTGACATGCTGAGTCTCTGGGAAAGCAGAGATCCCCAAAGCTGTTGTGCCTGTGGATAGGCTGCAGAGGGATAGTGAAAAACTGCATTAGTTTTCAGGGCTAGCACCTTCCCTGAGGGAGAAGGAGCCGAAAGTTTTCTTTTTCAGAAAAAAGCTTCTGCCGAGAGCGAGCACCGTGACATGCTGAGTCTCTGGGAAAGCAGAGATCCCCAAAGCTGTTGTGCCTGTGGATAGGCTGCAGAGGGATAGTGAATACCAGCAAGATCTTTCAGGGCTGGCACCTTCCTTGTGGGAGAAGGAGCCGTAAGTTTGCCTTTTCAGGAAAAGGCTCTGGCGAGAGTGAGCACCGTGACATGCTGAGTCTCTGGGAAAGCAGAGATCCCCAAAGCTGTTGTGCCTGTGGATAGGCTGCAGAGGGATAGTGAAAAACTGCATTAGTTTTCAGGGCTGGCACCTTCCCTGTGGGAGAAGGAGCCGTAAGTTTGCCTTTTCAGAAAAAAGCTTCTGCCGAGAGCGAGCACCGTGACATGCTGAGTCTCTGGGAAAGCAGAGATCCCCAAAGCTGTTGTGCCTGTGGATAGGCTGCAGAGGGATAGTGAAAAACTGCATTAGTTTTCAGGGCTGGCACCTTCCCTGTGGGAGAAGGAGCCGTAAGTTTGCCTTTTCAGAAAAAAGCTTCTGCCGAGAGCGAGCACCGTGACATGCTGAGTCTCTGGGAAAGCAGAGATCCCCAAAGCTGTTGTGCCTGTGGATAGGCTGCAGAGGGATAGTGAAAAACTGCATTAGTTTTCAGGGCTGGCACCTTCCCTGTGGGAGAAGGAGCCGTAAGTTTGCCTTTTCAGAAAAAAGCTTCTGCCGAGAGCGAGCACCGTGACATGCTGAGTCTCTGGGAAAGCAGAGATTCCAAAAGCTGTTGTGCCTGTGGATAGGCTGCAGAGGGATAGTGAATACCAGCAAGATCTTTCAGGGCTGGCACCTTCCTTGTGGGAGAAGGAGCCGTAAGTTTGCCTTTTCAGAAAAAAGCTTCTGCCGAGAGCGAGCACCGTGACATGCTGAGTCTCTGGGAAAGCAGAGATCCCCAAAGCTGTTGTGCCAGTGGATAGGCTGCAGAGGGATAGTGAAAAACTGCATTAGTTTTCAGGGCTGGCACCTTCCCTGTGGGAGAAGGAGCCGTAAGTTTGCCTTTTCAGAAAAAAGCTTCTGCCGAGAGCGAGCACCGTGACATGCTGAGTCTCTGGGAAAGCAGAGATCCCCAAAGCTGTTGTGCCTGTGGATAGGCTGCAGAGGGATAGTGAAAAACTGCATTAGTTTTCAGGGCTGGCACCTTCCCTGTGGGAGAAGGAGCCGTAAGTTTGCCTTTTCAGAAAAAAGCTTCTGCCGAGAGCGAGCACCGTGACATGCTGAGTCTCTGGGAAAGCAGAGATCCCCAAAGCTGTTGTGCCTGTGGATAGGCTGCAGAGGGATAGTGAATACCAGCAAGATCTTTCAGGGCTAGCACCTTCCTTGTGGGAGAAGGAGCCACACTTTTGCCTTCTCAGAAAAAGCTTCTGCCGAGAACGAGCACCGTGACATGCTGAGTCTCTGGGAAAGCAGAGATCCCCAAAGCTGTTGTGCCTGTGGATAGGCTGCAGGAGGATAGTGAATACCAGCAAGATCTTTCAGGGCTAGCACCTTCCTTGTGGGAGAAGGAGCCGTAAGTTTGCCTTTTCAGAAAAAGGCTCTGGCGAGAGTGAGCACCGTGACATGCTGAGTCTCTGGGAAAGCAGAGATCCCAAAAGCTGTTGTGCCTGTGGATAGGCTGCAGAGGGATAGTGAAAAACTGCATTAGTTTTCAGGGCTGGCACCTTCCCTGTGGGAGAAGGAGCCGAAAGTTTTCTTTTTCAGAAAAAAGCTTCTGCCGAGAGCGAGCACCGTGACATGCTGAGTCTCTGGGAAAGCAGAGATCCCCAAAGCTGTTGTGCCTGTGGATAGGCTGCAGAGGGATAGTGAAAAACTGCATTAGTTTTCAGGGCTGGCACCTTCCCTGTGGGAGAAGGAGCCGTAAGTTTGCCTTTTCAGAAAAAAGCTTCTGCCGAGAGCGAGCACCGTGACATGCTGAGTCTCTGGGAAAGCAGAGATCCCCAAAGCTGTTGTGCCTGTGGATAGGCTGCAGAGGGATAGTGAAAAACTGCATTAGTTTTCAGGGCTGGCACCTTCCCTGTGGGAGAAGGAGCCGTAAGTTTGCCTTTTCAGAAAAAAGCTTCTGCCGAGAGCGAGCACCGTGACATGCTGAGTCTCTGGGAAAGCAGAGATCCCCAAAGCTGTTGTGCCTGTGGATAGGCTGCAGAGGGATAGTGAAAAACTGCATTAGTTTTCAGGGCTGGCACCTTCCCTGTGGGAGAAGGAGCCGTAAGTTTGCCTTTTCAGAAAAAAGCTTCTGCCGAGAACGAGCACCGTGACATGCTGAGTCTCTGGGAAAGCAGAGATCCCAAAAGCTGTTGTGCCTGTGGATAGGCTGCAGAGGGATAGTGAATACCAGCAAGATCTTTCAGGGCTGGCACCTTCCTTGTGGGAGAAGGAGCCGTAAGTTTGCCTTTTCAGAAAAAGGCTCTGCCGAGAGCGAGCACCGTGACATGCTGAGTCTCTGGGAAAGCAGAGATCCCCAAAGCTGTTGTGCCTGTGGATAGGCTGCAGAGGGATAGTGAAAAACTGCATTAGTTTTCAGGGCTAGCACCTTCCCTGAGGGAGAAGGAGCCGAAAGTTTTCTTTTTCAGAAAAAAGCTTCTGCCGAGAACGAGCACCGTGACATGCTGAGTCTCTGGGAAAGCAGAGATCCCCAAAGCTGTTGTGCCTGTGGATAGGCTGCAGAGGGATAGTGAAAAACTGCATTAGTTTTCAGGGCTGGCACCTTCCCTGTGGGAGAAGGAGCCGTAAGTTTGCCTTTTCAGAAAAAAGCTTCTGCCGAGAGCGAGCACCGTGACATGCTGAGTCTCTGGGAAAGCAGAGATCCCCAAAGCTGTTGTGCCTGTGGATAGGCTGCAGAGGGATAGTGAAAAACTGCATTAGTTTTCAGGGCTGGCACCTTCCCTGTGGGAGAAGGAGCCGTAAGTTTGCCTTTTCAGAAAAAAGCTTCTGCCGAGAGCGAGCACCGTGACATGCTGAGTCTCTGGGAAAGCAGAGATCCCCAAAGCTGTTGTGCCTGTGGATAGGCTGCAGAGGGATAGTGAATACCAGCAAGATCTTTCAGGGCTGGCACCTTCCTTGTGGGAGAAGGAGCCGTAAGTTTGCCTTTTCAGAAAAAGGCTCTGCCGAGAGTGAGCACCGTGACATGCTGAGTCTCTGGGAAAGCAGAGATCCCCAAAGCTGTTGTGCCTGTGGATAGGCTGCAGAGGGATAGTGAAAAACTGCATTAGTTTTCAGGGCTGGCACCTTCCCTGTGGGAGAAGGAGCCGTAAGTTTGCCTTTTCAGAAAAAAGCTTCTGCCGAGAGCGAGCACCGTGACATGCTGAGTCTCTGGGAAAGCAGAGATCCCAAAAGCTGTTGTGCCTGTGGATAGGCTGCAGAGGGATAGTGAAAAACTGCATTAGTTTTCAGGGCTGGCACCTTCCCTGTGGGAGAAGGAGCCGTAAGTTTGCCTTTTCAGAAAAAAGCTTCTGCCGAGAACGAGCACCGTGACATGCTGAGTCTCTGGGAAAGCAGAGATCCCAAAAGCTGTTGTGCCTGTGGATAGGCTGCAGAGGGATAGTGAATACCAGCAAGATCTTTCAGGGCTGGCACCTTCCTTGTGGGAGAAGGAGCCGTAAGTTTGCCTTTTCAGAAAAAGGCTCTACCGAGAGCGAGCACCGTGACATGCTGAGTCTCTGGGAAAGCAGAGATCCCCAAAGCTGTTGTGCCTGTGGATAGGCTGCAGAGGGATAGTGAAAAACTGCATTAGTTTTCAGGGCTAGCACCTTCCCTGAGGGAGAAGGAGCCGAAAGTTTTCTTTTTCAGAAAAAAGCTTCTGCCGAGAGCGAGCACCGTGACATGCTGAGTCTCTGGGAAAGCAGAGATCCCCAAAGCTGTTGTGCCTGTGGATAGGCTGCAGAGGGATAGTGAATACCAGCAAGATCTTTCAGGGCTGGCACCTTCCTTGTGGGAGAAGGAGCCGTAAGTTTGCCTTTTCAGGAAAAGGTTCTGGCGAGAGCGAGCACCGTGACATGCTGAGTCTCTGGGAAAGCAGAGATCCCCAAAGCTGTTGTGCCTGTGGATAGGCTGCAGAGGGATAGTGAAAAACTGCATTAGTTTTCAGGGCTGGCACCTTCCCTGTGGGAGAAGGAGCCGTAAGTTTGCCTTTTCAGAAAAAAGCTTCTGCCGAGAGCGAGCACCGTGACATGCTGAGTCTCTGGGAAAGCAGAGATCCCCAAAGCTGTTGTGCCTGTGGATAGGCTGCAGAGGGATAGTGAAAAACTGCATTAGTTTTCAGGGCTGGCACCTTCCCTGTGGGAGAAGGAGCCGTAAGTTTGCCTTTTCAGAAAAAAGCTTCTGCCGAGAGCGAGCACCGTGACATGCTGAGTCTCTGGGAAAGCAGAGATCCCCAAAGCTGTTGTGCCTGTGGATAGGCTGCAGAGGGATAGTGAAAAACTGCATTAGTTTTCAGGGCTGGCACCTTCCCTGTGGGAGAAGGAGCCGTAAGTTTGCCTTTTCAGAAAAAAGCTTCTGCCGAGAGCGAGCACCGTGACATGCTGAGTCTCTGGGAAAGCAGAGATTCCAAAAGCTGTTGTGCCTGTGGATAGGCTGCAGAGGGATAGTGAATACCAGCAAGATCTTTCAGGGCTGGCACCTTCCTTGTGGGAGAAGGAGCCGTAAGTTTGCCTTTTCAGAAATAAGCTTCTGCCGAGAGCGAGCACCGTGACATGCTGAGTCTCTGGGAAAGCAGAGATCCCCAAAGCTGTTGTGCCTGTGGATAGGCTGCAGAGGGATAGTGAAAAACTGCATTAGTTTTCAGGGCTGGCACCTTCCCTGTGGGAGAAGGAGCCGTAAGTTTGCCTTTTCAGAAAAAAGCTTCTGCCGAGAGCGAGCACCGTGACATGCTGAGTCTCTGGGAAAGCAGAGATCCCCAAAGCTGTTGTGCCTGTGGATAGGCTGCAGAGGGATAGTGAAAAACTGCATTAGTTTTCAGGGCTGGCACCTTCCCTGTGGGAGAAGGAGCCGTAAGTTTGCCTTTTCAGAAAAAAGCTTCTGCCGAGAGCGAGCACCGTGACATGCTGAGTCTCTGGGAAAGCAGAGATCCCCAAAGCTGTTGTGCCTGTGGATAGGCTGCAGAGGGATAGTGAATACCAGCAAGATCTTTCAGGGCTAGCACCTTCCTTGTGGGAGAAGGAGCCACACTTTTGCCTTCTCAGAAAAAGCTTCTGCCGAGAACGAGCACCGTGACATGCTGAGTCTCTGGGAAAGCAGAGATCCCCAAAGCTGTTGTGCCTGTGGATAGGCTGCAGGAGGATAGTGAATACCAGCAAGATCTTTCAGGGCTAGCACCTTCCTTGTGGGAGAAGGAGCCGTAAGTTTGCCTTTTCAGAAAAAGGCTCTGGCGAGAGTGAGCACCGTGACATGCTGAGTCTCTGGGAAAGCAGAGATCCCAAAAGCTGTTGTGCCTGTGGATAGGCTGCAGAGGGATAGTGAAAAACTGCATTAGTTTTCAGGGCTGGCACCTTCCCTGTGGGAGAAGGAGCCGAAAGTTTTCTTTTTCAGAAAAAAGCTTCTGCCGAGAGCGAGCACCGTGACATGCTGAGTCTCTGGGAAAGCAGAGATCCCCAAAGCTGTTGTGCCTGTGGATAGGCTGCAGAGGGATAGTGAAAAACTGCATTAGTTTTCAGGGCTGGCACCTTCCCTGTGGGAGAAGGAGCCGTAAGTTTGCCTTTTCAGAAAAAAGCTTCTGCCGAGAGCGAGCACCGTGACATGCTGAGTCTCTGGGAAAGCAGAGATCCCCAAAGCTGTTGTGCCTGTGGATAGGCTGCAGAGGGATAGTGAAAAACTGCATTAGTTTTCAGGGCTGGCACCTTCCCTGTGGGAGAAGGAGCCGTAAGTTTGCCTTTTCAGAAAAAAGCTTCTGCCGAGAGCGAGCACCGTGACATGCTGAGTCTCTGGGAAAGCAGAGATCCCCAAAGCTGTTGTGCCTGTGGATAGGCTGCAGAGGGATAGTGAAAAACTGCATTAGTTTTCAGGGCTGGCACCTTCCCTGTGGGAGAAGGAGCCGTAAGTTTGCCTTTTCAGAAAAAAGCTTCTGCCGAGAACGAGCACCGTGACATGCTGAGTCTCTGGGAAAGCAGAGATCCCAAAAGCTGTTGTGCCTGTGGATAGGCTGCAGAGGGATAGTGAATACCAGCAAGATCTTTCAGGGCTGGCACCTTCCTTGTGGGAGAAGGAGCCGTAAGTTTGCCTTTTCAGAAAAAGGCTCTGCCGAGAGCGAGCACCGTGACATGCTGAGTCTCTGGGAAAGCAGAGATCCCCAAAGCTGTTGTGCCTGTGGATAGGCTGCAGAGGGATAGTGAAAAACTGCATTAGTTTTCAGGGCTAGCACCTTCCCTGAGGGAGAAGGAGCCGAAAGTTTTCTTTTTCAGAAAAAAGCTTCTGCCGAGAGCGAGCACCGTGACATGCTGAGTCTCTGGGAAAGCAGAGATCCCCAAAGCTGTTGTGCCTGTGGATAGGCTGCAGAGGGATAGTGAAAAACTGCATTAGTTTTCAGGGCTGGCACCTTCCCTGTGGGAGAAGGAGCCGTAAGTTTGCCTTTTCAGAAAAAAGCTTCTGCCGAGAGCGAGCACCGTGACATGCTGAGTCTCTGGGAAAGCAGAGATCCCCAAAGCTGTTGTGCCTGTGGATAGGCTGCAGGAGGATAGTGAATACCAGCAAGATCTTTCAGGGCTAGCACCTTCCTTGTGGGAGAAGGAGCCGTAAGTTTGCCTTTTCAGAAAAAGGCTCTACCGAGAGCGAGCACCGTGACATGCTGAGTCTCTGGGAAAGCAGAGATCCCCAAAGCTGTTGTGCCTGTGGATAGGCTGCAGAGGGATAGTGAAAAACTGCATTAGTTTTCAGGGCTGGCACCTTCCCTGTGGGAGAAGTAGCCGTAAGTTTGCCTTTTCAGAAAAAAGCTTCTGCCGAGAGCGAGCACCGTGACATGCTGAGTCTCTGGGAAAGCAGAGATCCCCAAAGCTGTTGTGCCTGTGGATAGGCTGCAGAGGGATAGTGAAAAACTGCATTAGTTTTCAGGGCTGGCACCTTCCCTGTGGGAGAAGGAGCCGTAAGTTTGCCTTTTCAGAAAAAAGCTTCTGCCGAGAGCGAGCACCGTGACATGCTGAGTCTCTGGGAAAGCAGAGATCCCCAAAGCTGTTGTGCCTGTGGATAGGCTGCAGAGGGATAGTGAAAAACTGCATTAGTTTTCAGGGCTGGCACCTTCCCTGTGGGAGAAGGAGCCGTAAGTTTGCCTTTTCAGAAAAAAGCTTCTGCCGAGAGCGAGCACCGTGACATGCTGAGTCTCTGGGAAAGCAGAGATCCCAAAAGCTGTTGTGCCTGTGGATAGGCTGCAGAGGGATAGTGAAAAACTGCATTAGTTTTCAGGGCTGGCACCTTCCCTGTGGGAGAAGGAGCCGTAAGTTTGCCTTTTCAGAAAAAAGCTTCTGCCGAGAACGAGCACCGTGACATGCTGAGTCTCTGGGAAAGCAGAGATCCCCAAAGCTGTTGTGCCTGTGGATAGGCTGCAGAGGGATAGTGAATACCAGCAAGATCTTTCAGGGCTGGCACCTTCCTTGTGGGAGAAGGAGCCGTAAGTTTGCCTTTTCAGAAAAAGGCTCTACCGAGAGCGAGCACCGTGACATGCTGAGTCTCTGGGAAAGCAGAGATCCCCAAAGCTGTTGTGCCTGTGGATAGGCTGCAGAGGGATAGTGAAAAACTGCATTAGTTTTCAGGGCTGGCACCTTCCCTGTGGGAGAAGGAGCCGTAAGTTTGCCTTTTCAGAAAAAAGCTTCTGCCGAGAGCGAGCACCGTGACATGCTGAGTCTCTGGGAAAGCAGAGATCCCCAAAGCTGTTGTGCCTGTGGATAGGCTGCAGAGGGATAGTGAAAAACTGCATTAGTTTTCAGGGCTGGCACCTTCCCTGTGGGAGAAGGAGCCGTAAGTTTGCCTTTTCAGAAAAAAGCTTCTGCCGAGAGCGAGCACCGTGACATGCTGAGTCTCTGGGAAAGCAGAGATCCCAAAAGCTGTTGTGCCTGTGGATAGGCTGCAGAGGGATAGTGAAAAACTGCATTAGTTTTCAGGGCTGGCACCTTCCCTGTGGGAGAAGGAGCCGTAAGTTTGCCTTTTCAGAAAAAAGCTTCTGCCGAGAGCGAGCACCGTGACATGCTGAGTCTCTGGGAAAGCAGAGATCCCCAAAGCTGTTGTGCCTGTGGATAGGCTGCAGAGGGATAGTGAAAAACTGCATTAGTTTTCAGGGCTGGCACCTTCCCTGTGGGAGAAGGAGCCGTAAGTTTGCCTTTTCAGAAAAAAGCTTCTGCCGAGAACGAGCACCGTGACATGCTGAGTCTCTGGGAAAGCAGAGATCCCAAAAGCTGTTGTGCCTGTGGATAGGCTGCAGAGGGATAGTGAATACCAGCAAGATCTTTCAGGGCTGGCACCTTCCCTGTGGGAGAAGGAGCCGTAAGTTTGCCTTTTCAGAAAAAGGCTCTGCCGAGAGCGAGCACCGTGACATGCTGAGTCTCTGGGAAAGCAGAGATCCCCAAAGCTGTTGTGCCTGTGGATAGGCTGCAGAGGGATAGTGAAAAACTGCATTAGTTTTCAGGGCTGGCACCTTCCCTGTGGGAGAAGGAGCCGTAAGTTTGCCTTTTCAGAAAAAAGCTTCTGCCGAGAGCGAGCACCGTGACATGCTGAGTCTCTGGGAAAGCAGAGATCCCCAAAGCTGTTGTGCCTGTGGATAGGCTGCAGAGGGATAGTGAAAAACTGCATTAGTTTTCAGGGCTGGCACCTTCCCTGTGGGAGAAGGAGCCCTAAGTTTGCCTTTTCAGAAAAAAGCTTCTGCCGAGAGCGAGCACCGTGACATGCTGAGTCTCTGGGAAAGCAGAGATCCCCAAAGCTGTTGTGCCTGTGGATAGGCTGCAGGAGGATAGTGAATACCAGCAAGATCTTTCAGGGCTAGCACCTTCCTTGTGGGAGAAGGAGCCGTAAGTTTGCCTTTTCAGAAAAAGGCTCTACCGAGAGCGAGCACCGTGACATGCTGAGTCTCTGGGAAAGCAGAGATCCCCAAAGCTGTTGTGCCTGTGGATAGGCTGCAGAGGGATAGTGAAAAACTGCATTAGTTTTCAGGGCTGGCACCTTCCCTGTGGGAGAAGTAGCCGTAAGTTTGCCTTTTCAGAAAAAAGCTTCTGCCGAGAGCGAGCACCGTGACATGCTGAGTCTCTGGGAAAGCAGAGATCCCCAAAGCTGTTGTGCCTGTGGATAGGCTGCAGAGGGATAGTGAAAAACTGCATTAGTTTTCAGGGCTGGCACCTTCCCTGTGGGAGAAGGAGCCGTAAGTTTGCCTTTTCAGAAAAAAGCTTCTGCCGAGAGCGAGCACCGTGACATGCTGAGTCTCTGGGAAAGCAGAGATCCCCAAAGCTGTTGTGCCTGTGGATAGGCTGCAGAGGGATAGTGAAAAACTGCATTAGTTTTCAGGGCTGGCACCTTCCCTGTGGGAGAAGGAGCCGTAAGTTTGCCTTTTCAGAAAAAAGCTTCTGCCGAGAGCGAGCACCGTGACATGCTGAGTCTCTGGGAAAGCAGAGATCCCCAAAGCTGTTGTGCCTGTGGATAGGCTGCAGAGGGATAGTGAAAAACTGCATTAGTTTTCAGGGCTGGCACCTTCCCTGTGGGAGAAGGAGCCGTAAGTTTGCCTTTTCAGAAAAAAGCTTCTGCCGAGAACGAGCACCGTGACATGCTGAGTCTCTGGGAAAGCAGAGATCCCAAAAGCTGTTGTGCCTGTGGATAGGCTGCAGAGGGATAGTGAATACCAGCAAGATCTTTGAGGGCTGGCACCTTCCCTGTGGGAGAAGGAGCCGTAAGTTTGCCTTTTCAGAAAAAGGCTCTACCGAGAGCGAGCACCGTGACATGCTGAGTCTCTGGGAAAGCAGAGATCCCCAAAGCTGTTGTGCCTGTGGATAGGCTGCAGAGGGATAGTGAAAAACTGCATTAGTTTTCAGGGCTAGCACCTTCCCTGAGGGAGAAGGAGCCGAAAGTTTTCTTTTTCAGAAAAAAGCTTCTGCCGAGACCGAGCACCGTGACATGCTGAGTCTCTGGGAAAGCAGAGATCCCAAAAGCTGTTGTGCCTGTGGATAGGCTGCAGGAGGATAGTGAATACCAGCAAGATCTTTCAGGGCTAGCACCTTCCTTGTGGGAGAAGGAGCCGTAAGTTTGCCTTTTCAGAAAAAGGCTTCTGCCGAGAGCGAGCACCGTGACATGCTGAGTCTCTGGGAAAGCAGAGATCCCCAAAGCTGTTGTGCCTGTGGATAGGCTGCAGAGGGATAGTGAAAAACTGCATTAGTTTTCAGGGCTGGCACCTTCCCTGTGGGAGAAGTAGCCGTAAGTTTGCCTTTTCAGAAAAAAGCTTCTGCCGAGAGCGAGCACCGTGACATGCTGAGTCTCTGGGAAAGCAGAGATCCCCAAAGCTGTTGTGCCTGTGGATAGGCTGCAGAGGGATAGTGAAAAACTGCATTAGTTTTCAGGGCTGGCACCTTCCCTGTGGGAGAAGGAGCCGTAAGTTTGCCTTTTCAGAAAAAAGCTTCTGCCGAGAGCGAGCACCGTGACATGCTGAGTCTCTGGGAAAGCAGAGATCCCCAAAGCTGTTGTGCCTGTGGATAGGCTGCAGAGGGATAGTGAAAAACTGCATTAGTTTTCAGGGCTGGCACCTTCCCTGTGGGAGAAGGAGCCGTAAGTTTGCCTTTTCAGAAAAAAGCTTCTGCCGAGAGCGAGCACCGTGACATGCTGAGTCTCTGGGAAAGCAGAGATCCCAAAAGCTGTTGTGCCTGTGGATAGGCTGCAGAGGGATAGTGAAAAACTGCATTAGTTTTCAGGGCTGGCACCTTCCCTGTGGGAGAAGGAGCCGTAAGTTTGCCTTTTCAGAAAAAAGCTTCTGCCGAGAACGAGCACCGTGACATGCTGAGTCTCTGGGAAAGCAGAGATCCCAAAAGCTGTTGTGCCTGTGGATAGGCTGCAGAGGGATAGTGAATACCAGCAAGATCTTTCAGGGCTGGCACCTTCCTTGTGGGAGAAGGAGCCGTAAGTTTGCCTTTTCAGAAAAAGGCTCTACCGAGAGCGAGCACCGTGACATGCTGAGTCTCTGGGAAAGCAGAGATCCCCAAAGCTGTTGTGCCTGTGGATAGGCTGCAGAGGGATAGTGAAAAACTGCATTAGTTTTCAGGGCTAGCACCTTCCCTGAGGGAGAAGGAGCCGAAAGTTTTCTTTTTCAGAAAAAAGCTTCTGCCGAGAGCGAGCACCGTGACATGCTGAGTCTCTGGGAAAGCAGAGATCCCAAAAGCTGTTGTGCCTGTGGATAGGCTGCAGAGGGATAGTGAATACCAGCAAGATCTTTCAGGGCTGGCTCCTTCCTTGTGGGAGAAGGAGCCGTAAGTTTGCCTTTTCAGGAAAAGGCTCTGGCGAGAGTGAGCACCGTGACATGCTGAGTCTCTGGGAAAGCAGAGATCCCCAAAGCTGTTGTGCCTGTGGATAGGCTGCAGAGGGATAGTGAAAAACTGCATTAGTTTTCAGGGCTGGCACCTTCCCTGTGGGAGAAGGAGCCGTAAGTTTGCCTTTTCAGAAAAAAGCTTCTGCCGAGAGCGAGCACCGTGACATGCTGAGTCTCTGGGAAAGCAGAGATCCCCAAAGCTGTTGTGCCTGTGGATAGGCTGCAGAGGGATAGTGAAAAACTGCATTAGTTTTCAGGGCTGGCACCTTCCCTGTGGGAGAAGGAGCCGTAAGTTTGCCTTTTCAGAAAAAAGCTTCTGCCGAGAGCGAGCACCGTGACATGCTGAGTCTCTGGGAAAGCAGAGATCCCAAAAGCTGTTGTGCCTGTGGATAGGCTGCAGAGGGATAGTGAAAAACTGCATTAGTTTTCAGGGCTGGCACCTTCCCTGTGGGAGAAGGAGCCGTAAGTTTGCCTTTTCAGAAAAAAGCTTCTGCCGAGAGCGAGCACCGTGACATGCTGAGTCTCTGGGAAAGCAGAGATCCCCAAAGCTGTTGTGCCTGTGGATAGGCTGCAGAGGGATAGTGAAAAACTGCATTAGTTTTCAGGGCTGGCACCTTCCCTGTGGGAGAAGTAGCCGTAAGTTTGCCTTTTCAGAAAAAAGCTTCTGCCGAGAGCGAGCACCGTGACATGCTGAGTCTCTGGGAAAGCAGAGATCCCCAAAGCTGTTGTGCCTGTGGATAGGCTGCAGAGGGATAGTGAAAAACTGCATTAGTTTTCAGGGCTGGCACCTTCCCTGTGGGAGAAGGAGCCGTAAGTTTGCCTTTTCAGAAAAAAGCTTCTGCCGAGAGCGAGCACCGTGACATGCTGAGTCTCTGGGAAAGCAGAGATCCCCAAAGCTGTTGTGCCTGTGGATAGGCTGCAGAGGGATAGTGAAAAACTGCATTAGTTTTCAGGGCTGGCACCTTCCCTGTGGGAGAAGGAGCCGTAAGTTTGCCTTTTCAGAAAAAAGCTTCTGCCGAGAGCGAGCACCGTGACATGCTGAGTCTCTGGGAAAGCAGAGATCCCAAAAGCTGTTGTGCCTGTGGATAGGCTGCAGAGGGATAGTGAAAAACTGCATTAGTTTTCAGGGCTGGCACCTTCCCTGTGGGAGAAGGAGCCGTAAGTTTGCCTTTTCAGAAAAAAGCTTCTGCCGAGAACGAGCACCGTGACATGCTGAGTCTCTGGGAAAGCAGAGATCCCAAAAGCTGTTGTGCCTGTGGATAGGCTGCAGAGGGATAGTGAATACCAGCAAGATCTTTCAGGGCTGGCACCTTCCTTGTGGGAGAAGGAGCCGTAAGTTTGCCTTTTCAGAAAAAGGCTCTACCGAGAGCGAGCACCGTGACATGCTGAGTCTCTGGGAAAGCAGAGATCCCCAAAGCTGTTGTGCCTGTGGATAGGCTGCAGAGGGATAGTGAAAAACTGCATTAGTTTTCAGGGCTAGCACCTTCCCTGAGGGAGAAGGAGCCGAAAGTTTTCTTTTTCAGAAAAAAGCTTCTGCCGAGAGCGAGCACCGTGACATGCTGAGTCTCTGGGAAAGCAGAGATCCCAAAAGCTGTTGTGCCTGTGGATAGGCTGCAGAGGGATAGTGAATACCAGCAAGATCTTTCAGGGCTGGCACCTTCCTTGTGGGAGAAGGAGCCGTAAGTTTGCCTTTTCAGGAAAAGGCTCTGGCGAGAGTGAGCACCGTGACATGCTGAGTCTCTGGGAAAGCAGAGATCCCCAAAGCTGTTGTGCCTGTGGATAGGCTGCAGAGGGATAGTGAAAAACTGCATTAGTTTTCAGGGCTGGCACCTTCCCTGTGGGAGAAGGAGCCGTAAGTTTGCCTTTTCAGAAAAAAGCTTCTGCCGAGAGCGAGCACCGTGACATGCTGAGTCTCTGGGAAAGCAGAGATCCCCAAAGCTGTTGTGCCTGTGGATAGGCTGCAGAGGGATAGTGAAAAACTGCATTAGTTTTCAGGGCTGGCACCTTCCCTGTGGGAGAAGGAGCCGTAAGTTTGCCTTTTCAGAAAAAAGCTTCTGCCGAGAGCGAGCACCGTGACATGCTGAGTCTCTGGGAAAGCAGAGATCCCAAAAGCTGTTGTGCCTGTGGATAGGCTGCAGAGGGATAGTGAAAAACTGCATTAGTTTTCAGGGCTGGCACCTTCCCTGTGGGAGAAGGAGCCGTAAGTTTGCCTTTTCAGAAAAAAGCTTCTGCCGAGAGCGAGCACCGTGACATGCTGAGTCTCTGGGAAAGCAGAGATCCCAAAAGCTGTTGTGCCTGTGGATAGGCTGCAGAGGGATAGTGAAAAACTGCATTAGTTTTCAGGGCTGGCACCTTCCCTGTGGGAGAAGGAGCCGTAAGTTTGCCTTTTCAGAAAAAAGCTTCTGCCGAGAGCGAGCACCGTGACATGCTGAGTCTCTGGGAAAGCAGAGATCCCCAAAGCTGTTGTGCCTGTGGATAGGCTGCAGAGGGATAGTGAAAAACTGCATTAGTTTTCAGGGCTGGCACCTTCCCTGTGGGAGAAGGAGCCGTAAGTTTGCCTTTTCAGAAAAAAGCTTCTGCCGAGAACGAGCACCGTGACATGCTGAGTCTCTGGGAAAGCAGAGATCCCAAAAGCTGTTGTGCCTGTGGATAGGCTGCAGAGGGATAGTGAATACCAGCAAGATCTTTCAGGGCTGGCACCTTCCCTGTGGGAGAAGGAGCCGTAAGTTTGCCTTTTCAGAAAAAGGCTCTGCCGAGAGCGAGCACCGTGACATGCTGAGTCTCTGGGAAAGCAGAGATCCCCAAAGCTGTTGTGCCTGTGGATAGGCTGCAGAGGGATAGTGAAAAACTGCATTAGTTTTCAGGGCTGGCACCTTCCCTGTGGGAGAAGTAGCCGTAAGTTTGCCTTTTCAGAAAAAAGCTTCTGCCGAGAGCGAGCACCGTGACATGCTGAGTCTCTGGGAAAGCAGAGATCCCCAAAGCTGTTGTGCCTGTGGATAGGCTGCAGAGGGATAGTGAAAAACTGCATTAGTTTTCAGGGCTGGCACCTTCCCTGTGGGAGAAGGAGCCGTAAGTTTGCCTTTTCAGAAAAAAGCTTCTGCCGAGAGCGAGCACCGTGACATGCTGAGTCTCTGGGAAAGCAGAGATCCCCAAAGCTGTTGTGCCTGTGGATAGGCTGCAGAGGGATAGTGAAAAACTGCATTAGTTTTCAGGGCTGGCACCTTCCCTGTGGGAGAAGGAGCCGTAAGTTTGCCTTTTCAGAAAAAAGCTTCTGCCGAGAGCGAGCACCGTGACATGCTGAGTCTCTGGGAAAGCAGAGATCCCAAAAGCTGTTGTGCCTGTGGATAGGCTGCAGAGGGATAGTGAAAAACTGCATTAGTTTTCAGGGCTGGCACCTTCCCTGTGGGAGAAGGAGCCGTAAGTTTGCCTTTTCAGAAAAAAGCTTCTGCCGAGAACGAGCACCGTGACATGCTGAGTCTCTGGGAAAGCAGAGATCCCCAAAGCTGTTGTGCCTGTGGATAGGCTGCAGAGGGATAGTGAATACCAGCAAGATCTTTCAGGGCTGGCACCTTCCTTGTGGGAGAAGGAGCCGTAAGTTTGCCTTTTCAGAAAAAGGCTCTACCGAGAGCGAGCACCGTGACATGCTGAGTCTCTGGGAAAGCAGAGATCCCCAAAGCTGTTGTGCCTGTGGATAGGCTGCAGAGGGATAGTGAATACCAGCAAGATCTTTCAGGGCTGGCACCTTCCTTGTGGGAGAAGGAGCCGTAAGTTTGCCTTTTCAGAAAAAGGCTCTACCGAGAGCGAGCACCGTGACATGCTGAGTCTCTGGGAAAGCAGAGATCCCCAAAGCTGTTGTGCCTGTGGATAGGCTGCAGAGGGATAGTGAAAAACTGCATTAGTTTTCAGGGCTAGCACCTTCCCTGAGGGAGAAGGAGCCGAAAGTTTTCTTTTTCAGAAAAAAGCTTCTGCCGAGAGCGAGCACCGTGACATGCTGAGTCTCTGGGAAAGCAGAGATCCCAAAAGCTGTTGTGCCTGTGGATAGGCTGCAGAGGGATAGTGAATACCAGCAAGATCTTTCAGGGCTGGCACCTTCCTTGTGGGAGAAGGAGCCGTAAGTTTGCCTTTTCAGGAAAAGGCTCTGGCGAGAGTGAGCACCGTGACATGCTGAGTCTCTGGGAAAGCAGAGATCCCCAAAGCTGTTGTGCCTGTGGAGAGGCTGCAGAGGGATAGTGAAAAACTGCATTAGTTTTCAGGGCTGGCACCTTCCCTGTGGGAGAAGGAGCCGTAAGTTTGCCTTTTCAGAAAAAAGCTTCTGCCGAGAGCGAGCACCGTGACATGCTGAGTCTCTGGGAAAGCAGAGATCCCCAAAGCTGTAGTGCCTGTGGATAGGCTGCAGAGGGATAGTGAAAAACTGCATTAGTTTTCAGGGCTGGCACCTTCCCTGTGGGAGAAGGAGCCGTAAGTTTGCCTTTTCAGAAAAAAGCTTCTGCCGAGAGCGAGCACCGTGACATGCTGAGTCTCTGGGAAAGCAGAGATCCCAAAAGCTGTTGTGCCTGTGGATAGGCTGCAGAGGGATAGTGAAAAACTGCATTAGTTTTCAGGGCTGGCACCTTCCCTGTGGGAGAAGGAGCCGTAAGTTTGCCTTTTCAGAAAAAAGCTTCTGCCGAGAGCGAGCACCGTGACATGCTGAGTCTCTGGGAAAGCAGAGATCCCCAAAGCTGTTGTGCCTGTGGATAGGCTGCAGAGGGATAGTGAAAAACTGCATTAGTTTTCAGGGCTGGCACCTTCCCTGTGGGAGAAGGAGCCGTAAGTTTGCCTTTTCAGAAAAAAGCTTCTGCCGAGAACGAGCACCGTGACATGCTGAGTCTCTGGGAAAGCAGAGATCCCAAAAGCTGTTGTGCCTGTGGATAGGCTGCAGAGGGATAGTGAATACCAGCAAGATCTTTCAGGGCTGGCACCTTCCCTGTGGGAGAAGGAGCCGTAAGTTTGCCTTTTCAGAAAAAGGCTCTGCCGAGAGCGAGCACCGTGACATGCTGAGTCTCTGGGAAAGCAGAGATCCCCAAAGCTGTTGTGCCTGTGGATAGGCTGCAGAGGGATAGTGAAAAACTGCATTAGTTTTCAGGGCTGGCACCTTCCCTGTGGGAGAAGGAGCCGTAAGTTTGCCTTTTCAGAAAAAAGCTTCTGCCGAGAGCGAGCACCGTGACATGCTGAGTCTCTGGGAAAGCAGAGATCCCCAAAGCTGTTGTGCCTGTGGATAGGCTGCAGAGGGATAGTGAAAAACTGCATTAGTTTTCAGGGCTGGCACCTTCCCTGTGGGAGAAGGAGCCGTAAGTTTGCCTTTTCAGAAAAAAGCTTCTGCCGAGAGCGAGCACCGTGACATGCTGAGTCTCTGGGAAAGCAGAGATCCCCAAAGCTGTTGTGCCTGTGGATAGGCTGCAGAGGGATAGTGAAAAACTGCATTAGTTTTCAGGGCTGGCACCTTCCCTGTGGGAGAAGGAGCCGTAAGTTTGCCTTTTCAGAAAAAAGCTTCTGCCGAGAGCGAGCACCGTGACATGCTGAGTCTCTGAGAAAGCAGAGATCCCCAAAGCTGTTGTGCCTGTGGATAGGCTGCAGAGGGATAGTGAAAAACTGCATTAGTTTTCAGGGCTGGCACCTTCCCTGTGGGAGAAGGAGCCGTAAGTTTGCCTTTTCAGAAAAAAGCTTCTGCCGAGAACGAGCACCGTGACATGCTGAGTCTCTGGGAAAGCAGAGATCCCAAAAGCTGTTGTGCCTGTGGATAGGCTGCAGAGGGATAGTGAATACCAGCAAGATCTTTCAGGGCTGGCACCTTCCTTGTGGGAGAAGGAGCCGTAAGTTTGCCTTTTCAGAAAAAGGCTCTACCGAGAGCGAGCACCGTGACATGCTGAGTCTCTGGGAAAGCAGAGATCCCCAAAGCTGTTGTGCCTGTGGATAGGCTGCAGAGGGATAGTGAAAAACTGCATTAGTTTTCAGGGCTGGCACCTTCCCTGAGGGAGAAGGAGCCGAAAGTTTTCTTTTTCAGAAAAAAGCTTCTGCCGAGAGCGAGCACCGTGACATGCTGAGTCTCTGGGAAAGCAGAGATCCCCAAAGCTGTTGTGCCTGTGGATAGGCTGCAGAGGGATAGTGAAAAACTGCATTAGTTTTCAGGGCTGGCACCTTCCCTGTGGGAGAAGGAGCCGTAAGTTTGCCTTTTCAGAAAAAAGCTTCTGCCGAGAACGAGCACCGTGACATGCTGAGTCTCTGGGAAAGCAGAGATCCCCAAAGCTGTTGTGCCTGTGGATAGGCTGCAGAGGGATAGTGAATACCAGCAAGATCTTTCAGGGCTGGCACCTTCCCTGTGGGAGAAGGAGCCGTAAGTTTGCCTTTTCAGAAAAAGGCTCTGCCGAGAGCGAGCACCGTGACATGCTGAGTCTCTGGGAAAGCAGAGATCCCCAAAGCTGTTGTGCCTGTGGATAGGCTGCAGAGGGATAGTGAAAAACTGCATTAGTTTTCAGGGCTGGCACCTTCCCTGTGGGAGAAGGAGCCGTAAGTTTGCCTTTTCAGAAAAAAGCTTCTGCCGAGAGCGAGCACCGTGACATGCTGAGTCTCTGGGAAAGCAGAGATCCCCAAAGCTGTTGTGCCTGTGGATAGGCTGCAGAGGGATAGTGAAAAACTGCATTAGTTTTCAGGGCTGGCACCTTCCCTGTGGGAGAAGGAGCCGTAAGTTTGCCTTTTCAGAAAAAAGCTTCTGCCGAGAGCGAGCACCGTGACATGCTGAGTCTCTGGGAAAGCAGAGATCCCAAAAGCTGTTGTGCCTGTGGATAGGCTGCAGAGGGATAGTGAATACCAGCAAGATCTTTCAGGGCTGGCACCTTCCTTGTGGGAGAAGGAGCCGTAAGTTTGCCTTTTCAGAAAAAGGCTCTACCGAGAGCGAGCACCGTGACATGCTGAGTCTCTGGGAAAGCAGAGATCCCCAAAGCTGTTGTGCCTGTGGATAGGCTGCAGAGGGATAGTGAATACCAGCAAGATCTTTCAGGGCTGGCACCTTCCTTGTGGGAGAAGGAGCCGTAAGTTTGCCTTTTCAGAAAAAGGCTCTACCGAGAGCGAGCACCGTGACATGCTGAGTCTCTGGGAAAGCAGAGATCCCAAAAGCTGTTGTGCCTGTGGATAGGCTGCAGAGGGATAGTGAAAAACTGCATTAGTTTTCAGGGCTGGCACCTTCCCTGTGGGAGAAGGAGCCGTAAGTTTGCCTTTTCAGAAAAAAGCTTCTGCCGAGAACGAGCACCGTGACATGCTGAGTCTCTGGGAAAGCAGAGATCCCAAAAGCTGTTGTGCCTGTGGATAGGCTGCAGAGGGATAGTGAATACCAGCAAGATCTTTCAGGGCTGGCACCTTCCTTGTGGGAGAAGGAGCCGTAAGTTTGCCTTTTCAGAAAAAGGCTCTGGCGAGAGTGAGCACCGTGACATGCTGAGTCTCTGGGAAAGCAGAGATCCCCAAAGCTGTTGTGCCTGTGGATAGGCTGCAGAGGGATAGTGAAAAACTGCATTAGTTTTCAGGGCTGGCACCTTCCCTGTGGGAGAAGGAGCCGTAAGTTTGCCTTTTCAGAAAAAAGCTTCTGCCGAGAGCGAGCACCGTGACATGCTGAGTCTCTGGGAAAGCAGAGATCCCAAAAGCTGTTGTGCCTGTGGATAGGCTGCAGAGGGATAGTGAAAAACTGCATTAGTTTTCAGGGCTGGCACCTTCCCTGTGGGAGAAGGAGCCGTAAGTTTGCCTTTTCAGAAAAAAGCTTCTGCCGAGAGCGAGCACCGTGACATGCTGAGTCTCTGGGAAAGCAGAGATCCCCAAAGCTGTTGTGCCTGTGGATAGGCTGCAGAGGGATAGTGAAAAACTGCATTAGTTTTCAGGGCTGGCACCTTCCCTGTGGGAGAAGGAGCCGTAAGTTTGCCTTTTCAGAAAAAAGCTTCTGCCGAGAGCGAGCACCGTGACATGCTGAGTCTCTGGGAAAGCAGAGATTCCAAAAGCTGTTGTGCCTGTGGATAGGCTGCAGAGGGATAGTGAATACCAGCAAGATCTTTCAGGGCTGGCACCTTCCTTGTGGGAGAAGGAGCCGTAAGTTTGCCTTTTCAGAAAAAAGCTTCTGCCGAGAACGAGCACCGTGACATGCTGAGTCTCTGGGAAAGCAGAGATCCCCAGTGCTGCTGCGGCTAAAGGATCCCCAGTGCTGTTGTGCCTGTGGATAGGCTGCAGGTGGCGGTGAAGACCACAAAATCTTTCAGGCCTGGCACTTGCCTTGCTGGAGAAGGAGTCAGACCTTTGCCTTCTCAGAAAAAGCTTCTGCCAAGAACGAGCACCGTGACATGCTGAGTCTCTGGGAAAGCAGAGATCCCCAATGCTGTTGCGGCTAAAGATAGGCTGCAGAGGGATAGTGAATGCCAGCAAGATCTTTCAGGGCTGGCACCTTCCTTGTGGGAGAAGGAGCCGTAAGTTTGCCTTTTCAGAAAAAGGCTCTACCGAGAGCGAGCACCGTGACATGCTGAGTCTCTGGGAAAGCAGAGATCCCCAAAGCTGTTGTGCCTGTGGATAGGCTGCAGAGGGATAGTGAAAAACTGCATTAGTTTTCAGGGCTAGCACCTTCCCTGAGGGAGAAGGAGCCGAAAGTTTTCTTTTTCAGAAAAAAGCTTCTGCCGAGAGCGAGCACCGTGACATGCTGAGTCTCTGGGAAAGCAGAGATCCCAAAAGCTGTTGTGCCTGTGGATAGGCTGCAGAGGGATAGTGAATACCAGCAAGATCTTTCAGGGCTGGCACCTTCCTTGTGGGAGAAGGAGCCGTAAGTTTGCCTTTTCAGAAAAAGGCTCTACCGAGAGCGAGCACCGTGACATGCTGAGTCTCTGGGAAAGCAGAGATCCCCAAAGCTGTTGTGCCTGTGGATAGGCTGCAGAGGGATAGTGAAAAACTGCATTAGTTTTCAGGGCTAGCACCTTCCCTGAGGGAGAAGGAGCCGAAAGTTTTCTTTTTCAGAAAAAAGCTTCTGCCGAGAGCGAGCACCGTGACATGCTGAGTCTCTGGGAAAGCAGAGATCCCCAAAGCTGTTGTGCCTGTGGATAGGCTGCAGAGGGATAGTGAAAAACTGCATTAGTTTTCAGGGCTGGCACCTTCCCTGTGGGAGAAGGAGCCGTAAGTTTGCCTTTTCAGAAAAAAGCTTCTGCCGAGAGCGAGCACCGTGACATGCTGAGTCTCTGGGAAAGCAGAGATCCCCAAAGCTGTTGTGCCTGTGGATAGGCTGCAGAGGGATAGTGAAAAACTGCATTAGTTTTCAGGGCTGGCACCTTCCCTGTGGGAGAAGGAGCCGTAAGTTTGCCTTTTCAGAAAAAAGCTTCTGCCGAGAGCGAGCACCGTGACATGCTGAGTCTCTGGGAAAGCAGAGATCCCCAAAGCTGTTGTGCCTGTGGATAGGCTGCAGAGGGATAGTGAAAAACTGCATTAGTTTTCAGGGCTGGCACCTTCCCTGTGGGAGAAGGAGCCGTAAGTTTGCCTTTTCAGAAAAAAGCTTCTGCCGAGAGCGAGCACCGTGACATGCTGAGTCTCTGGGAAAGCAGAGATCCCCAAAGCTGTTGTGCCTGTGGATAGGCTGCAGAGGGATAGTGAAAAACTGCATTAGTTTTCAGGGCTGGCACCTTCCCTGTGGGAGAAGGAGCCGTAAGTTTGCCTTTTCAGAAAAAAGCTTCTGCCGAGAACGAGCACCGTGACATGCTGAGTCTCTGGGAAAGCAGAGATCCCCAAAGCTGTTGTGCCTGTGGATAGGCTGCAGAGGGATAGTGAAAAACTGCATTAGTTTTCAGGGCTGGCACCTTCCCTGTGGGAGAAGGAGCCGTAAGTTTGCCTTTTCAGAAAAAAGCTTCTGCCGAGAGCGAGCACCGTGACATGCTGAGTCTCTGGGAAAGCAGAGATCCCCAAAGCTGTTGTGCCTGTGGATAGGCTGCAGAGGGATAGTGAATACCAGCAAGATCTTTCAGGGCTGGCACCTTCCTTGTGGGAGAAGGAGCCGTAAGTTTGCCTTTTCAGGAAAAGGCTCTGGCGAGAGTGAGCACCGTGACATGCTGAGTCTCTGGGAAAGCAGAGATCCCCAAAGCTGTTGTGCCTGTGGATAGGCTGCAGAGGGATAGTGAAAAACTGCATTAGTTTTCAGGGCTGGCACCTTCCCTGTGGGAGAAGGAGCCGTAAGTTTGCCTTTTCAGAAAAAAGCTTCTGCCGAGAGCGAGCACCGTGACATGCTGAGTCTCTGGGAAAGCAGAGATCCCCAAAGCTGTTGTGCCTGTGGATAGGCTGCAGAGGGATAGTGAAAAACTGCATTAGTTTTCAGGGCTGGCACCTTCCCTGTGGGAGAAGGAGCCGTAAGTTTGCCTTTTCAGAAAAAAGCTTCTGCCGAGAACGAGCACCGTGACATGCTGAGTCTCTGGGAAAGCAGAGATCCCAAAAGCTGTTGTGCCTGTGGATAGGCTGCAGAGGGATAGTGAATACCAGCAAGATCTTTCAGGGCTGGCACCTTCCCTGTGGGAGAAGGAGCCGGAAGTTTGCCTTTTCAGAAAAAGGCTCTGCCGAGAGCGAGCACCGTGACATGCTGAGTCTCTGGGAAAGCAGAGATCCCCAAAGCTGTTGTGCCTGTGGATAGGCTGCAGAGGGATAGTGAAAAACTGCATTAGTTTTCAGGGCTGGCACCTTCCCTGTGGGAGAAGGAGCCGTAAGTTTGCCTTTTCAGAAAAAAGCTTCTGCCGAGAGCGAGCACCGTGACATGCTGAGTCTCTGGGAAAGCAGAGATCCCCAAAGCTGTTGTGCCTGTGGATAGGCTGCAGGAGGATAGTGAATACCAGCAAGATCTTTCAGGGCTAGCACCTTCCTTGTGGGAGAAGGAGCCGTAAGTTTGCCTTTTCAGAAAAAGGCTCTACCGAGAGCGAGCACCGTGACATGCTGAGTCTCTGGGAAAGCAGAGATCCCCAAAGCTGTTGTGCCTGTGGATAGGCTGCAGAGGGATAGTGAAAAACTGCATTAGTTTTCAGGGCTGGCACCTTCCCTGTGGGAGAAGTAGCCGTAAGTTTGCCTTTTCAGAAAAAAGCTTCTGCCGAGAGCGAGCACCGTGACATGCTGAGTCTCTGGGAAAGCAGAGATCCCCAAAGCTGTTGTGCCTGTGGATAGGCTGCAGAGGGATAGTGAAAAACTGCATTAGTTTTCAGGGCTGGCACCTTCCCTGTGGGAGAAGTAGCCGTAAGTTTGCCTTTTCAGAAAAAAGCTTCTGCCGAGAGCGAGCACCGTGACATGCTGAGTCTCTGGGAAAGCAGAGATCCCCAAAGCTGTTGTGCCTGTGGATAGGCTGCAGAGGGATAGTGAAAAACTGCATTAGTTTTCAGGGCTGGCACCTTCCCTGTGGGAGAAGGAGCCGTAAGTTTGCCTTTTCAGAAAAAAGCTTCTGCCGAGAGCGAGCACCGTGACATGCTGAGTCTCTGGGAAAGCAGAGATCCCAAAAGCTGTTGTGCCTGTGGATAGGCTGCAGAGGGATAGTGAAAACTGCATTAGTTTTCAGGGCTGGCACCTTCCCTGTGGGAGAAGGAGCCGTAAGTTTGCCTTTTCAGAAAAAAGCTTCTGCCGAGAACGAGCACCGTGACATGCTGAGTCTCTGGGAAAGCAGAGATCCCCAAAGCTGTTGTGCCTGTGGATAGGCTGCAGAGGGATAGTGAATACCAGCAAGATCTTTCAGGGCTGGCACCTTCCTTGTGGGAGAAGGAGCCGTAAGTTTGCCTTTTCAGAAAAAGGCTCTACCGAGAGCGAGCACCGTGACATGCTGAGTCTCTGGGAAAGCAGAGATCCCCAAAGCTGTTGTGCCTGTGGATAGGCTGCAGAGGGATAGTGAATACCAGCAAGATCTTTCAGGGCTGGCACCTTCCTTGTGGGAGAAGGAGCCGTAAGTTTGCCTTTTCAGAAAAAGGCTCTACCGAGAGCGAGCACCGTGACATGCTGAGTCTCTGGGAAAGCAGAGATCCCCAAAGCTGTTGTGCCTGTGGATAGGCTGCAGAGGGATAGTGAAAAACTGCATTAGTTTTCAGGGCTAGCACCTTCCCTGAGGGAGAAGGAGCCGAAAGTTTTCTTTTTCAGAAAAAAGCTTCTGCCGAGAGCGAGCACCGTGACATGCTGAGTCTCTGGGAAAGCAGAGATCCCAAAAGCTGTTGTGCCTGTGGATAGGCTGCAGAGGGATAGTGAATACCAGCAAGATCTTTCAGGGCTGGCACCTTCCTTGTGGGAGAAGGAGCCGTAAGTTTGCCTTTTCAGAAAAAGGCTCTGGCGAGAGTGAGCACCGTGACATGCTGAGTCTCTGGGAAAGCAGAGATCCCCAAAGCTGTTGTGCCTGTGGATAGGCTGCAGAGGGATAGTGAAAAACTGCATTAGTTTTCAGGGCTGGCACCTTCCCTGTGGGAGAAGGAGCCGTAAGTTTGCCTTTTCAGAAAAAAGCTTATGCCGAGAACGAGCACCGTGACATGCTGAGTCTCTGGGAAAGCAGAGATCCCAAAAGCTGTTGTGCCTGTGGATAGGCTGCAGAGGGATAGTGAATACCAGCAAGATCTTTCAGGGCTGGCACCTTCCTTGTGGGAGAAGGAGCCGTAAGTTTGCCTTTTCAGAAAAAGGCTCTGGCGAGAGTGAGCACCGTGACATGCTGAGTCTCTGGGAAAGCAGAGATCCCCAAAGCTGTTGTGCCTGTGGATAGGCTGCAGAGGGATAGTGAAAAACTGCATTAGTTTTCAGGGCTGGCACCTTCCCTGTGGGAGAAGGAGCCGTAAGTTTGCCTTTTCAGAAAAAAGCTTCTGCCGAGAGCGAGCACCGTGACATGCTGAGTCTCTGGGAAAGCAGAGATCCCCAAAGCTGTTGTGCCTGTGGATAGGCTGCAGAGGGATAGTGAAAAACTGCATTAGTTTTCAGGGCTGGCACCTTCCCTGTGGGAGAAGGAGCCGTAAGTTTGCCTTTTCAGAAAAAAGCTTCTGCCGAGAGCGAGCACCGTGACATGCTGAGTCTCTGGGAAAGCAGAGATTCCAAAAGCTGTTGTGCCTGTGGATAGGCTGCAGAGGGATAGTGAATACCAGCAAGATCTTTCAGGGCTGGCACCTTCCTTGTGGGAGAAGGAGCCGTAAGTTTGCCTTTTCAGAAAAAAGCTTCTGCCGAGAACGAGCACCGTGACATGCTGAGTCTCTGGGAAAGCAGAGATCCCCAGTGCTGCTGCGGCTAAAGGATCCCCAGTGCTGTTGTGCCTGTGGATAGGCTGCAGGTGGCGGTGAAGACCACAAAATCTTTCAGGCCTGGCACTTGCCTTGCTGGAGAAGGAGTCAGACCTTTGCCTTCTCAGAAAAAGCTTCTGCCAAGAACGAGCACCGTGACATGCTGAGTCTCTGGGAAAGCAGAGATCCCCAATGCTGTTGCGGCTAAAGATAGGCTGCAGAGGGATAGTGAATACCAGCAAGATCTTTCAGGGCTGGCACCTTCCTTGTGGGAGAAGGAGCCGTAAGTTTGCCTTTTCAGAAAAAGGCTCTACCGAGAGCGAGCACCGTGACATGCTGAGTCTCTGGGAAAGCAGAGATCCCCAAAGCTGTTGTGCCTGTGGATAGGCTGCAGAGGGATAGTGAAAAACTGCATTAGTTTTCAGGGCTAGCACCTTCCCTGAGGGAGAAGGAGCCGAAAGTTTTCTTTTTCAGAAAAAAGCTTCTGCCGAGAGCGAGCACCGTGACATGCTGAGTCTCTGGGAAAGCAGAGATCCCCAAAGCTGTTGTGCCTGTGGATAGGCTGCAGAGGGATAGTGAAAAACTGCATTAGTTTTCAGGGCTGGCACCTTCCCTGTGGGAGAAGGAGCCGTAAGTTTGCCTTTTCAGAAAAAAGCTTCTGCCGAGAGCGAGCACCGTGACATGCTGAGTCTCTGGGAAAGCAGAGATCCCCAAAGCTGTTGTGCCTGTGGATAGGCTGCAGAGGGATAGTGAAAAACTGCATTAGTTTTCAGGGCTGGCACCTTCCCTGTGGGAGAAGGAGCCGTAAGTTTGCCTTTTCAGAAAAAAGCTTCTGCCGAGAGCGAGCACCGTGACATGCTGAGTCTCTGGGAAAGCAGAGATCCCCAAAGCTGTTGTGCCTGTGGATAGGCTGCAGAGGGATAGTGAAAAACTGCATTAGTTTTCAGGGCTGGCACCTTCCCTGTGGGAGAAGGAGCCGTAAGTTTGCCTTTTCAGAAAAAAGCTTCTGCCGAGAGCGAGCACCGTGACATGCTGAGTCTCTGGGAAAGCAGAGATCCCCAAAGCTGTTGTGCCTGTGGATAGGCTGCAGAGGGATAGTGAAAAACTGCATTAGTTTTCAGGGCTGGCACCTTCCCTGTGGGAGAAGGAGCCGTAAGTTTGCCTTTTCAGAAAAAAGCTTCTGCCGAGAACGAGCACCGTGACATGCTGAGTCTCTGGGAAAGCAGAGATCCCCAAAGCTGTTGTGCCTGTGGATAGGCTGCAGAGGGATAGTGAAAAACTGCATTAGTTTTCAGGGCTGGCACCTTCCCTGTGGGAGAAGGAGCCGTAAGTTTGCCTTTTCAGAAAAAAGCTTCTGCCGAGAGCGAGCACCGTGACATGCTGAGTCTCTGGGAAAGCAGAGATCCCCAAAGCTGTTGTGCCTGTGGATAGGCTGCAGAGGGATAGTGAAAAACTGCATTAGTTTTCAGGGCTGGCCCCTTCCCTGTGGGAGAAGGAGCCGTAAGTTTGCCTTTTCAGAAAAAAGCTTCTGCCGAGAGCGAGCACCGTGACATGCTGAGTCTCTGGGAAAGCAGAGATCCCCAAAGCTGTTGTGCCTGTGGATAGGCTGCAGAGGGATAGTGAAAAACTGCATTAGTTTTCAGGGCTGGCACCTTCCCTGTGGGAGAAGGAGCCGTAAGTTTGCCTTTTCAGAAAAAAGCTTCTGCCGAGAGCGAGCACCGTGACATGCTGAGTCTCTGGGAAAGCAGAGATCCCCAAAGCTGTTGTGCCTGTGGATAGGCTGCAGAGGGATAGTGAAAAACTGCATTAGTTTTCAGGGCTGGCACCTTCCCTGTGGGAGAAGGAGCCGTAAGTTTGCCTTTTCAGAAAAAAGCTTCTGCCGAGAACGAGCACCGTGACATGCTGAGTCTCTGGGAAAGCAGAGATCCCAAAAGCTGTTGTGCCTGTGGATAGGCTGCAGAGGGATAGTGAATACCAGCAAGATCTTTCAGGGCTGGCACCTTCCCTGTGGGAGAAGGAGCCGTAAGTTTGCCTTTTCAGAAAAAGGCTCTGCCGAGAGCGAGCACCGTGACATGCTGAGTCTCTGGGAAAGCAGAGATCCCCAAAGCTGTTGTGCCTGTGGATAGGCTGCAGAGGGATAGTGAAAAACTGCATTAGTTTTCAGGGCTGGCACCTTCCCTGTGGGAGAAGGAGCCGTAAGTTTGCCTTTTCAGAAAAAAGCTTCTGCCGAGAGCGAGCACCGTGACATGCTGAGTCTCTGGGAAAGCAGAGATCCCCAAAGCTGTTGTGCCTGTGGATAGGCTGCAGAGGGATAGTGAAAAACTGCATTAGTTTTCAGGGCTGGCACCTTCCCTGTGGGAGAAGGAGCCGTAAGTTTGCCTTTTCAGAAAAAAGCTTCTGCCGAGAGCGAGCACCGTGACATGCTGAGTCTCTGGGAAAGCAGAGATCCCCAAAGCTGTTGTGCCTGTGGATAGGCTGCAGAGGGATAGTGAAAAACTGCATTAGTTTTCAGGGCTGGCACCTTCCCTGTGGGAGAAGGAGCCGTAAGTTTGCCTTTTCAGAAAAAAGCTTCTGCCGAGAGCGAGCACCGTGACATGCTGAGTCTCTGGGAAAGCAGAGATCCCCAAAGCTGTTGTGCCTGTGGATAGGCTGCAGAGGGATAGTGAAAAACTGCATTAGTTTTCAGGGCTGGCACCTTCCCTGTGGGAGAAGGAGCCGTAAGTTTGCCTTTTCAGAAAAAAGCTTCTGCCGAGAGCGAGCACCGTGACATGCTGAGTCTCTGGGAAAGCAGAGATCCCAAAAGCTGTTGTGCCTGTGGATAGGCTGCAGAGGGATAGTGAAAACTGCATTAGTTTTCAGGGCTGGCACCTTCCCTGTGGGAGAAGGAGCCGTAAGTTTGCCTTTTCAGAAAAAAGCTTCTGCCGAGAACGAGCACCGTGACATGCTGAGTCTCTGGGAAAGCAGAGATCCCAAAAGCTGTTGTGCCTGTGGATAGGCTGCAGAGGGATAGTGAATACCAGCAAGATCTTTCAGGGCTGGCACCTTCCTTGTGGGAGAAGGAGCCGTAAGTTTGCCTTTTCAGAAAAAGGCTCTACCGAGAGCGAGCACCGTGACATGCTGAGTCTCTGGGAAAGCAGAGATCCCCAAAGCTGTTGTGCCTGTGGATAGGCTGCAGAGGGATAGTGAATACCAGCAAGATCTTTCAGGGCTGGCACCTTCCTTGTGGGAGAAGGAGCCGTAAGTTTGCCTTTTCAGAAAAAGGCTCTACCGAGAGCGAGCACCGTGACATGCTGAGTCTCTGGGAAAGCAGAGATCCCCAAAGCTGTTGTGCCTGTGGATAGGCTGCAGAGGGATAGTGAAAAACTGCATTAGTTTTCAGGGCTAGCACCTTCCCTGAGGGAGAAGGAGCCGAAAGTTTTCTTTTTCAGAAAAAAGCTTCTGCCGAGAGCGAGCACCGTGACATGCTGAGTCTCTGGGAAAGCAGAGATCCCAAAAGCTGTTGTGCCTGTGGATAGGCTGCAGAGGGATAGTGAATACCAGCAAGATCTTTCAGGGCTGGCACCTTCCTTGTGGGAGAAGGAGCCGTAAGTTTGCCTTTTCAGGAAAAGGCTCTGGCGAGAGTGAGGACCGTGACATGCTGAGTCTCTGGGAAAGCAGAGATCCCCAGTGCTGCTGCGGCTAAAGGATCCCCAGTGCTGTTGTGCCTGTGGATAGGCTGCAGGTGGCGGTGAAGACCACAAAATCTTTCAGGCCTGGCACTTGCCTTGCTGGAGAAGGAGTCAGACCTTTGCCTTCTCAGAAAAAGCTTCTGCCAAGAACGAGCACCGTGACATGCTGAGTCTCTGGGAAAGCAGAGATCCCCAATGCTGTTGCGGCTAAAGATAGGCTGCAGAGGGATAGTGAATACCAGCAAGATCTTTCAGGGCTGGCACCTTCCTTGTGGGAGAAGGAGCCGTAAGTTTGCCTTTTCAGAAAAAGGCTCTACCGAGAGCGAGCACCGTGACATGCTGAGTCTCTGGGAAAGCAGAGATCCCCAAAGCTGTTGTGCCTGTGGATAGGCTGCAGAGGGATAGTGAAAAACTGCATTAGTTTTCAGGGCTAGCACCTTCCCTGAGGGAGAAGGAGCCGAAAGTTTTCTTTTTCAGAAAAAAGCTTCTGCCGAGAGCGAGCACCGTGACATGCTGAGTCTCTGGGAAAGCAGAGATCCCCAAAGCTGTTGTGCCTGTGGATAGGCTGCAGAGGGATAGTGAAAAACTGCATTAGTTTTCAGGGCTGGCACCTTCCCTGTGGGAGAAGGAGCCGTAAGTTTGCCTTTTCAGAAAAAAGCTTCTGCCGAGAGCGAGCACCGTGACATGCTGAGTCTCTGGGAAAGCAGAGATCCCCAAAGCTGTTGTGCCTGTGGATAGGCTGCAGAGGGATAGTGAAAAACTGCATTAGTTTTCAGGGCTGGCACCTTCCCTGTGGGAGAAGGAGCCGTAAGTTTGCCTTTTCAGAAAAAAGCTTCTGCCGAGAGCGAGCACCGTGACATGCTGAGTCTCTGGGAAAGCAGAGATCCCCAAAGCTGTTGTGCCTGTGGATAGGCTGCAGAGGGATAGTGAAAAACTGCATTAGTTTTCAGGGCTGGCACCTTCCCTGTGGGAGAAGGAGCCGTAAGTTTGCCTTTTCAGAAAAAAGCTTCTGCCGAGAGCGAGCACCGTGACATGCTGAGTCTCTGGGAAAGCAGAGATCCCCAAAGCTGTTGTGCCTGTGGATAGGCTGCAGAGGGATAGTGAAAAACTGCATTAGTTTTCAGGGCTGGCACCTTCCCTGTGGGAGAAGGAGCCGTAAGTTTGCCTTTTCAGAAAAAAGCTTCTGCCGAGAGCGAGCACCGTGACATGCTGAGTCTCTGGGAAAGCAGAGATCCCCAAAGCTGTTGTGCCTGTGGATAGGCTGCAGAGGGATAGTGAAAAACTGCATTAGTTTTCAGGGCTGGCACCTTCCCTGTGGGAGAAGGAGCCGTAAGTTTGCCTTTTCAGAAAAAAGCTTCTGCCGAGAGCGAGCACCGTGACATGCTGAGTCTCTGGGAAAGCAGAGATCCCCAAAGCTGTTGTGCCTGTGGATAGGCTGCAGAGGGATAGTGAAAAACTGCATTAGTTTTCAGGGCTGGCACCTTCCCTGTGGGAGAAGGAGCCGTAAGTTTGCCTTTTCAGAAAAAAGCTTCTGCCGAGAGCGAGCACCGTGACATGCTGAGTCTCTGGGAAAGCAGAGATCCCCAAAGCTGTTGTGCCTGTGGATAGGCTGCAGAGGGATAGTGAAAAACTGCATTAGTTATCAGGGCTGGCACCTTCCCTGTGGGAGAAGGAGCCGTAAGTTTGCCTTTTCAGAAAAAAGCTTCTGCCGAGAGCGAGCACCGTGACATGCTGAGTCTCTGGGAAAGCAGAGATCCCCAAAGCTGTTGTGCCTGTGGATAGGCTGCAGAGGGATAGTGAAAAACTGCATTAGTTTTCAGGGCTGGCACCTTCCCTGTGGGAGAAGGAGCCGTAAGTTTGCCTTTTCAGAAAAAAGCTTCTGCCGAGAACGAGCACCGTGACATGCTGAGTCTCTGGGAAAGCAGAGATCCCAAAAGCTGTTGTGCCTGTGGATAGGCTGCAGAGGGATAGTGAATACCAGCAAGATCTTTCAGGGCTGGCACCTTCCCTGTGGGAGAAGGAGCCGTAAGTTTGCCTTTTCAGAAAAAGGCTCTGCCGAGAGCGAGCACCGTGACATGCTGAGTCTCTGGGAAAGCAGAGATCCCAAAAGCTGTTGTGCCTGTGGATAGGCTGCAGAGGGATAGTGAAAACTGCATTAGTTTTCAGGGCTGGCACCTTCCCTGTGGGAGAAGGAGCCGTAAGTTTGCCTTTTCAGAAAAAAGCTTCTGCCGAGAACGAGCACCGTGACATGCTGAGTCTCTGGGAAAGCAGAGATCCCAAAAGCTGTTGTGCCTGTGGATAGGCTGCAGAGGGATAGTGAATACCAGCAAGATCTTTCAGGGCTGGCACCTTCCTTGTGGGAGAAGGAGCCGTAAGTTTGCCTTTTCAGAAAAAGGCTCTACCGAGAGCGAGCACCGTGACATGCTGAGTCTCTGGGAAAGCAGAGATCCCCAAAGCTGTTGTGCCTGTGGATAGGCTGCAGAGGGATAGTGAATACCAGCAAGATCTTTCAGGGCTGGCACCTTCCTTGTGGGAGAAGGAGCCGTAAGTTTGCCTTTTCAGAAAAAGGCTCTACCGAGAGCGAGCACCGTGACATGCTGAGTCTCTGGGAAAGCAGAGATCCCCAAAGCTGTTGTGCCTGTGGATAGGCTGCAGAGGGATAGTGAAAAACTGCATTAGTTTTCAGGGCTAGCACCTTCCCTGAGGGAGAAGGAGCCGAAAGTTTTCTTTTTCAGAAAAAAGCTTCTGCCGAGAGCGAGCACCGTGACATGCTGAGTCTCTGGGAAAGCAGAGATCCCCAAAGCTGTTGTGCCTGTGGATAGGCTGCAGAGGGATAGTGAATACCAGCAAGATCTTTCGGGGCTGGCACCTTCCTTGTGGGAGAAGGAGCCGTAAGTTTGCCTTTTCAGGAAAAGGCTCTGGCGAGAGTGAGCACCGTGACATGCTGAGTCTCTGGGAAAGCAGAGATCCCCAAAGCTGTTGTGCCTGTGGATAGGCGGCAGAGGGATAGTGAAAAACTGCATTAGTTTTCAGGGCTGGCACCTTCCCTGTGGGAGAAGGAGCCGTAAGTTTGCCTTTTCAGAAAAAAGCTTCTGCCGAGAGCGAGCACCGTGACATGCTGAGTCTCTGGGAAAGCAGAGATCCCCAAAGCTGTTGTGCCTGTGGATAGGCTGCAGAGGGATAGTGAAAAACTGCATTAGTTTTCAGGGCTGGCACCTTCCCTGTGGGAGAAGGAGCCGTAAGTTTGCCTTTTCAGAAAAAAGCTTCTGCCGAGAGCGAGCACCGTGACATGCTGAGTCTCTGGGAAAGCAGAGATCCCAAAAGCTGTTGTGCCTGTGGATAGGCTGCAGAGGGATAGTGAAAAACTGCATTAGTTTTCAGGGCTGGCACCTTCCCTGTGGGAGAAGGAGCCGTAAGTTTGCCTTTTCAGAAAAAAGCTTCTGCCGAGAGCGAGCACCGTGACATGCTGAGTCTCTGGGAAAGCAGAGATCCCAAAAGCTGTTGTGCCTGTGGATAGGCTGCAGAGGGATAGTGAAAAACTGCATTAGTTTTCAGGGCTGGCACCTTCCCTGTGGGAGAAGGAGCCGTAAGTTTGCCTTTTCAGAAAAAAGCTTCTGCCGAGAGCGAGCACCGTGACATGCTGAGTCTCTGGGAAAGCAGAGATCCCCAAAGCTGTTGTGCCTGTGGATAGGCTGCAGAGGGATAGTGAAAAACTGCATTAGTTTTCAGGGCTGGCACCTTCCCTGTGGGAGAAGGAGCCGTAAGTTTGCCTTTTCAGAAAAAAGCTTCTGCCGAGAACGAGCACCGTGACATGCTGAGTCTCTGGGAAAGCAGAGATCCCAAAAGCTGTTGTGCCTGTGGATAGGCTGCAGAGGGATAGTGAATACCAGCAAGATCTTTCAGGGATGGCACCTTCCCTGTGGGAGAAGGAGCCGTAAGTTTGCCTTTTCAGAAAAAGGCTCTGCCGAGAGCGAGCACCGTGACATGCTGAGTCTCTGGGAAAGCAGAGATCCCCAAAGCTGTTGTGCCTGTGGATAGGCTGCAGAGGGATAGTGAAAAACTGCATTAATTTTCAGGGCTGGCACCTTCCCTGTGGGAGAAGGAGCCGTAAGTTTGCCTTTTCAGAAAAAAGCTTCTGCCGAGAGCGAGCACCGTGACATGCTGAGTCTCTGGGAAAGCAGAGATCCCCAAAGCTGTTGTGCCTGTGGATAGGCTGCAGAGGGATAGTGAAAAACTGCATTAGTTTTCAGGGCTGGCACCTTCCCTGTGGGAGAAGGAGCCGTAAGTTTGCCTTTTCAGAAAAAAGCTTCTGCCGAGAGCGAGCACCGTGACATGCTGAGTCTCTGGGAAAGCAGAGATCCCCAAAGCTGTTGTGCCTGTGGATAGGCTGCAGAGGGATAGTGAAAAACTGCATTAGTTTTCAGGGCTGGCACCTTCCCTGTGGGAGAAGGAGCCGTAAGTTTGCCTTTTCAGAAAAAAGCTTCTGCCGAGAGCGAGCACCGTGACATGCTGAGTCTCTGGGAAAGCAGAGATCCCCAAAGCTGTTGTGCCTGTGGATAGGCTGCAGAGGGATAGTGAAAAACTGCATTAGTTTTCAGGGCTGGCACCTTCCCTGTGGGAGAAGGAGCCGTAAGTTTGCCTTTTCAGAAAAAAGCTTCTGCCGAGAGCGAGCACCGTGACATGCTGAGTCTCTGGGAAAGCAGAGATCCCCAAAGCTGTTGTGCCTGTGGATAGGCTGCAGAGGGATAGTGAAAAACTGCATTAGTTTTCAGGGCTGGCACCTTCCCTGTGGGAGAAGGAGCCGTAAGTTTGCCTTTTCAGAAAAAAGCTTCTGCCGAGAGCGAGCACCGTGACATGCTGAGTCTCTGGGAAAGCAGAGATCCCAAAAGCTGTTGTGCCTGTGGATAGGCTGCAGAGGGATAGTGAAAAACTGCATTAGTTTTCAGGGCTGGCACCTTCCCTGTGGGAGAAGGAGCCGTAAGTTTGCCTTTTCAGAAAAAAGCTTCTGCCGAGAACGAGCACCGTGACATGCTGAGTCTCTGGGAAAGCAGAGATCCCCAAAGCTGTTGTGCCTGTGGATAGGCTGCAGAGGGATAGTGAAAAACTGCATTAGTTTTCAGGGCTAGCACCTTCCCTGAGGGAGAAGGAGCCGAAAGTTTTCTTTTTCAGAAAAAAGCTTCTGCCGAGAGCGAGCACCGTGACATGCTGAGTCTCTGGGAAAGCAGAGATCCCCAAAGCTGTTGTGCCTGTGGATAGGCTGCAGAGGGATAGTGAAAAACTGCATTAGTTTTCAGGGCTGGCACCTTCCCTGTGGGAGAAGGAGCCGTAAGTTTGCCTTTTCAGAAAAAAGCTTCTGCCGAGAGCGAGCACCGTGACATGCTGAGTCTCTGGGAAAGCAGAGATCCCCAAAGCTGTTGTGCCTGTGGATAGGCTGCAGAGGGATAGTGAAAAACTGCATTAGTTTTCAGGGCTGGCACCTTCCCTGTGGGAGAAGGAGCCGTAAGTTTGCCTTTTCAGAAAAAAGCTTCTGCCGAGAGCGAGCACCGTGACATGCTGAGTCTCTGGGAAAGCAGAGATCCCAAAAGCTGTTGTGCCTGTGGATAGGCTGCAGAGGGATAGTGAAAACTGCATTAGTTTTCAGGGCTGGCACCTTCCCTGTGGGAGAAGGAGCCGTAAGTTTGCCTTTTCAGAAAAAAGCTTCTGCCGAGAACGAGCACCGTGACATGCTGAGTCTCTGGGAAAGCAGAGATCCCAAAAGCTGTTGTGCCTGTGGATAGGCTGCAGAGGGATAGTGAATACCAGCAAGATCTTTCAGGGCTGGCACCTTCCTTGTGGGAGAAGGAGCCGTAAGTTTGCCTTTTCAGAAAAAGGCTCTACCGAGAGCGAGCACCGTGACATGCTGAGTCTCTGGGAAAGCAGAGATCCCCAAAGCTGTTGTGCCTGTGGATAGGCTGCAGAGGGATAGTGAATACCAGCAAGATCTTTCAGGGCTGGCACCTTCCTTGTGGGAGAAGGAGCCGTAAGTTTGCCTTTTCAGAAAAAGGCTCTACCGAGAGCGAGCACCGTGACATGCTGAGTCTCTGGGAAAGCAGAGATCCCCAAAGCTGTTGTGCCTGTGGATAGGCTGCAGAGGGATAGTGAAAAACTGCATTAGTTTTCAGGGCTAGCACCTTCCCTGAGGGAGAAGGAGCCGAAAGTTTTCTTTTTCAGAAAAAAGCTTCTGCCGAGAGCGAGCACCGTGACATGCTGAGTCTCTGGGAAAGCAGAGATCCCAAAAGCTGTTGTGCCTGTGGATAGGCTGCAGAGGGATAGTGAAAAACTGCATTAGTTTTCAGGGCTGGCACCTTCCCTGTGGGAGAAGGAGCCGTAAGTTTGCCTTTTCAGAAAAAAGCTTCTGCCGAGAGCGAGCACCGTGACATGCTGAGTCTCTGGGAAAGCAGAGATCCCAAAAGCTGTTGTGCCTGTGGATAGGCTGCAGAGGGATAGTGAAAAACTGCATTAGTTTTCAGGGCTGGCACCTTCCCTGTGGGAGAAGGAGCCGTAAGTTTGCCTTTTCAGAAAAAAGCTTCTGCCGAGAGCGAGCACCGTGACATGCTGAGTCTCTGGGAAAGCAGAGATCCCCAAAGCTGTTGTGCCTGTGGATAGGCTGCAGAGGGATAGTGAAAAACTGCATTAGTTTTCAGGGCTGGCACCTTCCCTGTGGGAGAAGGAGCCGTAAGTTTGCCTTTTCAGAAAAAAGCTTCTGCCGAGAACGAGCACCGTGACATGCTGAGTCTCTGGGAAAGCAGAGATCCCCAAAGCTGTTGTGCCTGTGGATAGGCTGCAGAGGGATAGTGAAAAACTGCATTAGTTTACAGGGCTGGCACCTTCCCTGTGGGAGAAGGAGCCGTAAGTTTGCCTTTTCAGAAAAAAGCTTCTGCCGAGAGCGAGCACCGTGACATGCTGAGTCTCTGGGAAAGCAGAGATCCCAAAAGCTGTTGTGCCTGTGGATAGGCTGCAGAGGGATAGTGAAAAACTGCATTAGTTTTCAGGGCTGGCACCTTCCCTGTGGGAGAAGGAGCCGTAAGTTTGCCTTTTCAGAAAAAAGCTTCTGCCGAGAGCGAGCACCGTGACATGCTGAGTCTCTGGGAAAGCAGAGATCCCAAAAGCTGTTGTGCCTGTGGATAGGCTGCAGAGGGATAGTGAAAAACTGCATTAGTTTTCAGGGCTGGCACCTTCCCTGTGGGAGAAGGAGCCGTAAGTTTGCCTTTTCAGAAAAAAGCTTCTGCCGAGAGCGAGCACCGTGACATGCTGAGTCTCTGGGAAAGCAGAGATCCCCAAAGCTGTTGTGCCTGTGGATAGGCTGCAGAGGGATAGTGAAAAACTGCATTAGTTTTCAGGGCTGGCACCTTCCCTGTGGGAGAAGGAGCCGTAAGTTTGCCTTTTCAGAAAAAAGCTTCTGCCGAGAGCGAGCACCGTGACATGCTGAGTCTCTGGGAAAGCAGAGATCCCCAAAGCTGTTGTGCCTGTGGATAGGCTGCAGAGGGATAGTGAAAAACTGCATTAGTTTTCAGGGCTGGCACCTTCCCTGTGGGAGAAGGAGCCGTAAGTTTGCCTTTTCAGAAAAAAGCTTCTGCCGAGAGCGAGCACCGTGACATGCTGAGTCTCTGGGAAAGCAGAGATCCCAAAAGCTGTTGTGCCTGTGGATAGGCTGCAGAGGGATAGTGAAAAACTGCATTAGTTTTCAGGGCTGGCACCTTCCCTGTGGGAGAAGGAGCCCTAAGTTTGCCTTTTCAGAAAAAAGCTTCTGCCGAGAACGAGCACCGTGACATGCTGAGTCTCTGGGAAAGCAGAGATCCCAAAAGCTGTTGTGCCTGTGGATAGGCTGCAGAGGGATAGTGAATACCAGCAAGATCTTTCAGGGCTGGCACCTTCCTTGTGGGAGAAGGAGCCGTAAGTTTGCCTTTTCAGAAAAAGGCTCTGGCGAGAGTGAGCACCGTGACATGCTGAGTCTCTGGGAAAGCAGAGATCCCCAAAGCTGTTGTGCCTGTGGATAGGCTGCAGAGGGATAGTGAAAAACTGCATTAGTTTTCAGGGCTAGCACCTTCCCTGAGGGAGAAGGAGCCGAAAGTTTTCTTTTTCAGAAAAAAGCTTCTGCCGAGAGCGAGCACCGTGACATGCTGAGTCTCTGGGAAAGCAGAGATCCCAAAAGCTGTTGTGCCTGTGGATAGGCTGCAGAGGGATAGTGAATACCAGCAAGATCTTTCAGGGCTGGCACCTTCCTTGTGGGAGAAGGAGCCGTAAGTTTGCCTTTTCAGGAAAAGGCTCTGGCGAGAGTGAGCACCGTGACATGCTGAGTCTCTGGGAAAGCAGAGATCCCCAAAGCTGTTGTGCCTGTGGATAGGCTGCAGAGGGATAGTGAAAAACTGCATTAGTTTTCAGGGCTGGCACCTTCCCTGTGGGAGAAGGAGCCGTAAGTTTGCCTTTTCAGAAAAAAGCTTCTGCCGAGAGCGAGCACCGTGACATGCTGAGTCTCTGGGAAAGCAGAGATCCCCAAAGCTGTTGTGCCTGTGGATAGGCTGCAGAGGGATAGTGAAAAACTGCATTAGTTTTCAGGGCTGGCACCTTCCCTGTGGGAGAAGGAGCCGTAAGTTTGCCTTTTCAGAAAAAAGCTTCTGCCGAGAGCGAGCACCGTGACATGCTGAGTCTCTGGGAAAGAAGAGATCCCCAATGCTGTTGTGCCTGTGGATAGGCTGCAGAGGGATAGTGAAAAACTGCATTAGTTTTCAGGGCTGGCACCTTCCCTGTGGGAGAAGGAGCCGTAAGTTTGCCTTTTCAGAAAAAAGCTTCTGCCGAGAGCGAGCACCGTGACATGCTGAGTCTCTGGGAAAGCAGAGATCCCAAAAGCTGTTGTGCCTGTGGATAGGCTGCAGAGGGATAGTGAAAAACTGCATTAGTTTTCAGGGCTGGCACCTTCCCTGTGGGAGAAGGAGCCGTAAGTTTGCCTTTTCAGAAAAAAGCTTCTGCCGAGAGCGAGCACCGTGACATGCTGAGTCTCTGGGAAAGCAGAGATCCCCAAAGCTGTTGTGCCTGTGGATAGGCTGCAGAGGGATAGTGAAAAACTGCATTAGTTTTCAGGGCTGGCACCTTCCCTGTGGGAGAAGGAGCCGTAAGTTTGCCTTTTCAGAAAAAAGCTTCTGCCGAGAGCGAGCACCGTGACATGCTGAGTCTCTGGGAAAGCAGAGATCCCCAAAGCTGTTGTGCCTGTGGATAGGCTGCAGAGGGATAGTGAATACCAGCAAGATCTTTCAGGGCTAGCACCTTCCTTGTGGGAGAAGGAGCCACACTTTTGCCTTCTCAGAAAAAGCTTCTGCCGAGAACGAGCACCGTGACATGCTGAGTCTCTGGGAAAGCAGAGATCCCCAGTGCTGCTGCGGCTAAAGGATCCCCAGTGCTGTTGTGCCTGTGGATAGGCTGCAGGTGGCGGTGAAGACCACAAAATCTTTCAGGCCTGGCACTTGCCTTGCTGGAGAAGGAGCCAGACCTTTGCCTTCTCAGAAAAAGCTTCTGCCAAGAACGAGCACCGTGACATGCTGAGTCTCTGGGAAAGCAGAGATCCCCAATGCTGTTGCGGCTAAAGATAGGCTGCAGAGGGATAGTGAATACCAGCAAGATCTTTCAGGGCTGGCACCTTCCTTGTGGGAGAAGGAGCCGTAAGTTTGCCTTTTCAGAAAAAGGCTCTACCGAGAGCGAGCACCGTGACATGCTGAGTCTCTGGGAAAGCAGAGATCCCCAAAGCTGTTGTGCCTGTGGATAGGCTGCAGAGGGATAGTGAAAAACTGCATTAGTTTTCAGGGCTGGCACCTTCCCTGTGGGAGAAGGAGCCGTAAGTTTGCCTTTTCAGAAAAAAGCTTCTGCCGAGAGCGAGCACCGTGACATGCTGAGTCTCTGGGAAAGCAGAGATCCCCAAAGCTGTTGTGCCTGTGGATAGGCTGCAGAGGGATAGTGAAAAACTGCATTAGTTTTCAGGGCTAGCACCTTCCCTGAGGGAGAAGGAGCCGAAAGTTTTCTTTTTCAGAAAAAAGCTTCTGCCGAGAGCGAGCACCGTGACATGCTGAGTCTCTGGGAAAGCAGAGATCCCAAAAGCTGTTGTGCCTGTGGATAGGCTGCAGAGGGATAGTGAATACCAGCAAGATCTTTCAGGGCTGGCACCTTCCTTGTGGGAGAAGGAGCCGTAAGTTTGCCTTTTCAGGAAAAGGCTCTGGCGAGAGTGAGCACCGTGACATGCTGAGTCTCTGGGAAAGCAGAGATCCCCAAAGCTGTTGTGCCTGTGGATAGGCTGCAGAGGGATAGTGAAAAACTGCATTAGTTTTCAGGGCTGGCACCTTCCCTGTGGGAGAAGGAGCCGTAAGTTTGCCTTTTCAGAAAAAAGCTTCTGCCGAGAGCGAGCACCGTGACATGCTGAGTCTCTGGGAAAGCAGAGATCCCCAAAGCTGTTGTGCCTGTGGATAGGCTGCAGAGGGATAGTGAAAAACTGCATTAGTTTTCAGGGCTGGCACCTTCCCTGTGGGAGAAGGAGCCGTAAGTTTGCCTTTTCAGAAAAAAGCTTCTGCCGAGAGCGAGCACCGTGACATGCTGAGTCTCTGGGAAAGCAGAGATCCCAAAAGCTGTTGTGCCTGTGGATAGGCTGCAGAGGGATAGTGAAAAACTGCATTAGTTTTCAGGGCTGGCACCTTCCCTGTGGGAGAAGGAGCCGTAAGTTTGCCTTTTCAGAAAAAAGCTTCTGCCGAGAGCGAGCACCGTGACATGCTGAGTCTCTGGGAAAGCAGAGATCCCCAAAGCTGTTGTGCCTGTGGATAGGCTGCAGAGGGATAGTGAAAAACTGCATTAGTTTTCAGGGCTGGCACCTTCCCTGTGGGAGAAGGAGCCGTAAGTTTGCCTTTTCAGAAAAAAGCTTCTGCCGAGAGCGAGCACCGTGACATGCTGAGTCTCTGGGAAAGCAGAGATCCCCAAAGCTGTTGTGCCTGTGGATAGGCTGCAGAGGGATAGTGAATACCAGCAAGATCTTTCAGGGCTGGCACCTTCCTTGTGGGAGAAGGAGCCGTAAGTTTGCCTTTTCAGAAAAAGGCTCTACCGAGAGCGAGCACCGTGACATGCTGAGTCTCTGGGAAAGCAGAGATCCCCAAAGCTGTTGTGCCTGTGGATAGGCTGCAGAGGGATAGTGAATACCAGCAAGATCTTTCAGGGCTGGCACCTTCCTTGTGGGAGAAGGAGCCGTAAGTTTGCCTTTTCAGAAAAAGGCTCTACCGAGAGCGAGCACCGTGACATGCTGAGTCTCTGGGAAAGCAGAGATCCCCAAAGCTGTTGTGCCTGTGGATAGGCTGCAGAGGGATAGTGAAAAACTGCATTAGTTTTCAGGGCTAGCACCTTCCCTGAGGGAGAAGGAGCCGAAAGTTTTCTTTTTCAGAAAAAAGCTTCTGCCGAGAGCGAGCACCGTGACATGCTGAGTCTCTGGGAAAGCAGAGATCCCCAAAGCTGTTGTGCCTGTGGATAGGCTGCAGAGGGATAGTGAATACCAGCAAGATCTTTCAGGGCTGGCACCTTCCTTGTGGGAGAAGGAGCCGTAAGTTTGCCTTTTCAGGAAAAGGCTCTGGCGAGAGTGAGCACCGTGACATGCTGAGTCTCTGGGAAAGCAGAGATCCCCAAAGCTGTTGTGCCTGTGGATAGGCTGCAGAGGGATAGTGAAAAACTGCATTAGTTTTCAGGGCTGGCACCTTCCCTGTGGGAGAAGGAGCCGTAAGTTTGCCTTTTCAGAAAAAAGCTTCTGCCGAGAGCGAGCACCGTGACATGCTGAGTCTCTGGGAAAGCAGAGATCCCCAAAGCTGTTGTGCCTGTGGATAGGCTGCAGAGGGATAGTGAAAAACTGCATTAGTTTTCAGGGCTGGCACCTTCCCTGTGGGAGAAGGAGCCGTAAGTTTGCCTTTTCAGAAAAAAGCTTCTGCCGAGAGCGAGCACCGTGACATGCTGAGTCTCTGGGAAAGCAGAGATCCCAAAAGCTGTTGTGCCTGTGGATAGGCTGCAGAGGGATAGTGAAAAACTGCATTAGTTTTCAGGGCTGGCACCTTCCCTGTGGGAGAAGGAGCCGTAAGTTTGCCTTTTCAGAAAAAAGCTTCTGCCGAGAGCGAGCACCGTGACATGCTGAGTCTCTGGGAAAGCAGAGATCCCAAAAGCTGTTGTGCCTGTGGATAGGCTGCAGAGGGATAGTGAAAAACTGCATTAGTTTTCAGGGCTGGCACCTTCCCTGTGGGAGAAGGAGCCGTAAGTTTGCCTTTTCAGAAAAAAGCTTCTGCCGAGAGCGAGCACCGTGACATGCTGAGTCTCTGGGAAAGCAGAGATCCCCAAAGCTGTTGTGCCTGTGGATAGGCTGCAGAGGGATAGTGAAAAACTGCATTAGTTTTCAGGGCTGGCACCTTCCCTGTGGGAGAAGGAGCCGTAAGTTTGCCTTTTCAGAAAAAAGCTTCTGCCGAGAACGAGCACCGTGACATGCTGAGTCTCTGGGAAAGCAGAGATCCCAAAAGCTGTTGTGCCTGTGGATAGGCTGCAGAGGGATAGTGAATACCAGCAAGATCTTTCAGGGATGGCACCTTCCCTGTGGGAGAAGGAGCCGTAAGTTTGCCTTTTCAGAAAAAGGCTCTGCCGAGAGCGAGCACCGTGACATGCTGAGTCTCTGGGAAAGCAGAGATCCCCAAAGCTGTTGTGCCTGTGGATAGGCTGCAGAGGGATAGTGAAAAACTGCATTAATTTTCAGGGCTGGCACCTTCCCTGTGGGAGAAGGAGCCGTAAGTTTGCCTTTTCAGAAAAAAGCTTCTGCCGAGAGCGAGCACCGTGACATGCTGAGTCTCTGGGAAAGCAGAGATCCCCAAAGCTGTTGTGCCTGTGGATAGGCTGCAGAGGGATAGTGAAAAACTGCATTAGTTTTCAGGGCTGGCACCTTCCCTGTGGGAGAAGGAGCCGTAAGTTTGCCTTTTCAGAAAAAAGCTTCTGCCGAGAGCGAGCACCGTGACATGCTGAGTCTCTGGGAAAGCAGAGATCCCCAAAGCTGTTGTGCCTGTGGATAGGCTGCAGAGGGATAGTGAAAAACTGCATTAGTTTTCAGGGCTGGCACCTTCCCTGTGGGAGAAGGAGCCGTAAGTTTGCCTTTTCAGAAAAAAGCTTCTGCCGAGAGCGAGCACCGTGACATGCTGAGTCTCTGGGAAAGCAGAGATCCCCAAAGCTGTTGTGCCTGTGGATAGGCTGCAGAGGGATAGTGAAAAACTGCATTAGTTTTCAGGGCTGGCACCTTCCCTGTGGGAGAAGGAGCCGTAAGTTTGCCTTTTCAGAAAAAAGCTTCTGCCGAGAGCGAGCACCGTGACATGCTGAGTCTCTGGGAAAGCAGAGATCCCCAAAGCTGTTGTGCCTGTGGATAGGCTGCAGAGGGATAGTGAAAAACTGCATTAGTTTTCAGGGCTGGCACCTTCCCTGTGGGAGAAGGAGCCGTAAGTTTGCCTTTTCAGAAAAAAGCTTCTGCCGAGAGCGAGCACCGTGACATGCTGAGTCTCTGGGAAAGCAGAGATCCCAAAAGCTGTTGTGCCTGTGGATAGGCTGCAGAGGGATAGTGAAAAACTGCATTAGTTTTCAGGGCTGGCACCTTCCCTGTGGGAGAAGGAGCCGTAAGTTTGCCTTTTCAGAAAAAAGCTTCTGCCGAGAACGAGCACCGTGACATGCTGAGTCTCTGGGAAAGCAGAGATCCCCAAAGCTGTTGTGCCTGTGGATAGGCTGCAGAGGGATAGTGAAAAACTGCATTAGTTTTCAGGGCTAGCACCTTCCCTGAGGGAGAAGGAGCCGAAAGTTTTCTTTTTCAGAAAAAAGCTTCTGCCGAGAGCGAGCACCGTGACATGCTGAGTCTCTGGGAAAGCAGAGATCCCCAAAGCTGTTGTGCCTGTGGATAGGCTGCAGAGGGATAGTGAAAAACTGCATTAGTTTTCAGGGCTGGCACCTTCCCTGTGGGAGAAGGAGCCGTAAGTTTGCCTTTTCAGAAAAAAGCTTCTGCCGAGAGCGAGCACCGTGACATGCTGAGTCTCTGGGAAAGCAGAGATCCCCAAAGCTGTTGTGCCTGTGGATAGGCTGCAGAGGGATAGTGAAAAACTGCATTAGTTTTCAGGGCTGGCACCTTCCCTGTGGGAGAAGGAGCCGTAAGTTTGCCTTTTCAGAAAAAAGCTTCTGCCGAGAGCGAGCACCGTGACATGCTGAGTCTCTGGGAAAGCAGAGATCCCAAAAGCTGTTGTGCCTGTGGATAGGCTGCAGAGGGATAGTGAAAACTGCATTAGTTTTCAGGGCTGGCACCTTCCCTGTGGGAGAAGGAGCCGTAAGTTTGCCTTTTCAGAAAAAAGCTTCTGCCGAGAACGAGCACCGTGACATGCTGAGTCTCTGGGAAAGCAGAGATCCCAAAAGCTGTTGTGCCTGTGGATAGGCTGCAGAGGGATAGTGAATACCAGCAAGATCTTTCAGGGCTGGCACCTTCCTTGTGGGAGAAGGAGCCGTAAGTTTGCCTTTTCAGAAAAAGGCTCTACCGAGAGCGAGCACCGTGACATGCTGAGTCTCTGGGAAAGCAGAGATCCCCAAAGCTGTTGTGCCTGTGGATAGGCTGCAGAGGGATAGTGAATACCAGCAAGATCTTTCAGGGCTGGCACCTTCCTTGTGGGAGAAGGAGCCGTAAGTTTGCCTTTTCAGAAAAAGGCTCTACCGAGAGCGAGCACCGTGACATGCTGAGTCTCTGGGAAAGCAGAGATCCCCAAAGCTGTTGTGCCTGTGGATAGGCTGCAGAGGGATAGTGAAAAACTGCATTAGTTTTCAGGGCTAGCACCTTCCCTGAGGGAGAAGGAGCCGAAAGTTTTCTTTTTCAGAAAAAAGCTTCTGCCGAGAGCGAGCACCGTGACATGCTGAGTCTCTGGGAAAGCAGAGATCCCAAAAGCTGTTGTGCCTGTGGATAGGCTGCAGAGGGATAGTGAAAAACTGCATTAGTTTTCAGGGCTGGCACCTTCCCTGTGGGAGAAGGAGCCGTAAGTTTGCCTTTTCAGAAAAAAGCTTCTGCCGAGAGCGAGCACCGTGACATGCTGAGTCTCTGGGAAAGCAGAGATCCCAAAAGCTGTTGTGCCTGTGGATAGGCTGCAGAGGGATAGTGAAAAACTGCATTAGTTTTCAGGGCTGGCACCTTCCCTGTGGGAGAAGGTGCCGTAAGTTTGCCTTTTCAGAAAAAAGCTTCTGCCGAGAGCGAGCACCGTGACATGCTGAGTCTCTGGGAAAGCAGAGATCCCCAAAGCTGTTGTGCCTGTGGATAGGCTGCAGAGGGATAGTGAAAAACTGCATTAGTTTTCAGGGCTGGCACCTTCCCTGTGGGAGAAGGAGCCGTAAGTTTGCCTTTTCAGAAAAAAGCTTCTGCCGAGAACGAGCACCGTGACATGCTGAGTCTCTGGGAAAGCAGAGATCCCCAAAGCTGTTGTGCCTGTGGATAGGCTGCAGAGGGATAGTGAAAAACTGCATTAGTTTTCAGGGCTGGCACCTTCCCTGTGGGAGAAGGAGCCGTAAGTTTGCCTTTTCAGAAAAAAGCTTCTGCCGAGAGCGAGCACCGTGACATGCTGAGTCTCTGGGAAAGCAGAGATCCCAAAAGCTGTTGTGCCTGTGGATAGGCTGCAGAGGGATAGTGAAAAACTGCATTAGTTTTCAGGGCTGGCACCTTCCCTGTGGGAGAAGGAGCCGTAAGTTTGCCTTTTCAGAAAAAAGCTTCTGCCGAGAGCGAGCACCGTGACATGCTGAGTCTCTGGGAAAGCAGAGATCCCCAAAGCTGTTGTGCCTGTGGATAGGCTGCAGAGGGATAGTGAAAAACTGCATTAGTTTTCAGGGCTGGCACCTTCCCTGTGGGAGAAGGAGCCGTAAGTTTGCCTTTTCAGAAAAAAGCTTCTGCCGAGAGCGAGCACCGTGACATGCTGAGTCTCTGGGAAAGCAGAGATCCCCAAAGCTGTTGTGCCTGTGGATAGGCTGCAGAGGGATAGTGAAAAACTGCATTAGTTTTCAGGGCTGGCACCTTCCCTGTGGGAGAAGGAGCCGTAAGTTTGCCTTTTCAGAAAAAAGCTTCTGCCGAGAGCGAGCACCGTGACATGCTGAGTCTCTGGGAAAGCAGAGATCCCAAAAGCTGTTGTGCCTGTGGATAGGCTGCAGAGGGATAGTGAAAAACTGCATTAGTTTTCAGGGCTGGCACCTTCCCTGTGGGAGAAGGAGCCCTAAGTTTGCCTTTTCAGAAAAAAGCTTCTGCCGAGAACGAGCACCGTGACATGCTGAGTCTCTGGGAAAGCAGAGATCCCAAAAGCTGTTGTGCCTGTGGATAGGCTGCAGAGGGATAGTGAATACCAGCAAGATCTTTCAGGGCTGGCACCTTCCTTGTGGGAGAAGGAGCCGTAAGTTTGCCTTTTCAGAAAAAGGCTCTGGCGAGAGTGAGCACCGTGACATGCTGAGTCTCTGGGAAAGCAGAGATCCCCAAAGCTGTTGTGCCTGTGGATAGGCTGCAGAGGGATAGTGAAAAACTGCATTAGTTTTCAGGGCTAGCACCTTCCCTGAGGGAGAAGGAGCCGAAAGTTTTCTTTTTCAGAAAAAAGCTTCTGCCGAGAGCGAGCACCGTGACATGCTGAGTCTCTGGGAAAGCAGAGATCCCAAAAGCTGTTGTGCCTGTGGATAGGCTGCAGAGGGATAGTGAATACCAGCAAGATCTTTCAGGGCTGGCACCTTCCTTGTGGGAGAAGGAGCCGTAAGTTTGCCTTTTCAGGAAAAGGCTCTGGCGAGAGTGAGCACCGTGACATGCTGAGTCTCTGGGAAAGCAGAGATCCCCAAAGCTGTTGTGCCTGTGGATAGGCTGCAGAGGGATAGTGAAAAACTGCATTAGTTTTCAGGGCTGGCACCTTCCCTGTGGGAGAAGGTGCCGTAAGTTTGCCTTTTCAGAAAAAAGCTTCTGCCGAGAGCGAGCACCGTGACATGCTGAGTCTCTGGGAAAGCAGAGATCCCCAAAGCTGTTGTGCCTGTGGATAGGCTGCAGAGGGATAGTGAAAAACTGCATTAGTTTTCAGGGCTGGCACCTTCCCTGTGGGAGAAGGAGCCGTAAGTTTGCCTTTTCAGAAAAAAGCTTCTGCCGAGAGCGAGCACCGTGACATGCTGAGTCTCTGGGAAAGAAGAGATCCCCAATGCTGTTGTGCCTGTGGATAGGCTGCAGAGGGATAGTGAAAAACTGCATTAGTTTTCAGGGCTGGCACCTTCCCTGTGGGAGAAGGAGCCGTAAGTTTGCCTTTTCAGAAAAAAGCTTCTGCCGAGAGCGAGCACCGTGACATGCTGAGTCTCTGGGAAAGCAGAGATCCCAAAAGCTGTTGTGCCTGTGGATAGGCTGCAGAGGGATAGTGAAAAACTGCATTAGTTTTCAGGGCTGGCACCTTCCCTGTGGGAGAAGGAGCCGTAAGTTTGCCTTTTCAGAAAAAAGCTTCTGCCGAGAGCGAGCACCGTGACATGCTGAGTCTCTGGGAAAGCAGAGATCCCCAAAGCTGTTGTGCCTGTGGATAGGCTGCAGAGGGATAGTGAAAAACTGCATTAGTTTTCAGGGCTGGCACCTTCCCTGTGGGAGAAGGAGCCGTAAGTTTGCCTTTTCAGAAAAAAGCTTCTGCCGAGAGCGAGCACCGTGACATGCTGAGTCTCTGGGAAAGCAGAGATCCCCAAAGCTGTTGTGCCTGTGGATAGGCTGCAGAGGGATAGTGAATACCAGCAAGATCTTTCAGGGCTAGCACCTTCCTTGTGGGAGAAGGAGCCACACTTTTGCCTTCTCAGAAAAAGCTTCTGCCGAGAACGAGCACCGTGACATGCTGAGTCTCTGGGAAAGCAGAGATCCCCAGTGCTGCTGCGGCTAAAGGATCCCCAGTGCTGTTGTGCCTGTGGATAGGCTGCAGGTGGCGGTGAAGACCACAAAATCTTTCAGGCCTGGCACTTGCCTTGCTGGAGAAGGAGCCAGACCTTTGCCTTCTCAGAAAAAGCTTCTGCCAAGAACGAGCACCGTGACATGCTGAGTCTCTGGGAAAGCAGAGATCCCCAATGCTGTTGCGGCTAAAGATAGGCTGCAGAGGGATAGTGAATACCAGCAAGATCTTTCAGGGCTGGCACCTTCCTTGTGGGAGAAGGAGCCGTAAGTTTGCCTTTTCAGAAAAAGGCTCTACCGAGAGCGAGCACCGTGACATGCTGAGTCTCTGGGAAAGCAGAGATCCCCAAAGCTGTTGTGCCTGTGGATAGGCTGCAGAGGGATAGTGAAAAACTGCATTAGTTTTCAGGGCTGGCACCTTCCCTGTGGGAGAAGGAGCCGTAAGTTTGCCTTTTCAGAAAAAAGCTTCTGCCGAGAGCGAGCACCGTGACATGCTGAGTCTCTGGGAAAGCAGAGATCCCCAAAGCTGTTGTGCCTGTGGATAGGCTGCAGAGGGATAGTGAAAAACTGCATTAGTTTTCAGGGCTAGCACCTTCCCTGAGGGAGAAGGAGCCGAAAGTTTTCTTTTTCAGAAAAAAGCTTCTGCCGAGAGCGAGCACCGTGACATGCTGAGTCTCTGGGAAAGCAGAGATCCCAAAAGCTGTTGTGCCTGTGGATAGGCTGCAGAGGGATAGTGAATACCAGCAAGATCTTTCAGGGCTGGCACCTTCCTTGTGGGAGAAGGAGCCGTAAGTTTGCCTTTTCAGGAAAAGGCTCTGGCGAGAGTGAGCACCGTGACATGCTGAGTCTCTGGGAAAGCAGAGATCCCCAAAGCTGTTGTGCCTGTGGATAGGCTGCAGAGGGATAGTGAAAAACTGCATTAGTTTTCAGGGCTGGCACCTTCCCTGTGGGAGAAGGAGCCGTAAGTTTGCCTTTTCAGAAAAAAGCTTCTGCCGAGAGCGAGCACCGTGACATGCTGAGTCTCTGGGAAAGCAGAGATCCCCAAAGCTGTTGTGCCTGTGGATAGGCTGCAGAGGGATAGTGAAAAACTGCATTAGTTTTCAGGGCTGGCACCTTCCCTGTGGGAGAAGGAGCCGTAAGTTTGCCTTTTCAGAAAAAAGCTTCTGCCGAGAGCGAGCACCGTGACATGCTGAGTCTCTGGGAAAGCAGAGATCCCAAAAGCTGTTGTGCCTGTGGATAGGCTGCAGAGGGATAGTGAAAAACTGCATTAGTTTTCAGGGCTGGCACCTTCCCTGTGGGAGAAGGAGCCGTAAGTTTGCCTTTTCAGAAAAAAGCTTCTGCCGAGAGCGAGCACCGTGACATGCTGAGTCTCTGGGAAAGCAGAGATCCCCAAAGCTGTTGTGCCTGTGGATAGGCTGCAGAGGGATAGTGAAAAACTGCATTAGTTTTCAGGGCTGGCACCTTCCCTGTGGGAGAAGGAGCCGTAAGTTTGCCTTTTCAGAAAAAAGCTTCTGCCGAGAGCGAGCACCGTGACATGCTGAGTCTCTGGGAAAGCAGAGATCCCCAAAGCTGTTGTGCCTGTGGATAGGCTGCAGAGGGATAGTGAATACCAGCAAGATCTTTCAGGGCTAGCACCTTCCTTGTGGGAGAAGGAGCCACACTTTTGCCTTCTCAGAAAAAGCTTCTGCCGAGAACGAGCACCGTGACATGCTGAGTCTCTGGGAAAGCAGAGATCCCCAGTGCTGCTGCGGCTAAAGGATCCCCAGTGCTGTTGTGCCTGTGGATAGGCTGCAGGTGGCGGTGAAGACCACAAAATCTTTCAGGCCTGGCACTTGCCTTGCTGGAGAAGGAGCCAGACCTTTGCCTTCTCAGAAAAAGCTTCTGCCAAGAACGAGCACCGTGACATGCTGAGTCTCTGGGAAAGCAGAGATCCCCAATGCTGTTGCGGCTAAAGATAGGCTGCAGAGGGATAGTGAATACCAGCAAGATCTTTCAGGGCTGGCACCTTCCTTGTGGGAGAAGGAGCCGTAAGTTTGCCTTTTCAGAAAAAGGCTCTACCGAGAGCGAGCACCGTGACATGCTGAGTCTCTGGGAAAGCAGAGATCCCCAAAGCTGTTGTGCCTGTGGATAGGCTGCAGAGGGATAGTGAAAAACTGCATTAGTTTTCAGGGCTGGCACCTTCCCTGTGGGAGAAGGAGCCGTAAGTTTGCCTTTTCAGAAAAAAGCTTCTGCCGAGAGCGAGCACCGTGACATGCTGAGTCTCTGGGAAAGCAGAGATCCCCAAAGCTGTTGTGCCTGTGGATAGGCTGCAGAGGGATAGTGAAAAACTGCATTAGTTTTCAGGGCTAGTACCTTCCCTGAGGGAGAAGGAGCCGAAAGTTTTCTTTTTCAGAAAAAAGCTTCTGCCGAGAGCGAGCACCGTGACATGCTGAGTCTCTGGGAAAGCAGAGATCCCAAAAGCTGTTGTGCCTGTGGATAGGCTGCAGAGGGATAGTGAATACCAGCAAGATCTTTCAGGGCTGGCACCTTCCTTGTGGGAGAAGGAGCCGTAAGTTTGCCTTTTCAGGAAAAGGCTCTGGCGAGAGTGAGCACCGTGACATGCTGAGTCTCTGGGAAAGCAGAGATCCCCAAAGCTGTTGTGCCTGTGGATAGGCTGCAGAGGGATAGTGAAAAACTGCATTAGTTTTCAGGGCTGGCACCTTCCCTGTGGGAGAAGGAGCCGTAAGTTTGCCTTTTCAGAAAAAAGCTTCTGCCGAGAGCGAGCACCGTGACATGCTGAGTCTCTGGGAAAGCAGAGATCCCCAAAGCTGTTGTGCCTGTGGATAGGCTGCAGAGGGATAGTGAAAAACTGCATTAGTTTTCAGGGCTGGCACCTTCCCTGTGGGAGAAGGAGCCGTAAGTTTGCCTTTTCAGAAAAAAGCTTCTGCCGAGAGCGAGCACCGTGACATGCTGAGTCTCTGGGAAAGCAGAGATCCCCAAAGCTGTTGTGCCTGTGGATAGGCTGCAGAGGGATAGTGAAAAACTGCATTAGTTTTCAGGGCTGGCACCTTCCCTGTGGGAGAAGGAGCCGTAAGTTTGCCTTTTCAGAAAAAAGCTTCTGCCGAGAGCGAGCACCGTGACATGCTGAGTCTCTGGGAAAGCAGAGATCCCCAAAGCTGTTGTGCCTGTGGATAGGCTGCAGAGGGATAGTGAAAAACTGCATTAGTTTTCAGGGCTGGCACCTTCCCTGTGGGAGAAGGAGCCGTAAGTTTGCCTTTTCAGAAAAAAGCTTCTGCCGAGAGCGAGCACCGTGACATGCTGAGTCTCTGGGAAAGCAGAGATCCCCAAAGCTGTTGTGCCTGTGGATAGGCTGCAGAGGGATAGTGAATACCAGCAAGATCTTTCAGGGCTAGCACCTTCCTTGTGGGAGAAGGAGCCACACTTTTGCCTTCTCAGAAAAAGCTTCTGCCGAGAACGAGCACCGTGACATGCTGAGTCTCTGGGAAAGCAGAGATCCCCAGTGCTGCTGCGGCTAAAGGATCCCCAGTGCTGTTGTGCCTGTGGATAGGCTGCAGGTGGCGGTGAAGACCACAAAATCTTTCAGGCCTGGCACTTGCCTTGCTGGAGAAGGAGCCAGACCTTTGCCTTCTCAGAAAAAGCTTCTGCCAAGAACGAGCACCGTGACATGCTGAGTCTCTGGGAAAGCAGAGATCCCCAATGCTGTTGCGGCTAAAGATAGGCTGCAGAGGGATAGTGAATACCAGCAAGATCTTTTAGGGCTGGCACCTTCCTTGTGGGAGAAGGAGCCGTAAGTTTGCCTTTTCAGAAAAAGGCTCAACCGAGAGCGAGCCCCCTGACATGCTGAGTATCTGGGAAAGCAGAGATCCCCAAAGCTGTTGTGCCTGTGGATAGGCTGCAGAGGGATAGTGAAAAACTGCATTAGTTTTCAGGGCTGGCACCTTCCCTGTGGGAGAAGGAGCCGTAAGTTTGCCTTTTCAGAAAAAAGCTTCTGCCGAGAGCGAGCACCGTGACATGCTGAGTCTCTGGGAAAGCAGAGATCCCCAAAGCTGTTGTGCCTGTGGATAGGCTGCAGAGGGATAGTGAAAAACTGCATTAGTTTTCAGGGCTGGCACCTTCCCTGTGGGAGAAGGAGCCGTAAGTTTGCCTTTTCAGAAAAAAGCTTCTGCCGAGAACGAGCACCGTGACATGCTGAGTCTCTGGGAAAGCAGAGATCCCCAAAGCTGTTGTGCCTGTGGATAGGCTGCAGAGGGATAGTGAATACCAGCAAGATCTTTCAGGGCTGGCACCTTCCCTGTGGGAGAAGGAGCCGTAAGTTTGCCTTTTCAGAAAAAGGCTCTGCCGAGAGCGAGCACCGTGACATGCTGAGTCTCTGGGAAAGCAGAGATCCCCAAAGCTGTTGTGCCTGTGGATAGGCTGCAGAGGGATAGTGAAAAACTGCATTAGTTTTCAGGGCTGGCACCTTCCCTGTGGGAGAAGGAGCCGTAAGTTTGCCTTTTCAGAAAAAAGCTTCTGCCGAGAGCGAGCACCGTGACATGCTGAGTCTCTGGGAAAGCAGAGATCCCCAAAGCTGTTGTGCCTGTGGATAGGCTGCAGAGGGATAGTGAATACCAGCAAGATCTTTCAGGGCTGGCACCTTCCTTGTGGGAGAAGGAGCCGTAAGTTTGCCTTTTCAGAAAAAGGCTCTGCCGAGAGTGAGCACCGTGACATGCTGAGTCTCTGGGAAAGCAGAGATCCCCAAAGCTGTTGTGCCTGTGGATAGGCTGCAGAGGGATAGTGAAAAACTGCATTAGTTTTCAGGGCTGGCACCTTCCCTGTGGGAGAAGGAGCCGTAAGTTTGCCTTTTCAGAAAAAAGCTTCTGCCGAGAGCGAGCACCGTGACATGCTGAGTCTCTGGGAAAGCAGAGATCCCCAAAGCTGTTGTGCCTGTGGATAGGCTGCAGAGGGATAGTGAAAAACTGCATTAGTTTTCAGGGCTGGCACCTTCCCTGTGGGAGAAGGAGCCGTAAGTTTGCCTTTTCAGAAAAAAGCTTCTGCCGAGAGCGAGCACCGTGACATGCTGAGTCTCTGGGAAAGCAGAGATCCCCAAAGCTGTTGTGCCTGTGGATAGGCTGCAGAGGGATAGTGAAAAACTGCATTAGTTTTCAGGGCTGGCACCTTCCCTGTGGGAGAAGGAGCCGTAAGTTTGCCTTTTCAGAAAAAAGCTTCTGCCGAGAGCGAGCACCGTGACATGCTGAGTCTCTGGGAAAGCAGAGATCCCCAAAGCTGTTGTGCCTGTGGATAGGCTGCAGAGGGATAGTGAAAAACTGCATTAGTTTTCAGGGCTGGCACCTTCCCTGTGGGAGAAGGAGCCGTAAGTTTGCCTTTTCAGAAAAAAGCTTCTGCCGAGAACGAGCACCGTGACATGCTGAGTCTCTGGGAAAGCAGAGATCCCAAAAGCTGTTGTGCCTGTGGATAGGCTGCAGAGGGATAGTGAATACCAGCAAGATCTTTCAGGGCTGGCACCTTCCTTGTGGGAGAAGGAGCCGTAAGTTTGCCTTTTCAGAAAAAGGCTCTACCGAGAGCGAGCACCGTGACATGCTGAGTCTCTGGGAAAGCAGAGATCCCCAAAGCTGTTGTGCCTGTGGATAGGCTGCAGAGGGATAGTGAAAAACTGCATTAGTTTTCAGGGCTAGCACCTTCCCTGAGGGAGAAGGAGCCGAAAGTTTTCTTTTTCAGAAAAAAGCTTCTGCCGAGAGCGAGCACCGTGACATGCTGAGTCTCTGGGAAAGCAGAGATCCCAAAAGCTGTTGTGCCTGTGGATAGGCTGCAGAGGGATAGTGAATACCAGCAAGATCTTTCAGGGCTGGCACCTTCCTTGTGGGAGAAGGAGCCGTAAGTTTGCCTTTTCAGGAAAAGGCTCTGGCGAGAGTGAGCACCGTGACATGCTGAGTCTCTGGGAAAGCAGAGATCCCCAAAGCTGTTGTGCCTGTGGATAGGCTGCAGAGGGATAGTGAAAAACTGCATTAGTTTTCAGGGCTGGCACCTTCCCTGTGGGAGAAGGAGCCGTAAGTTTGCCTTTTCAGAAAAAAGCTTCTGCCGAGAGCGAGCACCGTGACATGCTGAGTCTCTGGGAAAGCAGAGATCCCCAAAGCTGTTGTGCCTGTGGATAGGCTGCAGAGGGATAGTGAAAAACTGCATTAGTTTTCAGGGCTGGCACCTTCCCTGTGGGAGAAGGAGCCGTAAGTTTGCCTTTTCAGAAAAAAGCTTCTGCCGAGAGCGAGCACCGTGACATGCTGAGTCTCTGGGAAAGCAGAGATCCCCAAAGCTGTTGTGCCTGTGGATAGGCTGCAGAGGGATAGTGAAAAACTGCATTAGTTTTCAGGGCTGGCACCTTCCCTGTGGGAGAAGGAGCCGTAAGTTTGCCTTTTCAGAAAAAAGCTTCTGCCGAGAGCGAGCACCGTGACATGCTGAGTCTCTGGGAAAGCAGAGATCCCCAAAGCTGTTGTGCCTGTGGATAGGCTGCAGAGGGATAGTGAATACCAGCAAGATCTTTCAGGGCTAGCACCTTCCTTGTGGGAGAAGGAGCCACACTTTTGCCTTCTCAGAAAAAGCTTCTGCCGAGAACGAGCACCGTGACATGCTGAGTCTCTGGGAAAGCAGAGATCCCCAGTGCTGCTGCGGCTAAAGGATCCCCAGTGCTGTTGTGCCTGTGGATAGGCTGCAGGTGGCGGTGAAGACCACAAAATCTTTCAGGCCTGGCACTTGCCTTGCTGGAGAAGGAGCCAGACCTTTGCCTTCTCAGAAAAAGCTTCTGCCAAGAACGAGCACCGTGACATGCTGAGTCTCTGGGAAAGCAGAGATCCCCAATGCTGTTGCGGCTAAAGATAGGCTGCAGAGGGATAGTGAATACCAGCAAGATCTTTCAGGGCTGGCACCTTCCTTGTGGGAGAAGGAGCCGTAAGTTTGCCTTTTCAGAAAAAGGCTCTACCGAGAGCGAGCACCGTGACATGCTGAGTCTCTGGGAAAGCAGAGATCCCCAAAGCTGTTGTGCCTGTGGATAGGCTGCAGAGGGATAGTGAAAAACTGCATTAGTTTTCAGGGCTGGCACCTTCCCTGTGGGAGAAGGAGCCGTAAGTTTGCCTTTTCAGAAAAAAGCTTCTGCCGAGAGCGAGCACCGTGACATGCTGAGTCTCTGGGAAAGCAGAGATCCCCAAAGCTGTTGTGCCTGTGGATAGGCTGCAGAGGGATAGTGAAAAACTGCATTAGTTTTCAGGGCTGGCACCTTCCCTGTGGGAGAAGGAGCCGTAAGTTTGCCTTTTCAGAAAAAAGCTTCTGCCGAGAACGAGCACCGTGACATGCTGAGTCTCTGGGAAAGCAGAGATCCCCAAAGCTGTTGTGCCTGTGGATAGGCTGCAGAGGGATAGTGAATACCAGCAAGATCTTTCAGGGCTGGCACCTTCCCTGTGGGAGAAGGAGCCGTAAGTTTGCCTTTTCAGAAAAAGGCTCTGCCGAGAGCGAGCACCGTGACATGCTGAGTCTCTGGGAAAGCAGAGATCCCCAAAGCTGTTGTGCCTGTGGATAGGCTGCAGAGGGATAGTGAAAAACTGCATTAGTTTTCAGGGCTGGCACCTTCCCTGTGGGAGAAGGAGCCGTAAGTTTGCCTTTTCAGAAAAAAGCTTCTGCCGAGAGCGAGCACCGTGACATGCTGAGTCTCTGGGAAAGCAGAGATCCCCAAAGCTGTTGTGCCTGTGGATAGGCTGCAGAGGGATAGTGAATACCAGCAAGATCTTTCAGGGCTGGCACCTTCCTTGTGGGAGAAGGAGCCGTAAGTTTGCCTTTTCAGAAAAAGGCTCTGCCGAGAGTGAGCACCGTGACATGCTGAGTCTCTGGGAAAGCAGAGATCCCCAAAGCTGTTGTGCCTGTGGATAGGCTGCAGAGGGATAGTGAAAAACTGCATTAGTTTTCAGGGCTGGCACCTTCCCTGTGGGAGAAGGAGCCGTAAGTTTGCCTTTTCAGAAAAAAGCTTCTGCCGAGAGCGAGCACCGTGACATGCTGAGTCTCTGGGAAAGCAGAGATCCCCAAAGCTGTTGTGCCTGTGGATAGGCTGCAGAGGGATAGTGAAAAACTGCATTAGTTTTCAGGGCTGGCACCTTCCCTGTGGGAGAAGGAGCCGTAAGTTTGCCTTTTCAGAAAAAAGCTTCTGCCGAGAGCGAGCACCGTGACATGCTGAGTCTCTGGGAAAGCAGAGATCCCCAAAGCTGTTGTGCCTGTGGATAGGCTGCAGAGGGATAGTGAAAAACTGCATTAGTTTTCAGGGCTGGCACCTTCCCTGTGGGAGAAGGAGCCGTAAGTTTGCCTTTTCAGAAAAAAGCTTCTGCCGAGAGCGAGCACCGTGACATGCTGAGTCTCTGGGAAAGCAGAGATCCCCAAAGCTGTTGTGCCTGTGGATAGGCTGCAGAGGGATAGTGAAAAACTGCATTAGTTTTCAGGGCTGGCACCTTCCCTGTGGGAGAAGGAGCCGTAAGTTTGCCTTTTCAGAAAAAAGCTTCTGCCGAGAACGAGCACCGTGACATGCTGAGTCTCTGGGAAAGCAGAGATCCCAAAAGCTGTTGTGCCTGTGGATAGGCTGCAGAGGGATAGTGAATACCAGCAAGATCTTTCAGGGCTGGCACCTTCCTTGTGGGAGAAGGAGCCGTAAGTTTGCCTTTTCAGAAAAAGGCTCTACCGAGAGCGAGCACCGTGACATGCTGAGTCTCTGGGAAAGCAGAGATCCCCAAAGCTGTTGTGCCTGTGGATAGGCTGCAGAGGGATAGTGAAAAACTGCATTAGTTTTCAGGGCTAGCACCTTCCCTGAGGGAGAAGGAGCCGAAAGTTTTCTTTTTCAGAAAAAAGCTTCTGCCGAGAGCGAGCACCGTGACATGCTGAGTCTCTGGGAAAGCAGAGATCCCAAAAGCTGTTGTGCCTGTGGATAGGCTGCAGAGGGATAGTGAATACCAGCAAGATCTTTCAGGGCTGGCACCTTCCTTGTGGGAGAAGGAGCCGTAAGTTTGCCTTTTCAGGAAAAGGCTCTGGCGAGAGTGAGCACCGTGACATGCTGAGTCTCTGGGAAAGCAGAGATCCCCAAAGCTGTTGTGCCTGTGGATAGGCTGCAGAGGGATAGTGAAAAACTGCATTAGTTTTCAGGGCTGGCACCTTCCCTGTGGGAGAAGGAGCCGTAAGTTTGCCTTTTCAGAAAAAAGCTTCTGCCGAGAGCGAGCACCGTGACATGCTGAGTCTCTGGGAAAGCAGAGATCCCCAAAGCTGTTGTGCCTGTGGATAGGCTGCAGAGGGATAGTGAATACCAGCAAGATCTTTCAGGGCTGGCACCTTCCTTGTGGGAGAAGGAGCCGTAAGTTTGCCTTTTCAGAAAAAGGCTCTGCCGAGAGTGAGCACCGTGACATGCTGAGTCTCTGGGAAAGCAGAGATCCCCAAAGCTGTTGTGCCTGTGGATAGGCTGCAGAGGGATAGTGAAAAACTGCATTAGTTTTCAGGGCTGGCACCTTCCCTGTGGGAGAAGGAGCCGTAAGTTTGCCTTTTCAGAAAATAGCTTCTGCCGAGAGCGAGCACCGTGACATGCTGAGTCTCTGGGAAAGCAGAGATCCCCAAAGCTGTTGTGCCTGTGGATAGGCTGCAGAGGGATAGTGAAAAACTGCATTAGTTTTCAGGGCTGGCACCTTCCCTGTGGGAGAAGGAGCCGTAAGTTTGCCTTTTCAGAAAAAAGCTTCTGCCGAGAGCGAGCACCGTGACATGCTGAGTCTCTGGGAAAGCAGAGATCCCCAAAGCTGTTGTGCCTGTGGATAGGCTGCAGAGGGATAGTGAAAAACTGCATTAGTTTTCAGGGCTAGCACCTTCCCTGAGGGAGAAGGAGCCGAAAGTTTTCTTTTTCAGAAAAAAGCTTCTGCCGAGAGCGAGCACCGTGACATGCTGAGTCTCTGGGAAAGCAGAGATCCCCAAAGCTGTTGTGCCTGTGGATAGGCTGCAGAGGGATAGTGAAAAACTGCATTAGTTTTCAGGGCTGGCACCTTCCCTGTGGGAGAAGGAGCCGTAAGTTTGCCTTTTCAGAAAAAAGCTTCTGCCGAGAGCGAGCACCGTGACATGCTGAGTCTCTGGGAAAGCAGAGATCCCCAAAGCTGTTGTGCCTGTGGATAGGCTGCAGAGGGATAGTGAAAAACTGCATTAGTTTTCAGGGCTGGCACCTTCCCTGTGGGAGAAGGAGCCGTAAGTTTGCCTTTTCAGAAAAAAGCTTCTGCCGAGAGCGAGCACCGTGACATGCTGAGTCTCTGGGAAAGCAGAGATCCCCAAAGCTGTTGTGCCTGTGGATAGGCTGCAGAGGGATAGTGAATACCAGCAAGATCTTTCAGGGCTGGCACCTTCCTTGTGGGAGAAGGAGCCGTAAGTTTGCCTTTTCAGAAAAAGGCTCTGCCGAGAGTGAGCACCGTGACATGCTGAGTCTCTGGGAAAGCAGAGATCCCCAAAGCTGTTGTGCCTGTGGATAGGCTGCAGAGGGATAGTGAAAAACTGCATTAGTTTTCAGGGCTGGCACCTTCCCTGTGGGAGAAGGAGCCGTAAGTTTGCCTTTTCAGAAAAAAGCTTCTGCCGAGAGCGAGCACCGTGACATGCTGAGTCTCTGGGAAAGCAGAGATCCCCAAAGCTGTTGTGCCTGTGGATAGGCTGCAGAGGGATAGTGAAAAACTGCATTAGTTTTCAGGGCTGGCACCTTCCCTGTGGGAGAAGGAGCCGTAAGTTTGCCTTTTCAGAAAAAAGCTTCTGCCGAGAGCGAGCACCGTGACATGCTGAGTCTCTGGGAAAGCAGAGATCCCCAAAGCTGTTGTGCCTGTGGATAGGCTGCAGAGGGATAGTGAATACCAGCAAGATCTTTCAGGGCTGGCACCTTCCTTGTGGGAGAAGGAGCCGTAAGTTTGCCTTTTCAGAAAAAGGCTCTGCCGAGAGTGAGCACCGTGACATGCTGAGTCTCTGGGAAAGCAGAGATCCCCAAAGCTGTTGTGCCTGTGGATAGGCTGCAGAGGGATAGTGAAAAACTGCATTAGTTTTCAGGGCTGGCACCTTCCCTGTGGGAGAAGGAGCCGTAAGTTTGCCTTTTCAGAAAAAAGCTTCTGCCGAGAGCGAGCACCGTGACATGCTGAGTCTCTGGGAAAGCAGAGATCCCCAAAGCTGTTGTGCCTGTGGATAGGCTGCAGAGGGATAGTGAAAAACTGCATTAGTTTTCAGGGCTGGCACCTTCCCTGTGGGAGAAGGAGCCGTAAGTTTGCCTTTTCAGAAAAAAGCTTCTGCCGAGAGCGAGCACCGTGACATGCTGAGTCTCTGGGAAAGCAGAGATCCCCAAAGCTGTTGTGCCTGTGGATAGGCTGCAGAGGGATAGTGAAAAACTGCATTAGTTTTCAGGGCTGGCACCTTCCCTGTGGGAGAAGGAGCCGTAAGTTTGCCTTTTCAGAAAAAAGCTTCTGCCGAGAGCGAGCACCGTGACATGCTGAGTCTCTGGGAAAGCAGAGATCCCCAAAGCTGTTGTGCCTGTGGATAGGCTGCAGAGGGATAGTGAAAAACTGCATTAGTTTTCAGGGCTGGCACCTTCCCTGTGGGAGAAGGAGCCGTAAGTTTGCCTTTTCAGAAAAAAGCTTCTGCCGAGAACGAGCACCGTGACATGCTGAGTCTCTGGGAAAGCAGAGATCCCAAAAGCTGTTGTGCCTGTGGATAGGCTGCAGAGGGATAGTGAATACCAGCAAGATCTTTCAGGGCTGGCACCTTCCTTGTGGGAGAAGGAGCCGTAAGTTTGCCTTTTCAGAAAAAGGCTCTACCGAGAGCGAGCACCGTGACATGCTGAGTCTCTGGGAAAGCAGAGATCCCCAAAGCTGTTGTGCCTGTGGATAGGCTGCAGAGGGATAGTGAAAAACTGCATTAGTTTTCAGGGCTAGCACCTTCCCTGAGGGAGAAGGAGCCGAAAGTTTTCTTTTTCAGAAAAAAGCTTCTGCCGAGAGCGAGCACCGTGACATGCTGAGTCTCTGGGAAAGCAGAGATCCCAAAAGCTGTTGTGCCTGTGGATAGGCTGCAGAGGGATAGTGAATACCAGCAAGATCTTTCAGGGCTGGCACCTTCCTTGTGGGAGAAGGAGCCGTAAGTTTGCCTTTTCAGGAAAAGGCTCTGGCGAGAGTGAGCACCGTGACATGCTGAGTCTCTGGGAAAGCAGAGATCCCCAAAGCTGTTGTGCCTGTGGATAGGCTGCAGAGGGATAGTGAAAAACTGCATTAGTTTTCAGGGCTGGCACCTTCCCTGTGGGAGAAGGAGCCGTAAGTTTGCCTTTTCAGAAAAAAGCTTCTGCCGAGAGCGAGCACCGTGACATGCTGAGTCTCTGGGAAAGCAGAGATCCCCAAAGCTGTTGTGCCTGTGGATAGGCTGCAGAGGGATAGTGAAAAACTGCATTAGTTTTCAGGGCTGGCACCTTCCCTGTGGGAGAAGGAGCCGTAAGTTTGCCTTTTCAGAAAAAAGCTTCTGCCGAGAGCGAGCACCGTGACATGCTGAGTCTCTGGGAAAGCAGAGATCCCCAAAGCTGTTGTGCCTGTGGATAGGCTGCAGAGGGATAGTGAAAAACTGCATTAGTTTTCAGGGCTGGCACCTTCCCTGTGGGAGAAGGAGCCGTAAGTTTGCCTTTTCAGAAAAAAGCTTCTGCCGAGAGCGAGCACCGTGACATGCTGAGTCTCTGGGAAAGCAGAGATCCCAAAAGCTGTTGTGCCTGTGGATAGGCTGCAGAGGGATAGTGAATACCAGCAAGATCTTTCAGGGCTGGCACCTTCCTTGTGGGAGAAGGAGCCGTAAGTTTGCCTTTTCAGAAAAAAGCTTCTGCCGAGAGCGAGCACCGTGACATGCTGAGTCTCTGGGAAAGCAGAGATCCCCAAAGCTGTTGTGCCTGTGGATAGGCTGCAGAGGGATAGTGAAAAACTGCATTAGTTTTCAGGGCTGGCACCTTCCCTGTGGGAGAAGGAGCCGTAAGTTTGCCTTTTCAGAAAAAAGCTTCTGCCGAGAACGAGCACCGTGACATGCTGAGTCTCTGGGAAAGCAGAGATCCCCAAAGCTGTTGTGCCTGTGGATAGGCTGCAGAGGGATAGTGAATACCAGCAAGATCTTTCAGGGCTGGCACCTTCCCTGTGGGAGAAGGAGCCGTAAGTTTGCCTTTTCAGAAAAAGGCTCTGCCGAGAGCGAGCACCGTGACATGCTGAGTCTCTGGGAAAGCAGAGATCCCCAAAGCTGTTGTGCCTGTGGATAGGCTGCAGAGGGATAGTGAAAAACTGCATTAGTTTTCAGGGCTGGCACCTTCCCTGTGGGAGAAGGAGCCGTAAGTTTGCCTTTTCAGAAAAAAGCTTCTGCCGAGAGCGAGCACCGTGACATGCTGAGTCTCTGGGAAAGCAGAGATCCCCAAAGCTGTTGTGCCTGTGGATAGGCTGCAGAGGGATAGTGAAAAACTGCATTAGTTTTCAGGGCTGGCACCTTCCCTGTGGGAGAAGGAGCCGTAAGTTTGCCTTTTCAGAAAAAAGCTTCTGCCGAGAGCGAGCACCGTGACATGCTGAGTCTCTGGGAAAGCAGAGATCCCCCAAGGCTGTTGTGCCTGTGGATAGGCTGCAGAGGGATAGTGAAAAACTGCATTAGTTTTCAGGCTGGCACCTTCCCTGTGGGAGAAGGAGCCGTAAGTTTGCCTTTTCAGAAAAAAGCTTCTGCCGAGAGCGAGCACCGTGACATGCTGAGTCTCTGGGAAAGCAGAGATCCCCAAAGCTGTTGTGCCTGTGGATAGGCTGCAGAGGGATAGTGAAAAACTGCATTAGTTTTCAGGGCTGGCACCTTCCCTGTGGGAGAAGGAGCCGTAAGTTTGCCTTTTCAGAAAAAAGCTTCTGCCGAGAGCGAGCACCGTGACATGCTGAGTCTCTGGGAAAGCAGAGATCCCCACAGCTGTTGTGCCTGTGGATAGGCTGCAGAGGGATAGTGAAAAACTGCATTAGTTTTCAGGGCTGGCACCTTCCCTGTGGAGAAGGAGCCGTAAGTTTGCCTTTTCAGAAAAAAGCTTCTGCCGAGAGCGAGCACCGTGACATGCTGAGTCTCTGGGAAAGCAGAGATCCCAAAAGCTGTTGTGCCTGTGGATAGGCTGCAGAGGGATAGTGAAAAACTGCATTAGTTTTCAGGGCTGGCACCTTCCCTGTGGGAGAAGGAGCCGTAAGTTTGCCTTTTCAGAAAAAAGCTTCTGCCGAGAACGAGCACCGTGACATGCTGAGTCTCTGGGAAAGCAGAGATCCCAAAAGCTGTTGTGCCTGTGGATAGGCTGCAGAGGGATAGTGAATACCAGCAAGATCTTTCAGGGCTG